>NW_021604791.1:3655037-3699447 GCF_004785775.1 Grammomys surdaster | reverse complement strand
CTTTTCTTTTCTTTTCTTTTCTTTTCTTTTCTTTTCTTTTCTTTTCTTTTCTTTTCTTTTCTTTCTTTTCTTTTCTTTTCTTTTCTCTTCTTTTCTTTTCCTTTACTTGCCTCTTCTCTTCACTTTGCTTTTCTTTAATCTTTTATTACAGTCCAGAATTTATCCCACTCCTGGTCTACTTTCCAATTGTTCCATATACCACACCTCTCCCACACCCCTGTCACCTATCTACAAGAGGATGCTTCCACCCACCCCCACCCCACCAGACCTCCCTACTTCCTGGGGTCTCAAGCCTCTTGAGGGTTAGGTGTATCTTCTCTGACTTGAGTGCAGACCCAGCAGTCCTCTGCTGTATATGTGTTGGGGGCCTCCTATCAGCTGGTGTATGCTGCCTGGTTGGTGACAGCTCAATGTCTAAGAGATCCAAGGGGGTCCAGGTTAATCGAGACTGCTGGTCCTCTTACAGAATCACTCTCCTCCTCAGCTTCTTTTAGGCTTTCCCTAATTCAACCATAGGAATCAACAGCTCTATCCATTGATTGGGTGCAAATATCTGCATCTGATTCTTTCAAGGTGCCATGACAGGCCTGTCTGTAAGCACACCATAAAATCAGTAACAGTATCAGGCCTTTAAGTCTCCCCCTGAAATGGATCCCAAATTTGAACCTTTTACTGGACCTCCTTTCCTTCATGCTCTTCTCCATTTTTGTTCCTGCAGTTCTTTCAGAGAGGAGTAATTCTGGGTTTTGACTGTGCTATGGCAACCCCATCCCTCCACTTGATGCTGTCTTTCTACTCGAGGTGGACTCTAGAAGTTTCCACTCCCCATTGTAGGGCATTTCATCTAAGAATTCCCTTTGAGTCCTGAGAATATCTCACCTCCCAGGTGTCTGGTACAGTCTAGAGCCCCCCACCCCCACCCCACATCCTACTTTCTTAGATTTCTGTTTCGATTCTTTCTACTGGCCCTCAGGGCTTCAGTCCTTTTCCTCTTGCCCAGTACCTGATCATATTCCCCTTTTCCCCTCCCTGTCCCCTTTCTCACCCAGGTCCCTTCCCTACTGTGAATTGAGGCATCCTTACTTAGGCCCTTTGGGTTGTTAGCCTCTTGAGTTCGGTGGATTGTATCCTGGGAATTCTGTACTTTTTTTGGCTCATATCCACTTGTGAGTGAGTACATTACATGTATATACTTTTGGGTCTGAGTTACCTCATTCAGGATGATATTATTTAGTTCTATCAATTGCCTGCTAAAATCAGGATACCCTCATTCTTAATACCAATGTAATTCCATTGTATAAATGAACTACATTTTTTGTATCCTTTCTTCCATTGTGGGATATCCGGATTGTTTCCAGCTTCTGGCTATGATAAATAAGGCCACTATGAACATGGTGGAACAGGTGCCCCTGTGGCATGGTGGGGCATCTTTTGGGTATATTCCCAAGAGTGATATAGCTGAATCCTCAGGTAGTTCTATTTCCAATTTTCTGAGGAACCTCCAGATTGATTTCCAGAGTGGTTGTACCAGTTTATAATCCCACCAACAATGGAAGAGTGTTCCTCTTTCTCCAAATCCTTGCCAATATGTGCTGTCACCTAAGTTTTTGATTTTAGCCATTCTGACTGGTGTAAGGTGGAACGTCAGGGTCATTTTTATTTGCATTTCCCTGATGACTAAAGACTTTGAACATTTCTTTAGGTGTTTCACAGCCATTTGAGATTCCTTTCTGTTGTGAATTCTCAATTTATTTCCATTTTTTGATTGGGTTGTTTGGTTTCTTGACAGAGCTCTGTACTTCGTTCTCTCAGTTTTTTTCAGCTGTACATTCTCTTCTTTCCAAATTTGTTTTCTGCTGCTGTCTTTCTTATTGTTGTTGTTTCACTTTAAAGTGTCAACAAGTACCTGGCACATAGTAATCACTCAATAAATATCAAGGAAAAATGGAAAATGGCAACACTTCTAAAGAAAGTCACAGAATTATATCCAATGGACTTACTCAGGTTCTCTTTGAAGGTCAGAGAATTGCTGATAATTATTTCCTAGAAGGGAATAAATTCAAAGCTTTACACAAACACACACACACACACACACACACACACACACACAATGTGATCATGTATCAGATAGTACTTTAGATATTCATTTTTGTTTTATTTACTTTTCCATCCACAAATCTTATATTTTAAAACTCCTCTCATAGTGTAGTATTTAGAAGAAAAATTGAAAACTGGTGTTCTCTTTTAAAGACATAACACTTTGATTTTTTTTGTTCAATATTGGTTGTTTTATGGTGAGAATTTTTAATGATCAAATGTCTGCCCCCTTTTTTTTGGTTTCCTTGTTGCTTCATGTTCAGAACTGTGCTGTCTCAGGTTTCTGATGATAAAAAATCAACCATCGAAAGCTTTCCTATGACCTTATGATTGTCCTGCATCTCCAGCATGTGATTGCTTCACAACTCAATGGTGATTTTAAGTGGGAGGTGGAATTTTATCAGAGACCTGAATTGGGGGGGGGCAGGAAGACCTTTCTCCAGTTTGAAGCTGCTTTTAAAACTGAAGGTCTGGACAAGAAAAGGAATATAAAGGATGGAGTCAAATGACAGACACAGCAAGAGTAGATATAACTTCAAATATGGTTTCTTTTCTGAGAAGAAGTCTTGTAAGATTAAAAGAAAGTTCTGTCAGGTGATACCAGAAAAAAATTATTACTGTGATTAGCAGTAATTAAAGTAAATAAAGCAGAAGTCTTTGAGGCAGAACATAGTTTTTGATATTATTTGTAATTTTAAAATCTTGGGTCATGGATATTGTATTAGTTTTATCAAAATACAAAATATTTGTAAAGAAAAACTTTTAAAATTAAGTATGATGCTGCACAAAATTATAAAAGAGGAAATAAAATTGGTTATGAAATATATAAAAATATCTTCAATATCTTTAGCAATGTGAGAAATACTAATTAAAACTGTTCAAAGATTTCATTTAGCCTCTATCTCTATGCATAAAATCTAGAATTCCATGAACAACAAATTCTGGCTAAGATATGGAGAAAGAGGAGTCCTCATTCACTGTTGATGAGATTAGTAATTGTGCCAGACACTAGGAAAATCAGTGAGGAGAATTTTCAAAGTGCTAAAAATAGACTTCTAGGTGATCCAGCCATAGGACTTCTTAGTAAATATACAAAGGGCTCATTATTTTGCAGAGATACTGCTCTACCCATGGTACACAGGAGGGAGAGCTGACCTAGAGGCCTTCTGTGTGACAAATGGATAGGGAAAATATGCTACATACATTCACCAGGATTCCATAGCTCTAAAGAAGTGGACATTTGTAGGTAAACAGGAAAGTAGAGCATATACTGAATGAAGTAGCCAAAAATCAGAAAGACAACCAAATGTTCTCTATGTTTAAAATTTTAGATTTGAGTACATATTCTAGAATAACTGAACATGTCAAGGAAGTAGAAGGGAATCATTGAGGGAAAGGAAATTAAGAGTTCTACAGAGGGATAAAAATAAAAGAATATATTTGTAATCTTACTTGAAATATTTATATAGCTATATGTATTTTTGTGTGTATGTAGGGTGTTATACCATATGGAGTACCAGTGCTCTTCCAATAGCCATAAAATATTGTACAAAACCCAAATGACAAGCAAAGGAAACTACCTTTAAGTTGTTCATAGTGGATTCAAGTTTTTTCTAAATCAATATATCCTACTACTATTGCCCATGTTTGATTTTCAGATGCTTCCTCCCTGAGAACTAGCTCTCAGAGAGTCAAAAAGCACTACAAAACCTGCCAAAGTAGGAAATCAAAAAGGTGTACAGGATAGTACAGCAAGATAGCCCTAAAAGTACAGACGTCACATCTTGGTGGAATACAACTGGGTGTCCAAATGAATTTAAGGCATCCTTAGTGGATGTAAGATTGCATCAATAGAATATGGCCTATAATCTATCAGCTGCTCTTGCCTGGTGAAAACATGTATCCCATAGAACATACTACTGCAATTTTTCTGAATCCAGATAGTTTATACTGTTTTGTAATATGTATCCTTACACAAAGGGAAGTGTAACTCTCTCATTCCTCACCTCAGAAGCATCCAATTGCAGCAAATCGAAGCTGCTAAAAGCACCCACTACTGGTCAAAATATAGTGAATAACTGACCGTGTTAAATACAGCCCAAGTCAGCTTGTTGTCTATGAAACCCCTCTGCCCAAGTATAAGGGAACATCACAGAAGGGAAACTGGAAGATTCTAAGAGTCAAAGCACCAGAAGTCTGCTGCAAACTAGTGTCTTATAAACGTGATAGGGATGGTATACCTGTAGAATCTCAAAACTATGCTCTGTAAATAAGGCCTGTGTAAAAACCACACAAGCCAACCTACTGATGAGGACTAGGGCTATAATATGATGTAGGAGGAGCTAGAGTGGGAAGAGTAAGGAGAGGAAGAGGAAAAAGAAGAGGAGGAGCTAGGGAGATCAGAGGTGTAGGAGTGATGGAGAGCCACACAGGTATGGAGAGCAGTTGCGGGTAACAATTTTTATTTAGGCTAGCTAATTGGGAGACAACTCTCTTTGTATTGCGCATATTGTTATTGAGCATTACCAAACATATAAAGCCTTTGTTTAATCTTTAAGCATTAGAGTCTCATTTTCTCACTGGGCCCGCATGGATGGCGGGATGGTGTGGGCAATGCCCATTCTTGCAGAGACATTGTGGAAGATTGGCAGAGTCATCTCCCATCCTGGTGTCTTGAGGGTAGCAGGGCTGGTCTTTCTGGTTGGTCTTTTGTAGCTGCTGCACGCACATGGCCTCTGGCCACAGAACATGGCAACTGAGCTAGGCAGAACTGCTTCAGCTTAAATAATTGGCTTGACCAGCGGCTGTTTTTAAAATAATTCCACAACAATATGAGAGATATGTAATATAACTTGTTGGATCAAGATTCAGTAATAAAGATTTATATTTGAATGTCCACAGAAGCCAAGTCTGTAAGTACAAACTAAAAATTAGATTCAAATGTAGTTTCTATGAAAGTCACTATTTGAACATATTAGTTTGATGTTATTGACTCATTCCAAATTATGGGTCAGACTTTCTGTTGTTTGAGTCTTTCAGTTGTCAAACTAGCAGAGGTCATTATAACTTATACATCCTAAATATTGTGCCTATCACTTAAAATAACTTTTTAATACAAATTTAATTAATTCACTTTTTTTTCTAGCTTGCCTGTGGTTGTCCTTCTATTTTCTACATTTTCCAGCCTACACTACATGTTAGCAGCAATCTTTTTCAACACTCACTGTCCTCTGTTGGTTCTATCGTCAGTAACAATCTCTGCTGTATATAGTTATCATGGATATAATTGAACACAAATTAACTTATTACCAACTATTAAATACTGAGTGTATTGCTTCATAGAGGTTAAAATCAGATTGCTTAAATTCAAGTCCAATGTTTCCCTTCTCATTGAACGGGTTAACTTGTTTTTGTATGTTTTTCCACTTATAAAATAAAAATACTTATCTGTCTCTTGCAGTCATTGTGGGGTTAAATGATACAATCTTTATTTAAAATAAAATAAAATGCCTTAAATATCAAAACAGCATTATTAGTTCAAAAATAATTTTAATCAGTCACAGGCATGTCTTCTGTATAGATAATTGTACAAAGAGACCCTCAACAGAGTACATATCGAGTACCTTTTGAAATCTAGTAAAGCATTGCTGTCATCTGTTAAGCATTTTAGACAAGTGTATTGGGATGGGAAGATACTGCACAATAGTGGCAGCTTCCTATTCTAAAGTATTATTTACAATCCCTAACATTACTCGCTCAAAATTTCTTGTTTTGCAGTTGGAAACAAATTTCAACTGATATATTCATTGTATTTTTTCTTTCAGTAACTCTAAATGTCTATGGGTGAGTTGGTTTAGTGTCGGGAAAGTTATGCAAACAAACAGATGAATGAATGATAGTAGTCAACCTTAATATGGATCGTGGTAGAAAGCTTTCAAAAATTGTCTTCTCTAATATCTCAAGATTTTCACACATCTAAGAAATCAGATTTCTTGTGTCTCTTCTTTAGTTTTAATTAATAATTTACCACAGTAGATGTTATCATATAACTCCCAGGAGTTGGTTAGGAAAATGCTGTATTTTGTCTCTTGTTGCCCTATTTACTTATTTCTATCCTGGATTCCATGTTTTTATGGAGCAAGGTTTCATACTGGAAAAGTCCATTTGACAATAAAGTAATAGTACATTGTCTAAAATCACCATCTAAATCACTAGATGGTTGAATCTCTTTCAAGGTAGGTGCTGAGATGACAGATGCTCAACCAATACTTTGGCCTCAGCCAGTTAAATTTCCTAAGGTCACAAATCAACAGAAGGGCATCTTTTTCCAGAAATTGAAAAAAGAAGATATATGTTTTGAAATATGGATTTATTTCATATGTAGAAAAATTAATAAAAACATTCTAACTAAATGAAATTAAAGGTCAATGGCAGAATGAATCTGATAGATTAAGGTTAGATTACCCTCAGAAATAAGAAATAATGTGCTTTGATTTGCTTTTTTGCTTTTCAGTATTGTTTTCTTGCTTTTCTCTCCTCTCCCATTTCTTCCTTTCACATTCTTTTCTTTTTTACTTCAGAAGTATGAATTCTTAAAAAGGTACCTGCTATGTATAACATGATTATCCAAGGTGGTTTGAGATCATTTTTACCATAATTCATGAGGTAACCCCTTTCACATAGTCTCTATGTCAACCAACTTGGTCAGATTTTTACTAGTATGACAAAACACATCAGGTTCCCAACTCAACAGTGAGCTCAAATATGAAGATATTTCAGTGGATTTTTCACTTGCCCTGTTGATTTAGTGTATGTTGATGCAGTAAATCACTGTATTAATGGAGGACAGACTAAACTGGGAAGCAAACAGTTACATAAACATAGGTTAGGTTGCAAATTCTTCCGTCAGGGAACACTCTCAAGGACAGAACCATTCCAGAAAGTTCCACTTTCTAAGAGTTGCACTGTATTCTAGTAGAGTCATGGACTGAGAAGAAAGCCTGCAGTTCATAAAAATCTGAACAACGTCTAAGACCCAAATGCAGTTCATAGTCAAAGAAGAGAAATTAGATGCAAACTACCATTTTCCAATTTATATAATCTAAATTTTAACTTAACAATTTGTAGTATTTTAGACAGTAAACAGCATTTTCAAAGCATGTAAAACTAACAACTAAAATAGAAAATTACGTTTGTCTAAAATTTAACAACCATTTGAAGCTGAGATAATCCTACACTTGAAGTTGCCCTTGGGCTTTTCTGGACCACTGAGCACTAATGAATTTGGACCCTTCAGGCAATACACATTCCAATGTATTTTTGTTCTTCCTAGTTATAGAAAAGAGTATCTTACTTATAATTCCAGCTCACACTGATAGCATTTATATCAAATGCAATTGACATTACTTACAGAATTTTAAATGTTACCCAATTTCTACATAATTGTAAAATGTATAAATTATTTGATTGATATAAATATATTTCTATCTTTTAGAATAATTCACTTATTAAATATTTATTAACTTAAAAATTGCTGAACATATGTTTATCTATTTCCAAGAATCTTTGTCATATTTAACTATAGATATTTGGGAAAATATATAGTTACAATATTCAATCTTTTATCATTTTTTCTTTTCATTTTTGATATTGAAATTTAATTATACCATTTATTCCTTCCTTTTCCTTCCTCCAAACCCTCCAATATATGACTTGATGACACTCTCCATGAAATTCATGGACTTTGTTTCATGAATTGTTATTACATGCCTTTATGTATTTGCATATACTTATGCTAAACATAACTAAACATAAATATATATAACTATAAATATACTAAATACAATGTTACTTACATGTATTGTAACTTTTGAGCCAGGAGCCATAATGGGACAAGCTAATAATTAGCAGGTGATCATCCTGAAATACTTGCCTTGGATTATTATAAAATCTGCGACAAGTGCGCCCTCATCCAGCAAGGCTGTGGAGAACTTATTTTAGGAACAATTCCTGCTATTAATATGCTTTTCCTATAATTGTTAAACATATGTAACAATCATTAAGCAATAGCACACCCCTTTGAAGCAGATCTCTGCACACTCACGAAGATGTACTGTCTTGTAATGATGCTATATAGACAAATAGATGACTTCGTAAGTCTTAATGATGATCCTATAAGAATTCCTAAAATTGTATCAATGATTATTAAGCTCTTTCATAGTGAGACTGCTATTAAGCCCCTCTCTGATAGTCAAAACTGCAATGAGAACTCTGCCAGTCTCCCGAGAGTCATCAGTTAATTGGCCTTAGATACTAACCAGACTTTCTTCTGCTCAGAGCACATTCCAATGTGGTTGTATAACAGTTAGCTGAAGGTCACTAAAAGGGAACTCATGATTTATTATAGGTACAGGGACAGAAGAGAAAATATTGCCTGGGTTTATCTGTACAAAACTTCACTAATTTCTTAGTTATAGTTTTAAAACTTGGTGAACCTGTGGAGCTTGATAGGTGATGAATGTTTAGCTAGATAATTGCACCTAATGGATATGCATGTAAACATTCTGTGTTGTAAACTTTTATTTCAATTTATGATTTGAATTTTGGTGTGATGAACTTGTGATGAACTTTGTAACATGTGACCATGTGCTCTGAATGATGTATAAGTTCTGAAGACAAAGACAAAGAAGTTGTAGTTGTAGTAGTCCTAGCAATAGTCGTGGAAGTAGTAGAATAGAGTAACCGTAGATATAGACGTTAGTTAGGAGCCGTCCTTTTTCCCCTTTCTTTTTTCCCTGCTTAGAAGTTATCCACTTAGAATTTTTCCTTTATTAGAATTTTTTCTCTTTCCCCACTTAGGACGTTTGCACTTTTTCTCTTAGATAGCTTTCATAGGAAACGTTTTACCTCTTGTTGAAACAGATGGCTATAAGCTATTGTATACAGGCAGCTTTTGTGGAAATTTACCAACCCGAGTAGTCATAGACCTTGTTAATAGGTAGCCTTGGCAGACAATACTAACTTAGATAAGGACAAGTGAGTCATAGGCAGAGTCATAGTGACCTGTCCCCTGAACCTTCACCCAGCTGATACCTGGTTCTGAAAGGTATCTGTATTCCCCCTGAACACCCACACTTCAGTGTCATCCCTTTCCCCACATCTCACCTTTCTGTGTTTAAAACCCCTGTGTGAATGAATTATGATTTGAGAAAAAAAATAAATAAATTTTTTAAAGAAAAAAGGAAACGTTTTACACTTAGTAATAAACTATAACATCTTCTCTAAGTGTCTTTTCTTCCTATGACCTCAAATTAGCAGGGGTATGTCAGAGCCCAGCAGGGAAGTAAGCCTTATTATAGAGCAACCCTAAATATCTTGTAATACCAAGTCTTAGCCCCCCACACACACAACACTCTTCAAATTCCCATTCCTCCCTCCTTCCCCGCCTGCCCCCCCCCCCAGCGGGGGCCTCAAGAAGAACTGACAAGGAGGAGAAGAAAGAAGACTTCCCTTCTACTCCCACCACGCCGGAGCTGGCCCCAGGCACTTTTGTTTTGACATATAATAAAATTATATATAATTATTTAAGTTTAGTTGATGTTTTATGAGATTCCACATCATATTATAATAAAAGACACAGTTTAATTGTGCCAGAGAAGGATCCAGCTGGTTTATCAGAGGATCAAAGACTCATCTCCAGTTAAAGGTGGCGCCATTTTATAAGCTACGGTCCAGGACTGAGTGCAAAGGAGGAAGGAGAAAAGTCAAATGAACATTGGGACATTTTCTGTTTATTTATTTCCAACAATGTGAAGCTCTCTTTCAACTATGCTTTCCTTTCTATGATGGACTGCATTCCACTGTGAAAGAAATTAGGCCTTTTCTCTTTTAGGCAATGGCCTTTTGTCAGGAGGTTCATCATAGACATAAAGCAAGTTAAAACTGCAAGTAGATTCTCAATTTGTGAGTGTGTGTGTGTGTGTGTGTGTGTGTATGTGTGTGTGTGTGTGTGTGAGAGAGAGAGAGAAAGAGAGAGAGAGAGAGAGAGAGAGAGAGAGAGAGAGAGAGAGAGAGAATTTTACTGTATGGCAGCAGCTAGAGGAACTTATTGTGGACACTAGCTGTCTTCAAAATGAGATTTATCTCTTCCACTGCTTGTTGAGTTGTGAGTTCAATGGCTTGCACCATGATAATCAGCCTTGATTCTAATTTTTCTACTTTCAAGACATATAAAAATATGAGCACATATAAACTATGATAGTGCTCAGAACATTTGATTATAATTTTATATTGATTCTTAAATTTCCCAGTTAAATCTACATTACTAAGCTATAAGAAAGACTGTAATCTATTTTTATGTATGCATGTACATGGGTTAAAAACCAGAAATGTATTTTCATGATATCCCGGCAGTTAGCAGTCTAGCATCATAGTGCCAAACTGCTACATAGTTATTTCTCATTTCTCGAAGGTCAGCCAATGCTACATAGAAAACAAATTTTAAACAGATACTATGAAACCTGGTTTTTTAATAAATAAATAGTAAACTAAAAAATATTTTAATTCTGTTCATTAAACTCTGGTAAAATTCATTATATTGACCTCTTTAATCATATTCTATAAGTTGTAAGGTGCCATTGTTACTTTCCTAGATATATGAAGTAAATGAGGTGTTGCAAAGGCCCTTCTGCCCTAATTCTAATATCTTTCTTCTCAAGAATGTAGTTATTTCTGGAAACTGTAAAAGACTTACAACGTCTCAAGATAAAATCCAAACCCATTATAAAAAAGAACTGGGTTGCTGCTCATGCCAGGAAAATACTATTTCATTCGCTTGCCTTCAAGCTACATGATATTTAGAAAAAAAAAAGGAAGTAGTGTTAATGCTTTAAATAGAATTAAATGTACCTACAAGTAAAGAAATTCTCATCAAGGATCTAAAAATCTGCATAATGTCAGGATGCTGCAGTATGTGTAGTTATTATTATGAACTGAATTCTCAAGATTACAAAAGAGTAAGCAGGTTCTAAAAGTTAGAATAAACATTCTACTAGAGTTTGAATGTAAGAGTTTGTGCAATAAAAGCCACTGTGAACAAATAGCTACATTTCAAACAATTCATCCAAATTTAAGACCTGTGTTTGCAAAGACAGAGTAAAGGTGGTCTTCTGTATATGAATACCATTTCTATCCCTAAAGGGTACATACTGTACCTGACATGGAAGAAGGCACTTACGTATATTCTATGTTTACAGTATTTTCAAAATATTTACTAAACTATTTCAATATTCATGATGTTATATTTTAATGTATAATTTCTATTCATTAATGTATTATACATAAATACTTGAGAAAATGACTTTTCAGTATTCTGTCATAAGGGAAATTTTACTTCAAGATTTCATTGAATTAATGCCATCTTAACTTCAAGAGTAGTAAGAGTTTTGACATTATCAGCTTTATCAAAGTATAGTCTAACAATAAATGACTTTTTTGTTGCTGTTGTTATTTTACATTCAACTTCAGATTTCATATATTTCTTCTGAATTACCACTATGTAATGCACCTCTATTTCCAGGAATTAAGTTACCAATACCACTTTAGAACTGATGTAATAACCTAAATGATGCCAAATCTTTTTACAACTTTCTGAATGTGTGTACCTGTCTGGAAATTAGTAATAGTTAAAGTAACAAAGAAAGAAATGAAAAGTTAAAGGTATTCTTAGTTTTCATTAGCCTCACAACGCAAAATTTCAGGTTTAGAGAGTGTCTTTCAGTCTTCGTTTCTAGGACACTGTTCTTTGTGAAAGAAATTTACAAACTCTGCCTTGCTTGATAGATAGATGATAGGCAAACAGGCAGACAGACTGATAGACCAACAGACAGATAGGTAATAGGATGGATCTCTCTCTCTCTCTCTCTCTCTCTCTCTCTCTCTCTCTCTCTCTCTCTCTCTCTCTCTCTCCCTCTCTCTGGAGGGGGAAGGATTGCTGCACCATTAGCCTTCCTCTTCCATTTGTTTCCTTTTCATTCACATTTATGCCACATACCTTTTTGTACCACCATAAAGCCTTACTGTTTCTTCTGTGTGTGTTTCAATTTTAATAAAAATAAGGAATGTTAAAAACTGGAATCCAGATATCAGACAGAACATGTGACATTTGTCTTTTTGGGGTCTATATTACTTCACCCAGAGTCTTTATTTCTAGCTCCATTTATTTACCTGTTAATTTGTAATCCCATGCTTCTAGAGCTCAACAATACCCCTCCGTGTATATGTACTTCATTTTCATTATCTAATCATCAGTCGACAGGCATGGAAGTGGTTTCTATATTCTTCCTATTGTCAATACAGTAGCAATGAATATTAATGAGCATGCATCTCTGTAGTAGGATATGTAGTCTTTTGGGCATGGCAAAAAGTATTATAGCTGCATATAGATATATGGTGAGCATCTTTAGGTGACTGCATAGTGACTTTTAGAATGAGTGTTCCAGTTTTCATACCCAGGAACAATGAGAAAGTATTCTTGACATACATACACCGACTCCTTTTTTTCATTTTGTTTCCCTTTCTTTTTCTAATTTAGTTTTCTTTTCAATCAAGCATTGTTATTAGAATAAGAGAAAATGTCAGAGCAGTTTCAATTTGTGCTTTCCTGGTGGCTAAATATGTTGATTATTTTTACAATGTTATATAATGGTAGTTTTAGTATTTCTTTTATCTTTGAGATTATAAAATGATTATTTCATTTTTTTCTTCTTTCTCCTCCTTCCAAGCCCTCCATCTTCCCCTCTTTGATCTCTTTCAAATTTATGGCCTCTATTTTCATTACTTATGGTTATATGCATTTGTTCATAAATACAACCTGTTTAGTTTGTATGTTAGAGTTGGGAAAATGTATCCAGTGCTGGCCATTTGTTATTGGGTGTGATCTTCCCAGGGAAGTACTGTTTCTCCCACTATATGCGTTGCTCGATTTCCTATAGTTCCCTGTATAGAGTTGTAGCCTCCTCAGCCTCTCACATTGAAAGGAGATATCACAGAAAATTCCCCAATCATCTGGTTCTTACAATTTTCTATCCCTTGTTGTTCAATGTTCTCTGAGATTAGGTATCAGATTATTGTTGTTTTAATGAGCCTGGTACGTAGAAATTTGAAGATTTCATGGATGCCATTGAAGATATCATACAATTGTAGCTAGAAAACCATATTTCAACTTGTAGCTACAGAATCTTAATCACTGTGTCTCTGTGTGTATGTATATATGATTGTCCATATCTCCCAGTTCTCCAGACACACACAAGTATGCATAGTCGCTGAAGACATTGAATATTCTTGAGAACATTTTTCATATTCTCAGAATAATGAATCTGAATATTGTTCTTGCCTTTTTGATTACATTTCCTCACAGAAATGACATTAGTTACTAAATTCTTCACACAAATAATCTTAACCCAAACAGATTTTTGTCTTTGTATAAGCTGCTCTAAGAGTTTGAGATAAGGATAACAGTATTGCTGGCCTCTGAAGACTCTCCTAATAAATCAGACCTGGGTAGGTATTTCACCACTGGACCTGGGAAAAGATGAGATAGGGAAAATAAATATTCAACACAGCAGACTCATTTTCCTTATGACTCATATACAAGTATCTCTGCTGTCACCTTATTTTTCGTCATTGACTTTTATTCTCATGCTAAACAAGCAGGATAAATTTCCACATAAATTTTCTTGCTCACTTTTTAAAAAAATTCTTCTGTATATGCTTCTACAGCCAAATAATTCATGACATGGAAAAACTAGAATTGGAAAAATAAAAATAATGTTGCATTAAAGGCAAGAGAGGTATTCATGCTGTTTATTTCTTCAAGTTTATCAGACCATGATATCATTGTTCTTTCTATTCTTGCATCTTTAAGAACAAAATTAAATATCATCAATTAAAGCTTGATAATTTATAAATGATATCATTAATTTTTAAAGAGATTTTATAGTATTAACTTAGGAAAATGAAATATAGAAATAATCAATTTTATTTATAAGTCTCAGACTTATAATGCTTTTAAAGATCTTACAATTTATAAAGAAGCTTTGAGTTAAAAATTTCAGAAGCACAAAACTAACTCAGAGAGAATTCACAATTGACCAACAAATATGTATGATCTTCTATAACACTGTCCTTGTTATAAGAGTCAACTTCTTATTGTGGACTACAGTGCTGCATGCCTGTATCCCAGTTCTCCAGATGGAGGCACAGGATAACCAGAGTTCTAAGTCATTCTGACAGTCAGAATGAGTTTTGAGTCTGATCTTGGCTACATGAGATCCTGTCTCAAAAAAAGAACAGAGTCTATTGTTGAGAATACCCTACTGATGTACTCTTGTGGAAATGTTTCTCTAATACTTATAAATTCTTGTCTGGCATATTATAATCTACTGACAAATCACACACAGTATGATGTAGTCAGTGGTGAATGGAATAGTGGAGGGAAGAGTTGCATTAAATCATAATTGCTGCCAGAAAGATACTGTTTTCCTACTGCAAAATCTCAATAACAGCTCTTTGGATCATTTTATTGGATGAGATTAATGCTAGATATAGGACTTATTGTTAATACTTTCACAATGCTTTGATCCATTAAAAAAATGGGATTAAACTGCCACAGTGTTTCAAACACTCACCCATGTGAGTTATATGCATAGTTAAATATAACATGAACTGACTTTCATGACACTAATGTAAATCTACTTTTAAAATAATAAACCAGACAATTATAGGCCCTTTTATTACCGTTGACATTAAAGTTTAATAAAGTGACAATAAGTTATACACCTAAACAGTTATTCATGCTTGCAAAATTGTATTGAATAGTTACTACAATGCAAAGCCTGTTCTAAGTAGCTTTTGGATACAACTTCATTTATTTTTTATAATACAAGTATTATAAAAATGAATAAGGAACAAAAATGATATTTACATGCCAGTTTTTATAACGTAATATGTGGGTTATAAGACAGATTTAGCATGATTCTTCTGAAATGATTTTGTGCAAATAGAATCATTTATGTAATAATGAAATTGAATATAGTTTAAAACTGGTAAAAGCTCTTTGCAATTGTTTCCTAGCTCAAAAAACATGTGACACATTTTACACGCAAGAAAAAGGACAGTGGCTAAAGAAGGGCCTAAAGAGATGGTCTAGCGTTTAAGAGCATTTGTTCTTCTTCCAAAGATGTCAAGCTCAATCCAGCACCCAAGGACAGCACTCACAAATTCTTGTACCTTCATTACAAAATGAGTATATACATACATACGTACATACATACATACATACATGCATACATACATACATGCTCATAAATAAAATCTGTCTTTAAAAAGTTGATGTTCATAGGTATTTCTTCATTTTCCCATGACTCTAGTTTTGTTTTTTATGAGTAGATGATTAGAAAATGAAAATAGAACAGTTATTTGGAAGTATGAAAGCTGTAGTTAATAAAATTAAAATATTCCCACTTCAGTGGTCTGGGTCTGCCTTTCGTAGCATATGGAGACAATTAAGAAGGAAGGAGAAGAGAGAGGGAGGTAGAAGGAAAGAAGAAAGGATGGATGGATTAAAGAAAGAGGAAGGAAGGGAGGCAAAGAGGATAGGAGAGAAGGTAGACTGTCTCTGAAAATAATCAACATATAAAATTACCTTTAATGGCATTCACACTGTTTTTAAAAGATATGATTATCATTAGATGATTCAGTATTAATCAAATCATGACACTGATTATACTAAAATTTTGATTTGAATCTGACTCCCATTAGTATCACAGCTCCGTTTTCTACATTGCTTTGTTGATTACACCGGACACTTTTGTTTTAGTCAAAAATTAGTTACTATTTCAAATTAATAGACTTTAAAACTTCCCTAATTCTATAATCCATTTTCTTGTTTCTGCGTGGACTGAATGTGATACCCCACGTCATTAACTTGAACAAAGTTTTTACCACCATAAAGTCCCACAGTATTCTTGGAGATGCTTTCTTCAAATTTATGATTAAGAGAAAGTGAATTATGATAAATATAATCAATGTGTCATACATACATACATACATACATACATACATACATACATGCATCATTGTGGAGAAAACTAGTTCATATATTTCTTAAGTACTAAACTGTAACATAAAATAATTATATCAACTAAAAATAAAGTACCTTATACTAACATGTCTACTCCATTTCAAATCCACACGTTGGTAAGGCTGTGTAGAAAGAGAAACACTCCTCCATTGCTGGTGGGATTGCAAACTGATGCAGTCACACTGGAAATCAATCTGGAGATTCCTCAGAAAATTGGAAATAGATCTACCTGAAGACCGAGCTATACCACTCTTGGGAATATACCCAGAAGATACCCCATGATGCCACAGGGCACGTGTTCCACCATGTTCATAGCGGCCTTGTGATAGCCAGAAGCTGAAAACAACCCAGATGTCCCAGGACAGAAGAATGGATACAGAAAATGTGGTTCATTTACACAAAATACTACTCAGCTATTAAGGAAGACATCCTGAGTTTTGCACGCAAATGGATAGAACTAGAAAATATCATCCTGAGTGAGGTAACTCAGACTCAGAAGGACATTCATGGTATGTACTCACTAATAAGTGACTATTAGCCCAAAATTAAAAAAAAACTACAGAATACCTAAGATATGGTCTATAGTACTCAAAAAGGTCAACAAGCTGAAGGGCCCAAGTGAGGACACTTTGGTCCCAATTGAAAGGAGAAGAAATCAATAAAAAGGGAGGAGGCAGGGTCCTGGAAGGGAAAGTGGAGGGGGGTGTGAAGAGGAGAACATGATGAGGCATTGGGTGGAGGGGAAGGACTGAAACCCTGAGGGCCAACAGAAAGAATGGAAACAGGCAACTTGGGGAGATAGGAGGACCCTCCAGAATGTCTCAGAGACCTGGGAAGTAAGAGAATCTCAGAACTCAAAGTCTCAGGACTTAGATGAAATGCTCTACAGTGGGGAGAGGGAACTTGTAGAACCCACCTCCAGCAGAAAGACAGGGAATCAAGTGGAGGGATGAGGTTGCCATCACAGAGTCAAAATTCGGACCCATAATTTTTTCTGTCTGAAAGAACTACAGGGATGGAAATGGAGAGGAGCCTGAGGAAAAGAAGGTCCAGCAACCTGCCCAAAAATGGGATCCAGCTCAAGGGGAGGTCCCAAGGCCTGACACTATTACTGAAGCTATGGAGTGCTCACAAAAAGGGACCTATCCTCACTGCCTTCTGGAAGATCCGACAAGCAGCTCTAAGAGTCAGATGTAGATATTTACACCTGAACAATGGACAGAAGCTGGTGACCCCTGTGGATGAATTAGAGAAAAGCTGGAAGAAGCTGAGGAGGAGAGCAACCCTAGAGGAAAACCAGCAGTCTCAAGTAACCTGGCCTCTGAAATCTCTTAAGCACTGGATCAACAACCAGGTGGCATACACCAGCTGACTTGAGGCCCACAAAACATGTACAGCAGAGGACTCTCAGGTCTGGGTTCAGTCAGGGAAGATGCACCTAACCCTCATGAAACTGGAAGCCCCAAGGTGTTTAAAGGTCTGGTTGTGTGGGTGTTGAGGGTGTAGCGGGGACATCCTTGGAGATAGGGCAGCAGGGTCTGATTGAAACCAATCAAAACATAGTTTGTATAGAACTTGTAGAGTATGTCATGGCCTAGTATGAGATACTGATGTATAAACTTAGGGAGAACTACTCAGAGAGAATTAAGAAGCTTGCCTGTCATTGAAGTTCATGGTCAAGGAAGTCAATTAACTTAGGTACTGTAATAAACCAAACTGATACTTTTGGGAGGGAAGGTTTTATTTTTTCCTAACATAAAGGTTTTATTAATTATTTGTGAATTTCATTCAATGCAACCTGATCACACTTGCTTCCCATTTCTCCCAGATCCACCCTACTGCCTTCTGTGCATCCCAGAAAAGAAAATAAACAAAGAACAAAAACACACACACAACCAAAACCAGGAAGTCTCTTTTGCATTGCCCACATACTCATTGGAGCATGGTCAAACTCCCAATAGCCAACTCCTTAAAGAAAACTGAATCTTTCCCCTATCCCAACACTGGCATAAGCTATCCACTGGGAAGAGATTTCAAAGTACAAAAAGTTTATCAAAATTCTTCCTGAACAAAATTCACTGAAATCTGAAACTGAATAATGATTTGGCTTAAGTAGCAAGGCGTCATCTAGATCACTGAGTTCAATGTTCATTAATTTGCTCTACCTTTTTTTCCTGTTTCTTCTTCCTATGTTAGTACACATGTAGATCACTGAGTTGAATGTTCATTAATTTGCTCTACCTTTTTTTTTCTGTTTCTTCTTCCTATGTTAGTACACATGTCAAAAATGCAAGTGTATTTTTATTTAAATTTTGTTAACTTGTTGAGTCTCCTACAATATGTTTTGATGATATTCATCCTTTCCCTAACTATTCCCAGATACATGTCCTATTGCATTACCAACAAATTGTCTATCTTTTTTCCCTATCATTGCCAACTTTGCTGCCCCAGTATTCTTGAATGTGTGATATTTTACTGGAGCATGCTCAACTTAATCAGTATTCACACTCTTTGAGAAAACTGTGTCTCCCTCTTCCAACAGCTAATAATTCCCAGTAGCTTATTAGGGTAAGGTAGGGTTATATGACCAACTGTTGCTTGTAACCTCAACAAGATCCTTTGGGGCCAGTGGTAAGAAGGCTCAGAGCTAACAATGCAGACTCTGGGGGCAGGGTCAGGCAAGTGGCAAAAAACACTCATTTAATACAGGAACTGGACAAATCTTTATACACTCCACCCATTGGCCCATGACGACTTGATTTGCTCCATGCAGTTGGAACCACCTGATTGTCTTCTCTGGTCATGTGCTCTGTTGTTACTTGCCTCTGGGTGTCCGACAGGTTTTAGGATTATTAGGCCTGGAAGCACCTGTTGCTCATGCTTAGGTCACAGTGAGTCACCACCAGTGGTGATTCATTCCTCCTATAGTCAACTCCTTTCTTAATGCTGAAACGAAACGTGATTTGTGTGCACAGGTATTTTGTATGCTACTCCAAACACTATGAGATCATATATCCAGGTGGCCTCTTCTTTGTAGAAGTCACTGTTTCTGTGGTTTTGTCCACTGCCTCTGACTCTTAGACGTTTTGTCCCCTTTTTCCACAGTGATTATTGAGCCTTGATAGTTGGTGGATTGTGGTATATATGTTCACTTTAGGGATGTACATTCTGCTTTCTTATAGTACTAACCTTGTTCAGGTCTAGGTCTCCCTCCTATCATTATGTACTGCAAATAGAATCTTGTCAAATTGAGTCGTGATCTGTAGGTATGAGGGTAAGTAATTAGGACTTGGTTGAATATGTCATATAGTAGGTTCTCTCCTAGGGCCCATGAATTATTTAACCATAGGTTCCTGGACTGCTATTGGTGGTAGATATCATTTTGTATCTTAAATTTAATAAAACCATAGTTGCTTGTACCTATGATACATTGCCACTATTAGACTCTTTAATAAGAGTGTGTCTTTTCTGGTCAGAATTTATTGTAGTCCAAGGGTTTATAGTGGAGCAAGATTGATGATTATTCTCCTCTTGTGATTAAATGCATCAAAATTTCCAGCACTAAGAAAGCTAGTCAAGACAGATGAGACTTCCACCTACATACAAACTTGATTTTTCCATATTCTATGACTAACATATATAGTGTCTTCATCAGTAGGATCTTATCATCAAATCCTGGATTGTGACAAATAGCATTAGTAATAGCTTGTAGTGTTTGATGTTCTATAGAAACTCACTGACAAACATTTCAAAGAAAAGTCACAGATTCCTTGCATTGGACATGGTTTTCGTTAGTCTCTGTTGTCAACATTGTTCCTCTGTTATAGAATATCTACATTTCACACCAGTAGTAGCTATTCAGAGGTCTTTAATGAAAGTCTTTAGTGTTATTTATCACTGTTAGATTCTTATCTGGCTTTAGCTCAGATTTCCCAATCAATTTTATCCTTTTCTTCCATTATTACATTTCTCTAACTTTTGTTCCTCTCAAATATTGCCATAAAATAGTTTTTATTGTTTAATTTTTTACATTACCTGATATATAGTTGTTTCCCATTAATAATTAGATCCTGAGAGTCACAAGATGATTTTCAGGTGTTTCTGACTAAGCAGCATCTAGGAACACTTTGAACGGCATAATTTTCTCCATGACTATTTCAAACCTCAGAAGATATATTCTATACAAATATGAATTCTGGCCATTAAGATGGCTCTTCTTTTCCGAGCCATTTATAAGTTTTTATGCTATTAACTTTCTATCACTACCAATTTATAATATTTACAGAAGAGATGAATTTTCAACTCTGATGCTAATGCAGTACTCGTATGTGATAGATACACATTATGTAATCCCCGACTAAGCAAAGAATGATACTCCACATTAAACAGGGCAAACCCATAGTAAAATTGGTATGGATCTTTATCTTGTTTTAATGAAATAAGTATTTAATATCTTGTATAGTTTTATAATAGCAGCAGTTATAACTACATTGTTGAACATTTTAACTTGTTAAGTTCTCATTTGCCTCTTGTATTTGATAGTATTCTAAAGTTTTTGAAGCTATGTTACTATCATTTCAAGGAAAGAAGAATCACTGTACACTTTTTTCATTCATGTGAGAAACTAGGAATGTCTCAGTTGTTCAGAATTCTTCAAAAGTTAATAGGATACTGTTATAGTCTGCCCACGTCGAAAGGTATCTGTAAGAGATTGTGTTCTGCTTATCATTTGACATACCCTCCAACTCACAGAAATTCTGCTTTTATGAAGCTTGAATCAACAGCTTTGTGTATGCCAGAGAATTCAATGGGCCACTTCACTTCTTTTTAGATGAAACATAGAGTGCTTCCGCGTATTTACAGGCCTTAATGCATTACTCACTTTCTTTACATTCCTTTGGTCTATGATTTTTTTTTAATATATGAAAAGAACAGCATGACCCCAACTTTAAAACTGAAATATTCACTAATCTATGCTTATTCATATAATATCACCCATGCTGGTGAAAAATTCAAATGAGATTCCAACATGTTCCATTTTATAGGGACTTCATTTGCTCTCTTTCAATGGCTTCCTCCAGTGCTGTTCTCAGCCTGCATTATTCATATGCAACCACATGAATTGCTTTGAGTTCACACAGCAGAGATATAAATCATAGGGCTATTTTCTCTGGAGGACTTCAGGCTTAAGCTCTGCAACTGTAAATTGAAAACTATCTTCAATTAAGGTGATTTGTTTGCTTCAAAAATTAACTATCTTATCGTGTCATTGCAGAAAAAGAAGACTTTAGCTACATTCCACAGCAACGAATAAGTTTAGAAACTGTGTGTGTGTGTTGTTGTTATTGTTGTGGTAATTCAATCTCTCAATATATACTTAAATTTATCCTTTCTCTGGTCTCCTAATTATGGCTAGACCACAAATGTTAGTATCTATAGATGTACAAATACATTGTTTCACAAATTGTTATCCAATTTTACTTTTGAATAGGTATATTGTTCACAGCCTATAAAAACAGATTATTCTTTACATTCAAGGACTTCACTTAAGTAGGTAAGAAAGGAAAACAGAAAACAAGAATTAATGAAAATGACAATAAAACTAGATATAAGAATTAATACAGATATCAAAGTAAAAGCAGAATTTTAGGACTGGTATCAGTGAATATGTAACAGGAAATCCGTATTTTAATTTTCTATTAAAATCTCTACAGTTGACACCCCTCAAATTGTTTGTAAAGAATGCTGTAATGCCCCCCTCTGCATCATGAACTTTAGTCCTCAGAGACAAAGATCTCACGTCAGTTTCAGATCATGGACGATGTATGTGCCTGAATTGCATGGTATCCTCAGCCATAAGGATTTACCTTCCATCACTGAGAACAAGCAACATCAACATAAATATCAGAAGCAGTAGCAGCAATAATAATAGTAACAGTATCAGTAATCTACATTTTAGAAGTTTTTAGGACAATCCTGACCAACAACTCATGGAAGATTTTTTTATGCCTGATCTTGAAAGATCTTTGTTACTTGGACAGAACATTATTGAATCTGATGGGAAAATTTGTGTGTGTGTGTGTGTGTGTGTGTGTGTGTGTGTGTGTGTGTTTGTTTGTGTTTCTGTGTGTGTTATCACACACCAAAACCCCAAATTAAATATGTTATGGGTAATTTTAAGTAAGTAATAAACAATATAATAACTTTGACTTTTTAAGATGTCCTTACAGTTATTTTAGAGTCCTGTGCCTTTTTCTTTTATTTAACTCCTTTTACTCCTGAATTAAAGTATCTTCTATTTTTTCATTCACACCCCCATAGAATCACATTTAAGGTGCTCTCCCTTCTTCCATTTCTCCCCTAATACCTCATTCCAGAAATGAACTTTTTTACTTTCCTGGTTCTAGACTGACCTAAGGAAATTATGAGCTACAAGTCATATATAAGAGAGAACATGGATCATTTGTTTATGGTCATGTGTCATCTGATTTAGTATGAGTTTTGCAGATACATACATTAATGTGCAAATTTCATAATTTTATTTTTTCAGTATTCTAGGATGCATTGGTGTATGTAGTACACTGTCATTATAGAGAGAAAATTAGACTTTTTTTTTCTGTGAATAGGGCATAAATGAACTGTGTTGAACAAGAACCTGGAATGTAGTTTGATGAGTCTCTTGGCCATATTTCAAGGACTTGAGTCGTATGGTAGATTCGTGTTTACCCTTTTGAGAGTTTTCCATGTTAATTTTCAAAGAAGATGGCTCAGTTTGAAATCAAACCACTAGCAATGAGTGTTCTCTCTTCTCAGCTTCCCTTGTAACAAGCTTCCAATGAAGAAAACTGAAAAAAACTCTGGCCATCTTAGATTACGGTAGCTGTGAACCACATAACAACCTTATCACAATAACTCTAAGGTTGCAGTCCTGGCTCATCCAGGCAATATACAACAGTTCCTTAAGAAGCCTCTCAATAATAAAATATGACGTATGTCATTTTTGATTGCCGGTAGTAAGCATAAAACTAGTTTTATATATTATACTAAAATATTTTGAAAACATAGTGTCTATATTTTAACTAATTTTATAAAAACATAATCTTAGACCTTTATGAGTAGTTAATCAAAAACAAGGTAATGACAACACAATGTAATTTTTTATACTTTTAAGAAGTAAAAATTGTGCAGTTCTGAAGCTCTCCTGATTTTTGTTGTTTTGTCTTTTTTATACTTAATTTAAGCAAATGCTCTACAGCTCTACTACAAATCATAAGCAACTATCTTTAAAATTTAACTGCCCTTATCAGTAAATTGACACAATTCAACTATAAGAAAAAGACTCTCTATGTGGTTAGATGAACAGACAGGGAGACAGATACATGGATGACTGATGCATTCATAACATTTATTATTTTTCTATTGAAGTACATAAATGAATTTAAAATTGTAGTGTTCTCCTACCCTACCAATCCATCTGTGAAGCATACTTATTATATTTATATAAAGCAGCAGGTAAGAATTTTCATATTTACTAATTATATTGTGTACTGTTTTGCTTGCACCGAACCAAAACTTGAGAAAGGAAATTATTCTGAAAGAAAAGAAAAAATGGTTATTCAAAGAGGGAATGACAGACAGAATATTTCAGTTTTTAATATAAGATATTTGTACAATAAAAACTAAAAAGCAAGGGACTGAAGGCTTTTTAATGCAGAATATTTCTAGGCAGTAATAAAGTTGTTCTGAAAGTTTATTTCAGTTGATTACTTTTTATTCAAGAACAGAAACAACAATAACATTTTAACTTTCAAAATTTGAAACAATATGTTAAAAGGATTGGCTGGTTATTGCACAAAAGCTTTTTTATAATGCATTTTGGTTCTTTGCCCTTTTTCATGTTCAATTAAAATAATTTCTGATTCTGTCACTAGAAAAATATTCTGGAACCCTTATATAATACTAGTAAGCATTGATGCTAATACTAGTATTTCAGTGGGTCATAATTTTGTTGAAAACCATCCTTACCAAACTATTAGATAAAGGGAAACATAAGAGTTAACAAGCTGACATACTCGGCCACACTAGTAAGCCTAATATCAAAAGTTGGCAAGAAAGTATTTTCATTGATATATATTTCACAAAAAATAATATGACTAATAAAATCTCACTTAAATAAAAGAAAATCTTATTTAAATAAATAAAAGAAAGAAGAGATAATATAATTAGAATCTGAATATTTTCTGTATTAGTACATTTATTGTTTATTTGCTCATTAAATTGTATATTGAGATAATCTGGCTACTTAAAGCTTAGATAAATTGCAGTGATAAACTTTCCTCATCCTTGCCCTTTATAGACATAGGTAGTCAGATATATTTACAATACCAATTATGAACTATCTCCCATTAACTAGGCCTTACATCAAATTAGACATGCGTATATTATACCCCAAGATATAAAACCAACCACTGTACCATTGGAAACATCTTTCTGAGCCAATCATTGTTGTTGTATTTAATAGGTTTTAGAGCTAGGTAAGATTTTAAATTTATCCTCTTGCTTTGAAATTCACATGGTGATACCTGAATTATCAGATGGAGTCCTTAATAAGGATACTTGAAGATCAGTTCCTGGTGGAGTTTTCTAAGTCCTGTTTCCAATCTCTGTGGTGTCTTCAGCAATTGGGTCTTACCTTTAACTTCTGGAAAGCAACCAAGAAAAACAATAATAGGTCACATTGTTCTGAGAGATACTTGTATTCCCTTGACAGTCAAGTCAATAGAGTATTTCCCATAGCTAATAGCGGGTTTTCTTTTTTTCTAGATATTACATGGCTCTTGGGGGGAAACACCACTTCTCTGTGTGTAAGCTTATGAAAACATTTTCCAATAGCCTTTTCATACATCATTAACTTTACTTATTTTTTCCCCCAATCTCTGCATACATTCCCTTTTCTCTATCTCCCCAATTAATGGCTCTCTGCAAATTCTAAGCATCACTTTCCTGACACGTGTTGTCTACTGGCCTTTCTAGTGTAACTCCTCTTCATCTCTATCTCTCCATTCCCTTTAAACTTTCCTGGATTTTTTTTTCATTTACCTATACTCAAATTTAACAATTCCCAGCTAAGAACCTTAAATGAGAGAAGACATGCTGCCTTTGTCTTTATGAGTTTTGATTAACTCATCCCAGGTAATACTTTCAAGTTCCATCCATTTACCTTCAAATTTCCTCAATTCAAATTTTGATACAGATGAGTAAAATTACAAGTCTGTGTGGGTCCCAGATTCATTTTCCAGTCATCAGGGTAAAGATATATAGATTGCTTGGACATCTTTGCTCTTGTGAATGGATGTAGTTTCAGTCATTTGCCCCAAATTAAGAGACTTTATACATGCTCTGTACTTGAATCCTAGTCCACTGTGATAATGTGCTGTAGACGCTCTTTAATCTGTCATCACTGTAGTTTTCTTGTACATAAATAAGGTGACACGAATAAACTAAAAGCAGAGTTTCTGTTAAGTGATCCTAGAGGATAGTAAGGTTATTCAACTCCATTGCCAAGAAGTTATATTATTTATTATTTTTAAGATTTTATTGTTAACAATAGCTAACTTCACAGCATTAGTAATCTAATTGGAGGCGGGGGAAGAGAATAGCAATTTTAAATGCAACAGGAAGGTCCCTATGAGAACAATGGAAAATGAAAAATGAAAACACAACAAAAAATTAAAGAATCCATAGTGTCTCCTCATTATCCATTCACTCTCTGAATCACTGCAGACAGAAGTTGATGTGCTAAACAAGATTTGCCATAGCGTGAAAATAATCACTATGAAACTGGTAGCTTATAAAATGGTTTTCTATTGAAACACCTCCAGTTCTCTCTCGCAGCCACTTAACATTACAGAGTATCGCTGCTTTCCTCCTCCAGTTCTTTATTGATCTCTATTCACTTACTGTAGTGTCCTGTAAACATTAATCAATAAAATGCAAATACAAAGCAAATTAATTAGAGAGGGAAAGTGCATACCTTGCAAGAATCAGGATCTCATTAAGTCAATACAGTTGTCTTTTTGGAGTATTCTAGTCACATGCAATACCATTTTGAAAGGAAAAAGTCATGGGCATTAATAAATGAAGAAAGAAATATGATAAACATCCCATTTAGCTCTAAAAAGATAGCAAATGTAAAATAACTAAGGATTTAAGGTAGCTGCTAGTGAAACATGGCATACTTTTAAAAAACTTCATTACAAAATTATTTTTTCAGATGCTGTTTTAAAACTTAAATGCTTAAAGAAGTATGTTTTCATAGAATTATAAAAGGTAAAAAAATCCCAAGAAAATAATGAATAGTTTACAATTAAGTACAAAAAGAATTAGCATTGTTTTCTTTTAAAATTTTATTTGACTGTGTCATACACACGTATACTTTTGCATTGTTTCTGTAAGCTTACAGTCATACCAACCCCTCCTCTATTCTGCCAACCCCTCTTGAACTCATGATCTCTTCTTATGCAGATATACATGACTCAGTAAGTCTAATTAGCATTGGCCACATATGATGTGTTTAGAGACAACCTCTTTGGATTGGTATTATTTTCCAGGAAGAGAAGCTATTCTCCTTTCCTAAGCATCCACTGGTTTCCTGTAGCTCTTTATCTAGGAGTAGAGATGAAATTTTCTTCCATCTGTGTTGGTATATAGACCAGTGCATGTTTGTTGCTTTGGAGTGATATTTATATTGCAGCATGGTTATGGCTGGAATATTCTGTCCAATCTAGAAGACATTATATGCTTGAAGTAGTTGTCCTTGTCCTTGGGTTCATATAGTCTGTGATGGTTTGTATATGCTTGGCCCAGGGAGTGACATGATTAGAAGGTATGTCCCTGTTGGCGTAAGTAGGTGTGTTACTGTGAGTGTAGACTATAAGACCCTCATCCTAGCTGCCTGGAAGCCAATATTCTGCTAGAAGACTTTAGATGAAGATGTAAAATTCTCAACTCCTCCTGCACCATGCCTATGCTCCCACGTGGATGATAATGGACTAAACCTCTGATCCTGTAAGACAGCCCCAATTAAATGTTGTCCTTTATAAGACTTGCTTTGGTCATGGTGTCTGTTCACAGCAGTAAAACCCTAAGACAAAGTCTTTGTGCTATCTTCTCCAGAGTCTCTAGAGACTTTACAGTGATTCTGATATAGCCGCCCTGCTTACACAAGGCATCTCACATTAACTTACTATCTAAATTTATTAGCTTCTGACTGCTATAAAAGAATCTTCTTTGATAAAGAGTAATAGTTGTATTCATCTATGCATAAAATATTTAGAAGATAGCTGGAAGTAATATTACTTCAGTAAAATGGTAAACACAGTAGGCTTTCCTCAAGAGATCTATGATATCTCCAGCCATTTGTGCTTGGCTATATTTATAGAAGGAGCTATGAGTGCTTATGATTGAGAAAATCTTCAGTGCAAATTAGACAGCTGGATACATTGCCCTTTATACTAAACTTTAAAATATAGCTAATACTCAAGTATAGAAAATTATGTTCTTCATTATATTGATAGGTAAAATCCTTAACACCCCAGTTCTAATAATGTCTTCCATTACTATTTCTTATGTAATTCTTATTTCAAGTTTTAATGGGTTTCTGTGTCTGCCTACTCTATGAAACACCTATTCACATTGGATCATTTAATTAAAATAATTGATTCAGATGTAGTAGACTACATATAAGAATGTTGGGAAGATCTCATAATGATGTTAGTTTCCATTTTTAAAGTTAAGAGACGTGATGTCCAGCAAATGTTTTAAGCTCAAGAATTCCATATTTGGATTTACATCATGACAAGTTCAGTTTATATGCCAATGCTGATTGCTCCTCGTTCTCAGACAATGTGACAGTCAAAAGCCTTGAACAGGTATAAGGACAAGTTATGTACATCTGTTTTATGTCATATAAATGAGTATGCATTCTTAGGACAGAATTCCATCAAGCAATCAACAAAATCTGAATTCAAATCTTAGAAGAAAATTAAGATTATGCTATGAAAATTAATTTATTTCATCAGAAAGCTGAATTTAAATAGTTAAGTAAAATGCATTATGGCTAGGATGATATTTTTCAGCAAAATGTGAGGAAGGACAGAAAGGTAGGCAGAATGCTATGAGGATCAGGGGAGAGACTAGAGCCCTTCACTCAGAAGTCTTTTTGAAGTATCTAGCCAGCTGAGAACCTACAATTCAAGTACCTTTGACATTTTCTATAAAATTTGCTGATGTGTTGATATCCCAACTAGATTTCTAGTATTGTAGTCAAGACCATGGCCAAAAGTCACTTGAGGAGGAAATGGTTTGTTTCACCATGAAAGTTACAATCTCATCATTGATCAGGTGCTCAGGTCAGTGCTCTGGAAACAGAGACTGAGGCAGAGACAATGGAGGGATGTTTCTTACTGCCTTACGCAACAACATGCTAACTCTTATAGTGATGGCATCACTCACGTTTGGCTGGGACCTCTTACATCAAACAATAATGAAGAAAATTTTCTATAGATTTGCCTTTAAGCCAGACTTAGGTAGACATTTTCTCAAGTGAAAATCTTTTTTTTTCCAGATAAGCATAACTTGTTTATAGTAAACAAAAAGAAAACATACTAAAAAAACAAATAACAACAACAAAACCACTTAAAATAACTGGTAATATTTCTTTTATAGAGAGATGTCATTGACTAAGAATGATAATGCACTCAAATTAGTTACCCTTCAATCATGATACCATGCATACGATTAATATTATACAGACATAGTAAGGTATTGTTTGATTTGAGAGGGCCCATCACACTGTGGGAGATACGATCATTGTAATAAAAAGATTATGCTTTGAAAGTGATTTCAAAGTGTTCACAGAGAGGTATATGGCATATGTGAGGATTTTGAGAGAGGAACAGGAAGGGAGAAAATGATGCATTTATATCAAAATCTCAAAAAATGAAATAAGTGATATTAAAACAAATGTCTCTAAAAGTTCAAAAGTAAACCAGCAATGAGACTTCTAAAAGTTTGAGTTTGTGTTTTCTTTCTTCTATTCCATCATTAAGCCTGCAATTTTCTAAGTTTCATTGTAAATTCAAACGCATTCTAACTAAATGTTTATAAAACATTGAAATACTTTGTCACTTTTGAACAGACGGATGAAAATAAAATTGAGATCTAATTATGAGTATGAAAAACAATAATATCTCATTTAAAATCACCAGTGAAACTAGTCTTTATCATTATCATAACTGAATTCTATAATATAATATTAAACATATTTTAATAAATCTTAAACACTACAATGGAAAAAATCCAAACTTGATGTTAGAAAGCAGTTATTACTTAAGGAATCTACAATTATATAAATAGTCTTTGTAAGTGCACTATACCAGTCATTTCCTATAACCAGTAAGATTCTAAATTTAGAGTCCATGCTTTAGAAATTTTCCATATAATTATATTTGGAAAGAAGTAGTCCAAAGAAACAAGGAAAGGTAAAATAAGTGAAGTTTCTACATATTTATGTTTCTGTAAAGTGGATTTTTTTTTTTTTTTTGGTTTTTCGAGGCAGGGTTTCTCTGTGTAGTCCTGGCTGTCCTGGAACTCACTCTGTAGAGCAGGCTGGCCTTGAACTCAGAAATCTGCCTGCTTCTGCCTCCCAAGTGCTGGGATTAAAGGCGTGCGCCACCACCGCCCCCCCCCCATGTAAAGTGTTTTTAAAAATAACTTGCTGTGTTCAATATCAAGAATATGTTCAAGTTTGATAATTTTGTCCTTTGCTTATGTTTAAATATGTAGTACCACCATGAATACGACTAACACACATTTCATATAATTTGAACTATGTGAACCAAACACTCAAATTTGTTTTGAACTAGATAGTTACTCCTGGTGACTGTGGCTTTGAATTTGCAAAAAAGTCATTACTGCAACCCCACACCTTATAGCTTCTCTAAATTGTCTATTCCAAATGTAATGATCATTATGCTCTTACTCATTTCTACTCACTGCTTTGCTGTGACTATCAATATTAAAAATTATTTTCAATATAAAATTAATATCAATATAAAATTATTTTCATAGAAAAATGAAAAATAGATTCTAAATTTGCAGAATTATGAAGTGTCATTTGTTTACATGTTCTCTCAGTTTATAATTTCTCATTGGCTGCCAAGGTGATAAATTTTCTCTCTTTTAAATTGCATATACATTTACTTACTTACTTTTCCATCGTGAAGATATGAGCTTCTGAAATACAAATACTAAATTAGATATTATTAAATATTTTATTTTTCTATAAATTTGATGAATAATTTTTTACAGACAAATGTTTTTACTTGAATGTGAAAGTTGTAGTTTAAAGAAAAATACAGCATAACTTTAATAGTTTCACTGTCTATTGAAAAATTCCAGTGATTTGCAAGCTGAGATTGCTTTACAACCTCTCTCTTACTTTACCACTCTAAACTCTTACTTACTTATTGACTCCTGTGAAACCCAAAATAAATTATCTAGTTTCTCATCCCAAAGGGAATAAAGCAGAATATTAAACCAATCACAATTAAACAAAATTCCAACACTTTAGTTCATATTCTTTTAGCTGAATGTGATGTCTGATATCTCAGAATCAATCATAAATTTCTGGTCCCAAAACATTAGGCATCTGTATTTTCATAATCCTACTAACCACAGAATATGCAGCTAGTCTTGTTTCTCGTAACAGATCTGTTGTTTACTTGAAATTGTTCTAGACAAGCATCCCATGACATCTCAATTATCTACTCCTCTTCAGCTATGACTACTCCTTTTCAAACCCTCTGTCTAGCCTGCCTCCAGGGACTCTGATCCTCCCACATTGGAATAAATTCCATGTATTTCCAAGAACCCTTTATGCCTTCAAAGCTTGTACTGTCTAGCCAGGTTTGTTCTCCAGCTTGAAGATGCAGCTGTGGTTTACTCCCTAGACCACAGCTAGTGTGTCCTGACCCTGCTCTCAATAGTTTTCACTTCAATGATGTTGATTTTTTACTAATCAGAGCTAATATTTCAGTCCCTGCTAACAAACCTCAGTTTTCCTGAAATAAGCAACATGAAAAATACATAGACAACATGTAGATCAAACAATTAAGAGTATATCAGACCTTTCACTTTGGCCAGTGGCCAACATGGGGATAATGGTTCAGAATCTCTTGGTGCCAAAGCACAAAGGTGCAAAGATTTTTGAAGACAAACTATACAAAACCACAATTACATCAGCATCAGATGAGAGTCAGAGTAACCTTGCAACATTTGTTTTTGGCAAAACATATTAGTTACTTCAGACATAATATGGCAATTATTTTTGACTTATATTTCCTTGGTTGTTTTAGTTCATATCTAGTTCGTATAAACACAAACTGCTTTTGTTAACATATTTGGAGCCTGGTCAGGGTCATGGACATCCCAAATGTGCTGCCAAGGCAGATGTTACTGTTGAGGATGAGAGAGGTCTCAGACTCTCTTAAGCAAAAATAAAATGGAGTCCAAGGCTAGATGTTGTCTCATTAGTCACCGCACTCCTAGTAAAGCAAACGATTCACTTTAATGGTACTGGCCTCTTGTTAACTGAAGTTGGTTCTTCAGCCTTAGTTTAATTGCAATAACAGATTCTTCTGGTTGATGTTTGTTTAACATTTTTGAAAATTTAATATGTGAGCACTGTATCTAAGTCAACCCTGCTCCTCAATTTTCCTTAAAAACTACAGAATTTCTATTCAAATATATCAAAAATGATACAGTGAGATCTTTGCCAAGCATGTGAAGTACTTAGTTACAGATGTAGTTTGGGGTGAATCTGGGGAGAGGGGAGTAGGGGTGGGACTGGGAAAAATGTATGGTGTTGAAAACAGCTGTATGGATATAGTGTATGAGAGAAGAGTAAAGAAAAAAATGTAATTTCTTATTAGCTGGGGCTCCACATTCACTTGGGTTCTAAAAAGAACCATTACTGTTGAACTGAAACCTTTGCTTTAATGTGTATGTCTGTTGGGCAGCCTGGAGTAGTCATGCCACTTTGTCATGAAGTCAAAATAAGAGGACAACATGTGGGAATCACTTCTCTCCTTCAGCCCTGTTGATGTTCCCTGGAACCAGTTCAGAACATCAGATTTGGCTACAAATGCCTCGCGGGGGCAATTTAAAAGTATTCCTGTAGTCAGTAGTGGTTTAAAAAGGATTGTTATTATATTCATGAAAAAAATTTATTAGCAAATATGCATCAGCTGTATGCTTTTCTATTTCAAACAATATTTATTTTGAATTTATAAAATATTTTTGCTCATATAAACTATTTTGGTTAGTGAAAATTAGGTGATATATATGCAGCTCGAATCAAATATTTTTCTCTTATTCAATTATTTTACAATAATAAAAGCAATATGCATTCTTTTTTACTTAATCCATTTGTGTTCCTTAAAAATTACTCTTTTCTAATGCAAGTTTTCTATACTTGAGCTTTGTTGTGATCAAGCACAATTAAGTAAACAGAGACTTCATAATGTACTTTCCCAACAGGAAAATATTATGCGTGCCTGAGTCTACACACATACTTACGTGCAAAGGACATTGAGTTATATTAGAAATGTAAATGTTAAAATTTGTTCCTATTTATATAAATATCCAAAACTCCTAATTTTAATCCATTCATTACAGTATCTTAAAATTTTATATGAAAAAATAATTATTAAATTAGTCAAGAATTAAAAGCAAATATCTATAAGTATATAGATGTTTATCACAGTTCATAAAATTCTAAAATATGAATGATTATTTTATATTGATCAACACAAGTTCCATACTTTTAATGTTATCTCTAGAGATAGAGATTCATTGAAGAATAATATTAATAATGGCTGCTTCTAGATAATGACATTTATAACTTGCAACTGCTGTTAAGTTTAAATAAAATGACTTATTTAAAATTCTTATACAATACATAGCACTAAGTGCATTGTATCAATATTTTATTCTGTTGATCTTTATTATTCTTATTTTCTGTTCCTCACAGCCCTGTTCTCAAATTGAAATAGTCTAAAGAGGAAACTCTGAGTTCTATTAGAATATAACAGATTAAGTCACACATTTCCATCTTCTACCTTCTGAAACCACTCAGACTTTGAAAAGCTATGATAAAACAAAGAGCACACAAGATAAAGAAAATTAAATAGAGCATGAGAGTAATAATCCTTTTACAACCAGAAATAAAAAAGTCATTAGATATTTACAAAATCAAAAATATAATAAAATAAGAAACTATATAAAACCAAATAGACCACCAAGAGACCAGTTTCGTATATAAGTTCGATCATAAAATAAATGGTAGAAGCGTTTCTCAGTTAAGTGTATCAGTTTGCTTTAAACTCATCTGTTTTGTTGGTCAAAAATGTAAGATCACTTGTTTAAAATTATATTAAAAATTACTTAAAATATTGGAACAAACTTTCTATTAAAGTAATTTTAATTTAAAATAATTTATTAATTGAAAGTAAAATTTTAAAAACCCAGTTTACTTTGTGAAACTCTTCATCTGAGTGCATTTAACACTAAATTTGATGCCTTTAGGGACCTGCCTCAGTCCATAAGTGTGACTACAATAAACTACTATCAAATGAGTAGCTTATAAAAAACAGTTCTTACAGTTGTGCAAAGAATGTACACTCTAAGTTCAATAAACCAGGATAGTCTCAGTTTGCAGAAGGCCTATTTCTTGGTTCACTGTTCAGTTTCTCTGAGTCTTATGTGATAGAAATAGCCAATAAGCCGTTCTCTGCCTATTTGATAATGACATTAACTTCATTCATGAAGATTATGCCCTCATGGAAAAATCCCCTCCCAATGGCATCCATACTGCTAACTTTTTAGGGGATATGATTTCATGCAGATTTATAAAATTTTACACCATGCTATTTTTTTTTAAATTTTTACTACATGGCTCTCCAGTCAAGTAATAGTAATACCTACATGACTTTCATTTGGTTTGTTCAGAGTGAAAGTAGTGTTAAGTCACTACTTCCACAACTCTGAAGATACAAACCGATATTTATATAAATGATTAAAATGTTGTAAAATTGTATCTCAAAGCATTATTTGTCTTGCATATACAAGTTAATTCACCTGACATCCCAGATATTCTTCCTTAGTTTCAACTCAAAACTGCCTATATATCTACTACATTAGAATATTCTATTTATATTATAAATATAATATGAATATATAAATATATTTTATAATATTATAATCTATATTTCTAGTGCACACCTTCTCACACACACTCATACACAGAGAGAGAGAGGGGGGATGGAGGGAGAGGGAGAGGGAGGGGAAGGGGGAGGGGAGGGGGAGGGGGAGGAGAGGGAGAGGGAGAGGGAGAGGGAAGAGAGGGATACGGAAAGGGAGAGGGAGAGGGAGGGGAAGGGGGAGGAGAGGGGGGAGGGGGAGGAGAGGGAGAGGGAGAGGGAAGAGAGGGAGAGGGAGAGGGAGAGGGAGAGGGAGAGGGAGAGGGAGAGGGAGATGGAGACGGAGAAGGAGAGGGAGAGGGAGAGGGAGACGGAGACGGAGATGGAGAAGGAGAGGGAGAGGGAGGAGGGAGGAGAGAGAGAGGGAGAGGGAGAGGGAGAGGGAGAGGGAGAGGGAGGAGAGGGAGAGGGAGAGGGAGAGGGAGGAGAGAGAGAGGGAGACGGAGACAGAGAGGGACAGAGAGAAACAGAAACAGAATCAGAGAGGCAGAGAGATTGGGAGACAGACACCGAATGAAAAAGAGAGGATATATGCCCATAAAGAAAAATAAAAAAGAACTCTAGTATCCTGAAAGGAGAGTTTAATTGTCTAGGAATTCTTTCTCATAAAGATAGCTAATAAAAGAAGAGTAAAATCATAGAAGAGACATTTTTGTTATTAATTTCTTAAATATAAAATATGAAAAGTATTCTCAGAAGATGTTTATCTATATTTAGTATTACCTATAGTAAGGTACACATTGTTAAAGTGTCCCCGACCTTTAGTAATAAGGATGATAACACAGTGTATGTGTGGTTCCAGCGCACTCAGGAAAATTAACATTTGAGCAGAATAAAGGGAAGTTACTTTATAAGGTCTCCTAGTCACTGTACTGTTTCTGTGAAAAGTCATAATGACTAAGGCAGTTCTCACAAAAAGAAAGTATTTAACTGGAGCTTTGCTTACATTTCAGAAATTTACTACATTATCATTATCTGGAGGCCCCTGATGGCACACAGGGCACAATTGTGTAGCCAAGAGCTACATTCAGATCTTCAGGATAAGAAGGAGAGCTAAGCCTAGAATGTTAATTTAAATTAAAACTTTAAAAGCAACCCACAATGACACATGCTTTAATCCATCTCTAACAGTGATACTCCCTAATGACTAATGATTCAAATATATGAGCCTATTGGTGACATTTTTTCTAAGCCACCACATGAGAATAAAGCAGACAATAACTGTTATAAATGAAATGTAATAATGGAATATATATATATATGTATATGTATATGTATAGTTATTTGAGTATATAAAATTATATATCACATACACAAGTTGTTTACATTATATAAGTTAGGTTACACAGAATATATATCTCATCATGAAACAAATGTAAAATATATCATAAAATAAATATTATTGGCAGACAAATGTATATGTATAAGCTAAGAATATTATATATTATCTAAACATAAAATTGTTAATTTTACCAAGCTAGTTTACTGATATATGTAACAGATAGAACTTATAGACAAATATTAAATTATTTGAATATGAATTTAGAAATTTTCACCAAATATATTAATTTTTAGGAAAGATGAAATCGACATAATTGATTCTCCAACCAATGAAATGTTTAATCTGTTATGACAAAATTTATACAAATAATGTATGAACTCTGAAACATAGACATACAAGTGAAACATATCCAAATAATAAAAAAAATAAATTTTTCTTATTGCAGTCATAATATTTTATAGCATATAAAAATGTTATTATATGTGGAAATTTGTCATTTCCTAAAGCACAAGAAAAATATGAGTGGTTTTACTTATTAACTTAACTCAGAGATCCTAAATTTAATATTACCTAATTCAACTAAACATTAAGTGAATAAGACTCTATTATATCTTTGCCAAAATGGGATAGATTCATACTAGATATTTATTAAGATAGTTTATCATAGAAATATATATCAGAAGAAAAAAGTATAGCATTATTACAATAGAAAATAAAGACTTTCTTCCTTCAGTAGCATATATACTGAAATTTAAACAATACAGAAAAGATTTGTATGGCTCTTGCACAAAGACAACACTTGAATTTGTAAAAATTTTCCATATTTTATGATGGGAAATTTATACACACAGATGTGCACACACACACACACACACACAAACACACACACTGGTATGCTAATAAAGCACTATGTGCATAGCACTAAGTGCCTTTATAAAGAAAGCAGAGAGGTGGGAGTTGAGAGGAGAAATTATGGTCTGGATGTAAAATTTGAGAGGAGAATAAATTAATAAAATAAAGAAAATAAAAAATGAAAAGTTCTTTTTTATTAATTTAGGAAGTTTTTGATAGTTTTATACATTATACAAAACATTCTTTTTACTCTTTTTCTATGCTCTTATACCACAGTTATCAATGATATTAGATCACACCTATCAATTCTATCTGCTCATTAACAGTATTTTCCCAGATCCATTACTTTTGTTTTCTTTTATGGTCAGACTAGTTTAATTAGGATCACCTTCAAGACCACGGTATGGGAACTTTGAAATTATTCATAGGAATTTGTTGACATGACCAGTGGTTACAAACTGTAAGCTATGACTTCCCTTTCCATGAATGTACTAATAGGAAGTACTTGACATGGATGGGAAGGTTGCCTTGAAGACTGCCTACACCAATTCCTCACTCTTGGCAGACACTTCATTGTACAGACCCAGGTTAGGCATCCATAGGTAATGCATGATGATTACTGCAGTAGCACATTGTATTGCCAAGGAACAAGCATTTTATAGCCCTACTCAATGTCTTAGGGTTCCTAAATTCTTTCAGCCCCTTCATCCACAAAACTCCCTGAACATTGGAAAGGAAAAAATGAATTTCTTGTTTAGACTTAGTCAACACTCACTTATTCTGAGTATATTGTACAGCCATGAGTTTCTGCACTCACCAGAATTCACTAAATAGACTTCCCCGTCTTAAAGCTAAGAATGTTTTAAAATATATGTGCTTAAGAGATTCTGAACACTGAATGTTTATTGATCAAAAACCAAATGGGGACAAGGACCCTCAGTGTCTGCACATGGAGATTCCCAAATGATATCGGGAGCCAAATTAAGACAAAGCATTAGAACCAATCCCCAAGAAGGCTTCCCTAAAGGATCATTTCCTGGTATAGGTTTTTAAATAGGTTTATGGTATCAGTTATGGATTATGTCCTTTGGACTGGGCCTCAAATTCAGACAGTGATTGGTTACATGAACTTTTACACAAGTGTGTATACACAACTCTCCTGGAAGGTTGGTTTTGTAGTTTTCAGAGCTACAACTCCTTATAAATGTCTTTTCAACTCTAACAGGCTGCATAGTACATTCTGCACTAAGAAATGCAGCTGCTGTGGGTAGGACATCTTTCAGTTCAGTTCCAACATTTTTACTTCATCATGAAACAAAGATGAGTTGTGTGTTTACACTGAGATTCTAAATGGCCCCTAGACAATTAAAGATCCCCAAATAATTAAAGATCCTGCCATTTACCTCAGTTGTACTATAAAAGATCCTCATTATAATTATTCCTTCAGTTATTAAAAAATTGTAGGAACATTTATAAAATAAATAACACTAATAAGTTTATTTCCAAAGACATAAAAGGAAAATTTCTATAATTTTGAAATAATTATTCTTTGAAATTTTATCTTCTGATAATAAAATCAATATCTCTCAAACATCAAAGTCCAATCACAAGGAAAACTGTAATTGAATGAATATGAGCAGATTGTTCAATAACACAAAGAAGCAAGTGTATAAATAAAAAGCAGTTTCACAATTTATAAAGATACGTGTGGAATTATTTTAACTTAAGGAATTAATTTGAGCTTACAATTTGTACTCAAACTAGAAAAGGTTAAGCTAAAAAACCATAATCCATTACTATTTTATAAATATAATACTCAAGTAATAACTTTCCCAAAATTTAATAAAAAGCCACACAAATAAATAATTCAACTAAAAATTAAGCAGAATAACTTCAATAATTAACAATGAAAAAACATAAAAGAGAAAACACCTACATAAGAAAAATAAAACCATAGGAAAAACATAAACAAGTGTTAAATAGTAACACACATTTATTAGTTATACAATAGCTTTGGATAGGAAATCAAATAAAATTCAAAATTACTTTAATTTATAAGGTATAATTCAAAAGATTCAGAAATTTAAAGAGATTATATTCATGAGGAGAAAAAGGCAAAACATAAATAAAATATGAAAATATAAAATAATAATCTCTATCAAAATAACTAAATCACTAATTGTTTTGAAAACAATAATCAATAGATATAATTGGAGAAGAAAGATTTAAAAGCGGAGAAATAATTGTGATTATGAGAAATGCAGTGTATGAGTTTTAAATAAAGCAAGGTGGAGAGTTCAGAATTACTTTAAATTTGGGAGAAATATTTAGATAAACTCTGGAAAAAATATTTTTCCTCCTTTCCCTTCTCCCTCTTGCTCCAGCCCCTAATGCTCAGGCCCTGCTTGCTCCAGGCCCCCTGCTTGCTTTGGCCACTGTTGCCTCCAGGTGCCACTCGTTCATATGAAGGCATCAGATCTCTCATTATGGATGGTTGTGAGCCACTATGTGGTTGCTGGGATTTGAACTCATGATCTCCGGAAAAGCAATCATTGCTCTTGCCAACTGAGCCATCACATATTAATACAAATATAAATTGTTGAATTTATCCATAAAATTAATTTAATATAAAGATGATAATTTTCTTTCTGAAAAAGCTTTTCTAAATATGTATAAAGCAAACAAATATCTATGATGAAAAATATGTTATCTTATATATCAAATATAATACCACTTATATACCAGTCAAATGAACATACCAAGGGCAACACATGTTTAAATATTTAGTCAAAGATGTAAACAAAGAAAATTTGAACTAGTTTTTAAAATAGTTACATATAAAACTAATACCAAAACTATTAATATTTTCAGAAAATTTTTAATATTTTATAAGAATGAATACTCCTAAAATAGACCCCATAAAACTGTTTGTCACAGCTAGTCTTGATTAATATACTAAAAGTAAGTAGGCTCATAGTGGGAATTTCAAGTATATTTTAGAGAAGTGATAATTTTACTTGGATTTAAGTAGTTGTAGACCATAAAGAAGATAGCTGGCTCTGAGTTGTAGTTCAATACTATAAGTTTGAAGAGAAAATAATTGCAAAATAAATATCATTCTATTATCCTTGAAATCTAAAAAAAATTACAATGGACATTACACATAAAATTATTACCAATAATGAAAAATACCAATTAGCAATTTAATATGATGTCATGCACTTTTGTTTTGAAAATTTATTTTAATTAATTAAATATTTGTCTGTATAATTCAAATCTAGGTAAAAATATCCTTCCTAGAATAATAAATATTCCAGAATTTAACAAATGAAAAATAGTAACTTGTTAAAATTAAAATTTAATTGATATATAAAGGACAGAAATAGTCTGGACAGCTACATGAACAATTACAATTGGGAACACAATTTTATATTTATATTCTCCTTTGAATTTTGTGCATAGAAAATAAGGAGAATTTTACAACTTTACATAATTCTGATAGGCTAAGCTACCAAACACACACACACAAACAAACAAACACACACACACACACATGCAATCCCATGTTTACTTGTGATGGAAAATATACATTTGAAGTATGAATTTACAGTAAAGTAAGGTATCAATATGGAGATATATCACAACTAGAAATCCATTACCTCTATATGCAAGGGAAGCAGTACTTTGTTATACTTGCCTTTAGTTACCATCAGTGACATTTACTAAGCCTCATCATACACTCAACTCTATATAAACTGAAGAAAACTATTGGTCTTTGCTCATGTTTGTATAATTTTTGTTCTTAGAAAACATTTTTCTCTCTCTCTCTCTCTCTCTCTCTCTCTCTCTCTCTCTCTCTTCTGGCTATATTCAAAATGCGGTCCATTTGACAAATCTTAATAGTAAAACTAAAGAGACCTATCTAAAACACTTAGCACTACTGAAACTTCTTATTAAAGACTAAATTACATGGAATCTATAGATCACTATTTACACTACTGGTTGGCTATGTACTGCTAAATTATATTTATAACTTTAAGTATAGACTTAAGAGTTTTAAATATCTAACTATCAATTATAGTTGCTTCTATCTCCAAGTATTTTTAAGATTTCATTTTTAGTTTTACAGAAGATTTTCCATAGACTGGCAATCACTGAGTAATCTATTTCCTTTCTTCTATTTTTTTGTAAACACATTACCCCAAAGGGCTCATTAAAGGGATAAATATTTCCTTCAAATCATCTCTAAGCATAGAGAGAGAAAAATGGAAGATTGAATGAAATTTCTTTCATGATACGGAACTGAACTCCATTGCTGGCATGAAAATTAAAGTTTCAGGTTAAAAAACTTGAAGCTTGCTATGGTGTGCTCACAAAAAGGGGTCTAACATGACTGCCCTTTGAAAGACCCAGAAAGCAACTGAAAGAGTCAGATGCAGATATTTACACCCAACCAATAGATAGAAGCTGGCGACCCCTGTGGTTGAATTAGGGAAAATTTGGAAGAAGCGGAGGAGGAGGGTGACCCTATAGAAAGACCAGCAATCTCAACTAACCTGGACCCCAGAGATCTCTCAGAAACTGATCCACCAGCCAGGCAGCATATCCCAGCTGATATGAGACCCCCAACACATATACAGAAGAGGACTTCCTGGTCTGGACTCAGTCAGGAAGATGCACGTAACCTTCAAGAGACTTGAGGCCGCAGGGAGTGGGGAGTTCTGGTGGGGTGCAGGTGATGCAGTGGGGGAATCTTCTTCAAGACAGGGGGTGGCAGGAGGAAGTATGGGATGTGGAACAGTCATAGGGTAGACAAGGAAGGGGATAAAATTTAGACTGTAAAAAAAGAGGTTCAAGGAAAAAAAAAGAAACTTGAAGCTGCCCATGATGTAAGTATAGGTTTATCAAGGTTGACTCTGCTTTTTGTTTAGTAGAATTTATGATTTCACTATGGCAGGAACTCATCTTCATCCAACCTTCAAGTGCCATGGAATGGAACTGCCATCATAACATATGGGAAAAACACGATGTTCAATAATTTTTTTATTTTGGAAGTGTGAGAACAGACAGCAAGAAAGCCTGTCCCTTTTCTCAAATGATGTTTCATGTTTCTCCGTTATGCTTATAGTTTCAATTGATTGGGTTATATTTTCCAATGAAAATTTAAAATGTAAAAAATGGTCAAATAAGACTTTAATTAGAAAAGTACAAACAATATGAACAACCTGGCTATTCTTCTAGTGGCAGCACAGTAAAATAAAAGTTAATCATCCACATCAACTGATACCAACACTGTCACTTCCCCAACCAGCCTACCATGAGATGGCTTAGACATTCAGTGAGTCTACTTCCTTGTTCTAGCCTAAAATTTAGATTCCTGCCAGAAATTACTTATTTGTTCTAGCCAAATGTCACATTCCTGCCTAAAGCCCACTTCCTTGTCCTTGGACAATGTCAGATTCCTGCCAAGCAGCCCATTTCCTTGTCCATGGCCCATGTCAGATTCTTGCCAAGCAGCCCTAAAAGCTCTTAACATCTCCTCCCTTTTTTTATTTTATAAACAAGACTGAGCCTGTGTTAGGTCATTCTAACAAGAATGCCTTTCTTACCTGTTCTGAAATATGCATTATCAAAAGCAATGCACTTCTGTCTAAGGTTGGTAAGGCTCTGTGCAGAATCTTACCTGTCATTGGCTTGCTAGCCTGCTAAATTAATAGCTCTAACTGGGTGGTCCATTTTTGGATTCAAGTCATGTACTTTGGCTGCAACATGTTGATGTTGTTAGAGACAAGCTTTAACATGATGGGCAGGAATAAAAGTATTCCCAGGACAAAAAGTGCTAGCACGATCAAGGTATATACACCATTCCTGAGGTTTGACCAAAATGGAAATACTGACTTCAAGCCATCATAATTTTATCAGCATTATCTGCAGCATCAAAGCTCAGCAGAACAGCATTCTTTAAATTCATAAGGTCACTATGCAAAGGTAAACCATCTAGAGAGATGTTAGAATTATGCCAATTACACTGCAAGTGTCTTTCAACCTTTTCCTAATTATAATGACTACCACTGTAAATTTTAGAACTAACATGAATTCAGCGATATTTGACATGACACTTGAGATGACTCCTTACTCTTAAACTCTGAACCTCCTTCCAATAAATTGAATAGGATAAAGAGCATCAATCCATTTTTACAAATGACTATCTAAATCCTATTGTATGCACAACACATTAGTAAAATTTCCAAGGTTCTGTGATACTCAGGGCGATAAAACAAAAGCTGGTTAATAGACCTCTGTAACTGACATGCCAGATTTCAACAAACTAACACACTGTTCTTTAACTATTTATGTTTATTTTTGCTTGTTCCTTGACTATTTGCATCTACTGTATTGCTAGTTCCTCAACCTAGAACTGACCTTAATATTTACATGTAAATAAAATGGTATAAAAGCAAAAAGGAAGGGGGGGATGGGATAGGTATTTTCTAGGGATGACATCTGAAAAGTAAATAAATAACATAACCGATAATAAGAAGAAATTTAATGAGAATCCAAACTACAGATTCAGTACTAAACGCTATAGTAAAACAGTGATGCCCTTTGAGGCTAAAGTTCAATTTTTTTCATCTTATCCTCCCAAAGGGAAGCAGATGTTATGACACAAATTATAAATTCTAGTTTTATTATATCCTTTGAGTTCTACAATGTTTAGACAAATTCCTCAAATAAATTGTTGACAGCTCCGGCGCTTCCCGCAGTACCAAGCTTAGGCGTAGGCCTGGGGTATTAAGGAAGTACTCAGACTCCGGTTATCTGTTGTAAGAGAATGCCAGTGCCTTTACTGAGCAGGTTCAATATATACACCAAGCCAGGGAAGGAAAAATACAAACTCAGGAAAAAACAGGAACTCAACTGGGGCACAATAGGATGTCAAGTGTAAATTCCCTTCCTGGGGCACCATGCCTTAGTCAGGATGTTTTGATCCTAGAGGAATGGCAGAATGTTACTTAGTAGACAGCGGCATACGGAAAGGCTCAGCCAGGGCATAGCAGCCCTTCGGGGTCCTAAAAATTGTTTGGTTCCTTTCAAGAAAACTCAGAGTAATTTAATTTATGCATGGAATATTTTCATTAATGTTGCTTGCTATGGTTACCATAATGTATTTATTTATGAAAGCAGATTATATTCAACTTTTTTCCATATTTGAAGATTTCCTTCATTGTTGTTATAATAAAACACATGAGGGCAAGTATTTTGTAAATATAGTAGGCTATTTTGTTACATGACTGATTTCTCAGAACTCCACACACAGAAGTTGGAAGATTATGAATTAGAAACTATGTTTGTGTAAATAGCTGAACATCATGTTGGTTTACATAGAATGGGAGAAAAAAGAAAAAAAGGAAATGAAAGAAAAGAAAAAAGAAAGAAAATAAACAAACAAAATGCTCAAAACAAAAGAAAGTAAAAGGAAAAACCAATTTATTGGGCTTAATTCTGGAATTCCCTGAAAAGTTGGTAACAGCCGTATTAAGTACACTGAAATTTTGAGACTGTTTTACAACGTGGTGGGCAGCATCATGACATAGCAAGTATAAGAGAGAGAGATGTCTCTCATTCATGAAAGAAATTCCCAAGTTATAACATTTCTATACAGCATCAGCAAGAGATAGAGATAGATAGAGATAGAGATAGAGATAGAGATAGAGATAG
>NW_021604791.1:3633806-3654637 GCF_004785775.1 Grammomys surdaster | reverse complement strand
TTTCATGTTAAAATGCACAACAGACAGCTATAGGCTCTGGAGGGCTTATATTCTAAAACAGAGAATAAGAAAGAGGAGGGCAAGATCAGTTTACTTCTACTTTCAAGATTTCATTCCATAATTCTGGTTTTGATCCTTTCTGGGATCCTCCAGTGAGCTCCAGTTACCTTCCCTTACATCAGGCACTATTCCAGGAGAACTATCAAGACTGCTGTGTTTTTGCCCTCTGGACAAAGTTCCACATACTTGACCTGTCATTTTAAAAGACACATCTGAGCTACAATTACATGCACTAATCATGATCTTGATAAAGTCTGTATTTAACTAGGTTGTTTTACAAGCCAATGATCTTATCTAAATTAACTACTGCTCTGTTTTGGATGATAGTTATTTTAAAGCCATAACTTCTCAAAAAAAAAAACAAAAACAGAATAGAGCAGAATCCCTGTAGAGGAATTTTAATCCAGCAATATGGCTGCTCTGCCAAGGCATCTCATCCAAAGTCCTTCTAGGTCTTTATGATGCAGGCATGCCCTGGATTACAGTATGATCTGACAGGAAAACAGACAAGCCTTTAGTATATACCCTTAATCCCTAACAATGAAGGAAAGGCTAGTTTCTAAAAGGAAGTAGCAATGTTTGAAAGTTATGTCTAATTGGGGCATGGACAAAGTGATGAATAGAAAAACATTTGAGAGTAAGAGTGAGAGACAGGATATGCCCAACTCTCAGGAGCTCAACTCAGGAAAGAGAGGCTACCTAAGAGTAGCTAGAGAGAGAACAGGGTGAAGGGTGAGGTGTAGTGTGTGATGTGTGGTGCATCTGTAAGGCAGTTTTACCAGGCAAGACAGGTTACAGAGAGAACAGCCTAGACTCAGATGAAGACAGACTGAGCCAGAGAATAAGAAGAAGCCAGAAAATTAGAACATATTGCCAAAGTCAGAATGAGGACAGGTATAGCAATTCAGTCATAAGCCAAGGGAAGCTTGCATTCACACAGCTTTGACACGGGTCTAATCACATCACTTCACCTGAGGTAATAAAAGTGATAGTTACACATCCCCTTCTCAAACAAATAAAATATTTATATAATATTTTCTTTAGATTCCAATGATACTATTAGCTACTTTATATTTATTCTTTAAAATTTATGCAGATATGGCTAAAGAAATAGTTAATTGAGCAAAGGTGCTTGCCACCAAACCTGATGGCTAACCTGAAGTGTCTTGTGGGACTCAAGTGATGAAAGGAGGGTAAGTGACTTGTGAAAGATGTTTCCTGATAATTCATGCTCATTAGCACATATGTGTCCACACACAACCACTAAATACACAAGTAAATCAATGAATATAACATTTCTTGTATCTGTAAAATATTATTCTTTTATTCTAGTATGGTAAATATGTAGAAGGGTAAGAGATCCTCAATGATTTTTTTATTCATGTTGAAGTAGAGAATCATATCCAACTATGTATTTCTGTAGAGAATTATAACAAAAATGGGAAGGTTATGGGATTATTTAAGACTGACTACTATTTCATTGATTTCTTTTTTAAAACAAAGAAACACATAGCTTATTCTGTCCTTTGCTTAGGGATTTACTTGTATGGTGCCTTAGAGACATTTAGATATTGCTTGGCCAAAGAAATGTCCGATACTTTTATTCTTCCAAGTCTTCACGGTTTTGTGTTTGTTCTTTGTCTCCTTTTTGTTTACTGCTATCATAAAAATTGTCACAGAAGCTAGAAAGCAAATATTGTTCTCTTTTCAACTCCACTGGACTCATTTTTCCACTGTTCAGTTTCTATGGCCATTTTCTCTGCTTTACTGAACCCTTGATAAAGAGAATATTGGGTGGCTTAAAAATTGTGTGGGTGACTATCAGATAAAGGAATATAGTAAAACCCATGTATTACAGTGCATCTAAGCCCTTTCTTATTGGTTTATGTGAAATTATAGGACTGTATTTATATAAACCAAAGATAAAATAATGAGCATATATGGACATTGGTGTAGAATGGATTACATCTGTTTTGAGAAAACAGAATATAAAGACAGAAATAAGGCTCCATGTATAAAATTTCAAGAATGAGAATCTGAGTTCAGATCCCCAGTGCCTATGTATTAAGTCGGCCATGGTAACTTATAAATCAGTAATCCTTTCTAGTGTTGAACAAATAAAGATTTTCCAGACTCATTTTCATCTAAACTTATGAATGAAACAACTGCATTGAGTAAGAGACTGTGTCACACACAAAATCAAAACAAAACAAAAACATAAGAGTAAAAATAAGGTAAAGAGAAACAAAGAAAGGCAATGTCACTCTCTGACCTCCATGCATGCATAACATGTATTTCTACACATGAACATGTGCGAGCACATACACTTATGCAATGCATGCATAAAATTAGAATGTAATAAAATATGTTTGTCTTTGTATTTCTATATCCAAAGAAAGAAAGCATTGATTTGTAATAGGTTCCAGAAATCAATAATAATGTACAGAAATTGCACATGTTACTTAATTTCAATAAGGTCGTGTGGGATTTTGTAAATACTTTTTATTTTTATTAATAAATTCTCAACAGCATAGTTTAGAAACAATATAGTTTAGAAAAATGAAAGCCAATACCACACAACTTGCCATGGTGTTATATAGCTTAAAATATGTGTAAAGTGTAATGAAAAGAATCAAGTTTTATATTGCATAGAATTAGAAAACCCAATGGGACTCAGACATACCTATATATGATTAAGTTTTACTTACAAACAGGTCTTTTGGAGTGCCTCATTATATGTCTTATGGAATGCCTCACCTGCCTCTATCATAAGTAACAACAGGGTATTAATTCAAAGCCAATCTCATTTTTATTGTTTGAGATTTATATACATGTATATAGCGTATATTTTATTGAATCTACCTCTACTACATATCTTCCCATATTCTAACCCTATTCCGTCTTGATTCTCAAGCCAGAGAAGAAAGGGATGTGATATGGATGTTCCAAATATTCTACAAATTGTTATTTTTTGTTTGATCATCAATTATAAGTAGTTTAGCAAAAAAGAACATACTCTGATGAGAGTTTAAAATGCATTTATCTATTAAAGACAAGAACTTAGAGGTAGATTATTAATATGTCAGTTTATAAGTACAATAGCATTAGGTTTCCCCCTAGTAATTATGACTTTTGTATCCACGGGGTTTAGACATTTAGACCTATTTAAAGGTTTCAGGCATAAGTAGTATATATATACATACATACATGTATATATATACATGTATGTATACAAACATGTATGTATGTGTATGTATAAGTGTATGAATTGTATATGTTTGTTTATATAAGTATGTACATGTATAATCATGGATGCATATGACTATTGAATTACCTAATAAATAAACTTTAAAATGGGTACCAAAATGTGTCATTGTAAAATGAAGGATCGGAGACAGAAACTACTTTTTGGGGTAATTTAAATGAAGTATAAGAACTACTCTCTTTCTATCTTCTCTGTGTTTACCCCATGGTCTGGCTTCTGTGTTGCCTGTCTGTTATGTATGTATGTGCTTTGTCTTTATTTCCAGTCAATTCTATGTATATTGTGCTTGTGTGTAGTGTGTCTGTTCTTATAAAAGGGCTTTTCTTGATAATTACCAAAAAGCATAGAAAACATTGTATGGGAAATGTACAAAGACACATTTTTTTGTTTTTTTTTTAATAGGATCTTAAACAGATACTTGGTAAATGTTTCATTACTAACTGAGAATAGCAGTACACACTACCATCAGATTTTATGTGTCTATAGTCACATGTTTATTCTAACATTTATGGAATATTACTTTTGCTTAAGATTACTTTCAACCTGTTAGTCCTTTAAGCAAATGGTTACATATATTATTCTAGGCCAGGGTCATGGAAGAGTATATAATTTGAGAATAATCATGCATTTAATTTAGGGTTTAATAAATTATTGTAACTGAAATCAAGGTGTACTAGTTTGGTTGCATTGTTATTTTAAAGATAGTTTATAATTACATAGGCTTAATACAGTAGATTGTAGGTTGAATTCTTAGACTTTAATGCTGTCAAAGTATATCATTAACTTGGTTGAACAATCCAGCAAAAGTTCAGTATCTTTGAAGGAAATAGATTTTTTTCCCAGAAAAATACAGTATCATAACTAGGGTGAATAATTTATTTTATACACACATGAAAGAATAGACTTTCTGAGTAGAACTTGATCAGTACAGTTTTTAAGATCACAAAAAATGGAACTTCTTGGAATTAAAATATTTTGTACATTTAAGGGCACTGTTATTTTGTGATTTTGAGTGAAAATCACAAAATTTGTAATTTTGAGTGAAAATTAACCCTTACAAAAAGGGAAGAAAATATTTACCACCTAATGGCCTGACAAAATCAAGAGGCAGAGCTGGGTGATGGCCTAAGCCTCAAGAAAACCAAGAACACAATTATAAAAGTGAGCATTGAACTAAAGAGTTCTTAAAAGAGGAAATACACATGATCACAAAGCAATTTTAAAGTGTTCAACATCTACAGCAGCAATTAAATGGAAATTCAAAGGATTTAGAAATTTCATCATAAGGGTAAAGATAAAAGGTCAAAAACAAGTGACTGCAGATGCTGGCATGGTTGGGAGGAAAGAGAAACAAGAACTGTGAAAATCAGGGTGGAGTTTTCCCACCAATGTAGGAAAAAAAATTAAGTATGACTCAGTTCTGTTTCTCCTGGACATAAATCCAAAGGATTCTATGTCTTACTACAGAAATGTCTTGATCTTCCATGTTCATGATGCTTTGTTTACCATATACAGGAGATAGATGATGCCTATCAACAGAAGATAGACATAAAAATGTAATACATTCACACGATAGAATATCACTCTGCTGTTGAGAAAAATGAGATTGCCAAATTCACAATTATGTGAATAAAATTCACAATTACGTGAATAAAGCTAGAAATGATCGTTCAGAATGGGATAACTCAGTTTAAGAAAGACCATCATTATATATTTCTCTCATACGTAGACTTTAGCATTGATGTCTTTGATATATATGTTGAAAATGGAAGATCCATTGCAATCAAGAGCTTTATGGAGGTACCTAAGTGAGGTAGGAGGTTAGGAAAGAGGGTGAGTATCACAAGTGAGTAAAACTACTAAGGACTTTTGAAAGGTCAGTGCCAGCCTTGAACTAGATAGTCACATTATCAGTATTTTCTCTGCAAGTAGGCCTTCCTTTGTTTCTATTTTTCACTTGCTGATATATAATGTCGTAATTTAGAATATAACTGACAAATTAAACCTTTTAGTTCTTCTAGTTATATTTCGTAAAGGTAAATGATTATTTCTCTACATGCATATTATTCGTTGCTTAAAATAATATAGAAAATGGAAGAAAACAGAATTTTGGAACACTTAGATTAAAGATAGTTTGCTAGCTTAGTTACCGAGTTTGTAAAGTTAAGTTTTGACCCTTGGGATACTAAGAGGAACATTGTTCCAGAAATAATTCATGCACCCAAATGTGGGTCCTTGTTTTACCCCACTGCTGGGGTGCTGGGCAGACAAATCACTCAGTGCTAGACTAGGTTTACCCTGCACCACTGTTGTTGAGTGTTGGACTCAAGTGCTGATACTCAGAAGGTGGGAAAATGCAGCCTAGGATGTGGAAGCTGAAGCTGGGGTTCACGAGCACTGGGGTATCCAGTCTCTGCTGGAAACCTCAGAGAGTAGGGAATGAAGAGTTGGGGGTCCACGGGCCCTCGATGTGGAGTCAGGGCCTGAAACTTCCAAAATTCCTGGACATATGGCACCCTGCTGGGTTCATGGAGTTGGGAATGGAGCCGGAGATCTACAGGCCTGTGACAAGGCGAGGCTTGGACTAGAGAAGGAAGAACTCCAGCTTAGCTCATTGTAGAAAGAAAATCCTTAGCTTAGTGGTGGTTGACTGGGAGTGCAGAGGGGACTTCTTCTGGCGGTTTATGTAACATACCTAAGTAGGCAAAGCCTTCTCCATGCGCCCCACAGCAGTTCTTGATGAAAGAGATAGTCCTTGGTTCCAAACTGTGTATTGATTGTTCGTTTTGGAAAACGGGTACATACCACCTTCCAAGGGTTGACCAGAGCTTACAAACCTTTGCAGGGAAGAATATTCCAGAAGGGAAGCTTATTGGCTAAACTCTCAGGGTCTGTAGATACCTCATCAGTATGGAGAACTCTCTTCTGGGCTGTGTGACCCTAGTTCACATTTCCTATGTGGGAAGTGTGGCACATATTCTAGACCAGGAATCTGGTAGGGAGCAGGGATCTGCGTACCTTCTTGCATGGTTGCCTGGGTGCCAGGGATTCTGATCCCACTCAACCTTACAAAGTTTCCTGGCACAGTCCATTGTCCCATACATAAATGGTTCATATAAAAAGAATTCTCACATTATTACTACAGTGATACTCATGCACAGCCGAAAACCAGCAGCACTGGAGTGAACTCAGCTTTCCCTAAACTTCATCAGCTCAATAAACAGATAGCAGTATGGTCACTGGGAGCATGAAAGTGAGAACCTGCTGAAACTTCATTCAGGACTTCTCCGTTTAAAATAATAATATTGATTGATGAATTTATGTGTAAAGATTTCTATGTCAAATTTAATGTTAGGAAAGCATCCTCTTCTTGTATTCACAGAAGGTGATGCAATTATCTAGTGGTAAGAATTTATTCAACCCCAACTTCAGTAGAGCATTAGCCCTCTCTCCCTCGTTTTGCTATTGGTCATGGGTCATTAAATGCTACTAATATTGTTACTCCAGTAGCTCTAAATAACAAGTGGTAAATTACTCATAACAAAATAAATTATTGTGTTTGTCCAGTTGAGGACAGTGAAAGTCAACTGTGCTGTGGTAATCTGTAAGTCTGCCTTTCTCTTATCGCATTTGAAACAGCAGTATCTTATAGATGACCCTTAGATATCTGTATGATCACGTGACCCATGATACTGTCACTGACTTTTATTCAGCCATCTTTCTAGTGCCATTGCTTCGGGAAAAAATGTGATTTCATTTGAATGTCATGATCTATTCTTACATTCCTTTTCCTTAATTTTCTTTGTTAAGCCAATGTTACCTACATATCAATACAAACAATAATTTTACATTTCCCTAAGCTTTTTAGTATATTTTGAGTTGGCATGCTACAAAATACTATTTCTTTCAGTTTCTAGCCTGTCCATTCACCTAGGTGATTTCTAACAATGTTTTTCTTTTACTTTGGGGGAAATACCTGTAAAACTGAATTTACTTTTATTATACTGACTTTCTTTTGCCTCTGTCTCCATCTAATAACTGTGAATCCTTAACATAAAACATGTTCTATATTTATTTTTGTATTCCTAGAATTTTCCATGTTATCTGACAAATCAGGCAACTTTTTAAGAGTGTAAATGAAGACAAAAACTTAGGTCAAGTTCTGCCAGCTAAACAATATTAGAAGCTGTATATCATGCTTTTCGCACAAGTTTTGAGATACCTTTAGTTCAGTTTTTATGGCTCTCATCGTTAGCTAAAAGAAACAATTTGGCTGCAAGCAGTTGCTTTTACACATATTGATATGGTAAAATACCGAGAAAAACAAGGAAAGAGGAAGTAATGTTATTAATGTTCTTCTTGCTATTGTTTATTTCTGCTCAAATATGAAGGCACAATCCATCATAGTAGGCAAAGCACAGATATAGCAATGCTGGTCATGTTGTTCCAAAGTCTTTTCTATTGAGTCTGAGATTATTCCAAATCTATTCAAGTTGACAATGAGGGCAAAACATTATAGGGTTGACCCGTTACAATATTAATCTTTCTCACTAAGCATAAGTCTCATCTCTTAAGTCCAAAGATATGTATTTATGGTTCTGACTACTTTGATAGCTAAAACATGAAATCATCTAGGACCCTTTAGATTGAGATCAGTCAGTCTGATTAACAAGGAAAGATATTCGGACTTTAGAAAAAAAAATCAACCCAACCAACCATACAAACCAAAAATGTAGGTTATCCTCTGAACCAGATTTGAGACATACCTTTTAGAAAGTAATAATTAATCATTAATGGACACGTTGTGATGCTTCTGCTCTAAAAGTTTCAAGTAGTTTCAGACATTTAATTTCTGTTTGTGTTTCCTTCATAAATTTGAAAATTTATTAAGTCATCAAAATTCACAGGAGCTCCTGGAAAACAGCCGGAAAGCTGAGCCATTCTAAAGAAATAGAATTTATATTGAAGTAAGATTGCAGCGGCTGGGAGGAACAGCAAAACTTGGCTCTGGGATTCTCTGTATAGATGACAAATATAAATCTTTTCAAGGAGTATTTTGGAAGAGATGTTTCTTTCTACAAAGTCAAACATTTCACATATTAAACAAAGGTATCAGCTTTTCTAACTTAGAAGACTTGAAAAACACAATTTTATTTCTGTTTTTTAGATGTTTTGTTTTTTATTAAAATTATCATAAGAATAAAAATAAAATGAATGTGAATTGAATGAACAATTCTTTATATTCTCTCTGTCTCTTTGTCTCTCTCTCTGTCTCTGTCTCTATGTGTCTATCTCATTTCTCCACATAAAGGAAACCCCAAATACTTGTCTTCCTTTGGTTGGTTTAGTTTAACATGACATCCTCCAGTTCCCTTAGTTTCTCTATAAATAAAGGTTCTCCTTTTTCTTTCTCGCTGACTACCACAACATTGTATATACATATGGTACATCCTGGCATATTCAACTCTTGATTAGAAACTAAGTTGATTCAATATTTTGACTGTTTTTCATATTGGCATGGAACATTTTTCTTTGTATACTGTTTTCATTTCCTCTGGCTAAAAACCGATAATGAATTTTGGATGATAATAATTTTGATACTACATTTCTAAGGACCCATCCTCTGGCTTGCAAGATAGAGGCACTGATTTACATTGCAACTAAGGATTGTAAGTCAATCCTTTACCACTTAGCCTTGTTGCTATATTTTTGTTGTTACTGTTATGTTATTATCACTTTGCTTGTTTTTATTTGCTTGATTTTTTTGTTGTTGTTCTTCAAATATTTATGAATTAATAGGCTGATTAAATTTTATTTTAAATTTACATGATAGAGAATAATAGTAAGCATCATTTCATGTGTTTACTGGCTACCTGGTTTTTTTTCCTATGAATTGTGGGTTCAAATAATCTGTCCATTTTTAAGTTGGGTAACTTTAGTAGTTGGTAACTGTTTTTAATTTTGGCAATATTCTGTTTAGTAACACTTTGTAAGAATAACAAGAACGATTTTCAATTTTCCTCGGTTTACATCTTCATTATATTGTCATTTTCCTTTGCAGTGATCACGTGATTTGTTTGAATACATTCCCACTAGCATGCTTACATTATATTACTCTGGGATTTGCATTCTGTCTAGAAAAGTATTATCTTTACTAGTCCTGTAGAGCATTTCCCCATAGTTACTGTAGTACTTGCAGAATATCAGCACTTACTTATAATTGATTGATTAATTTTTGTTAAGGTTTTATGCAGACTGACAAGGTCTAATTTTAATATTCTGAGTTTCCTATACTATTTGATAAGGATGGCATTTCTCTAGTGAATAATTTTGTCATCCTGTGTGAGTCATTTACATGAGGAGGTATGCTTTTTATTTCTGGATATCCCTGCATTCTTGAAATTGTTATTAAATCTTTGATAATTTTATGCATTTTTGTCATAGCCACTACCCACTCTAACATTTCCCAGATTCTATACGCTATCTGTCCTCTCTACTCTCTCCATCCTTCAAATCATAGTTGTATGTTCGTTTGTTCTGTAAAATCTAGTGTGGTAGTTTGATGTGAATAAACCCATAGGTTTATGTAATTATATATTTGGTTTCCAGTTAGTGGAATTGTTTGGGAAACTTTAGGAGATGTGACCTAATTAGAGGAGGTTTGTCATAGGAATAAGCACAAGCCCATGTCATTCTCTGTTAGCCTTCAATCTACCTAACTGTTATAGACCAGAGGTAAGATTTCAGCTACTGTTTATTGCCTTGCCTGCCTGTCTGCTGCCGTTCCCTACCATCATGATGCACATGGCCTCTAGCCCTCTGTAACCACAAGGCCATGTAAACGTTTTGTTACATAAATGGACTAAAGTATCAAGTCTATTGTCAGCAATAAAAAGTACCTAAAACATTCACAATGTAGAAGATACTGAAGAGGTGCCAGTTAATAAAGAATGCTTAATCATTAAATCATTCTTGATAAAATCATTTACGAAGATTAAATATTTAATTGTCTTAAAATGGCATTGTTTACACAATATGACCTTTCCTCAATCTCTTGAATTTCTCAGCATAAAATTACACACTGTGGATGAAGTAAATGTACTTTTTTCTAACAGTTGTCTTGGCCATGGCTTCTTATCACAGTAATAAAAAGAAATTAAAACATTCAATTAGTTCAACTTGTGATGCCCATATACTTATGTGTATAAGACCATCTACTACCACACAGTCAACCTTCTGCATGCTACCCTATTAAAAAAAAACAAGTATCCTGGATTAGATGTCATTAGTTGTCCATCGTTTCACAATTATAAGTATGGGATCGTGAGCTCTCCTTTCTGTGTTGAATGCTAGCTGCCTTGTTCTTGAACTAATCTGATATATGGAAGCATAGGGGCCGCTGGTATATGGAAACAGTGATACTATCTCGTGTAGAAGATAACTACCTCAGCCTCTTTAACCTCTGCCCTTCACATTCTTTTTGTCCCAACTTCTTCAAAGGTTCCTGAGTGTGTGGGTGTGTGGGATAAAAATGTGCTGCTTGAAACAGAGAATTTCTCTGTTACTTATTATATGCATGTCCAGTTTTGAGTTTCTACATTAACCAACATACAATATACTAAGAACTATAGTAAGAGATAGTTCTGATTACATGGGAGAGCTGCAGCAATCTAGGAGCATACATGTGCAAATTTAGAGAGTATTTTGATCTTATGTTCATTTAACAAAACAATAATAGTAGCTTCTAACTCTGCTTGTGAATTTCCTAACCACGGATTGTTTTTAAACTTGAGTTAGATATGCATTTTCTTCTGCATAGTGGACCTTAAACACATTCAGAAAGCAGCTGAATACCCTACAACATGCATGATATTATTGTGTAGATGGACATTCTTTGACAGTCTGGTTGTTATTCTCTTGTTGACAAAACTGTCATTTGCTATTTGCTGGTAATACGACTTTTATTTTTCTGTTCAGGTTTTCACAAGTGCTCCATGGCATTTATTAAAAATTGCTTACTAAGAGAATGGATCTTTATTTTAGTTGCTTATAAGGTATATCTTGCATTTTCTTCCATATATTTGCAATTTTTTCTTCTATTTATATGAAGATTTTCTTTGGAATTTGAGAAAAAATTTCATTGATTCTGTAGATCACATTTAATAGGATCTATATTGCAATTATATATACATATATATAGTAATGAACACGAGAGAGTTATTTATAGATTAGTATCTTTAATGTTCATAGTATTCTATAATTCACTTTAGAAGTCTTTCCCAACTATTGCTAGGTTTATTACTATTTGGGGTGTATGGCTCTTGCAAGTAAGAGGATTTCTGATTTTAGTCAGCATGTTAATTAATGATATGTAGTAAATATCCTGATTTTATATACCAGTGTTGCCTCCTGCTTTACTACCAAGTAATTCTGTAGTTTAATAATCAATAAGCATTTATATATGCAGAATTATACCATTTGCAAATATATATTTTTTGTAAAATGTTTCGCATTTTTTTTACCCTGTCTCACTGATTTGTCTAAAATTGTAGTGCTGCATTGTGTACAGTAGTGATCAGGGGATCTCTCATTTCCACTTTCACAGAATTTGATTTCAGATTTTCTCTATGATCCACAATACTTATGAATCTGTCAAATCTAGAGGTTAATATGTTGATTTTGAAAGATTGATCCTTTTGTATTTAATGTGTTAGGTTCGGTTAAAAAGAGATGTTGATCATTGTCAGCTGCCTCTATACATATTATGAAATACTAGCATGGTCTTTATACTAGCTTCTAATTATGTAATATAACATGTTTATTGATTTGGCTAGTTGGTCAATCCGTACATGTTTACGATAAAACTAAGAATAATAAGAGTAATTCACAGGATTGTGGCATAATGAGCATATTGTGAAAGGGATAAAAATTGAACTATTATCATTCCTATTGAGACAAAAATTACTTTTCTGCAGTAATAAAAAGTAGAAATTACTAGAAAACATAATCTCAAAATTCTGTTTACAATATTATTTTTTCTTTTTAAACCCAAAAGTGTTTATAACAATTTCATGCATGACCTTTTACATTTATAAAAATGTAAGTCAAACAGATACTATGAAGGGTAAATGCATTATTTTATTGACTTTTTTTGTAATTTGGCCACATTCAATATAATAATGTGACTTCATAAATAGTGTTACGTCCCTTGATAAAGTACAGAATAGCTGTTATAATCATGTATCATGTTTCTGGTTTTAGAATATATTCTTGGCATGAAGCAGTAGGTACTATCAAGATGTTTACATGTTCGTATAAATATACATGCACACACACACACACACACAAACACACACAAACACACCTACAGAGAGAGAGAGAGGGGGAGAGAGGGAGAGAGGGAGAGAGTGAGGAGAGAGAAATATGCTGATCTTCCATCATCCTTGTTATCTCCCCATGATTCTTTAACTGAAAGTTTTATTTTTGATGCTATTATAAGATTTTAACATGTTTATCTTATCTTTCTTCCATCCACATTCTTACATATAGACTTCCACTGTCCTTCAAACTCAAGACTGTCTTTTCACTAATTTTTATTTCATGGATTCATATATACATATCCATATACTTTTTTAAAAATTTAACTTCAATTTGTACCTGACATTTATTTTACATTCTTACTTCATGTCAAATCCTTTGTTATTTCCATTTATTTATTTATTCATTTATCTATCTATCTATCTATCTATCTATCTATCTATCTATCTATCTATATTCAGTTTCTATTCCCATCACTGCCTGCACCTCGCATTCTTCCCTCACAGAGTCCCTGCTCCCACCCTCCTTTCCCTTTTCCTCTCAGAGTGTGGAGGTACCCCTTTGGTTATCCTGCCACATGAAGTCTCTGCAAGGCTAGTCACAACCTCTTCCACTAAACCCCGACCAAGCAGTTTAGTAAGGGGAATTGATTCCTCCGCATATGCTGTTACTTAATGACAGCTTTAGGGACATCTCCGACTTTAGTTGTTGGGAGACTAACATAAAGACCAAACTGCACATATGTTGCATATATTTGAGGGTTTAGGGGAGCTTTTTAGTTGGTGGTTCAATCTCTTGGAACACCTAAGTGTCCATGTTAGTTAGTTAGTAGAGATAGAAATTTCCCAACAAAGGAATCTTGAATAACCAAGACACACTTAAAGAAACATTCAATGTCCTTCCTTAGTCATTGGGGAAATGCAAATCAAATCGACCCTGAGATTCCATCTTACATACATCAGAATGGCTTAGAGTAAAAACTTAAATGACAACACATTCTGGTGAGGATGTGGAGCAAGGGGAACACTTTTCCACTGCTGGTGGGAATGAAAACGTATACAACCACTCTGGGAATCAATCTGGCTGTTTCTTAGTGAATTAGAAATAGTTCTACTCGAATGTCCAGCTACATTGCTTCTAGGCATATACTCAAAATATAGTTCATCATTCCATTAACACAAGAGCACCACTCTGTTCCTAGCAGGTTTATTCATAATTACCAGACCCTAGAAGCAACCAGGATGACCCTCAACTAAAGAATAGATATAGAAAATGTGGTTCCTATACAAAATGGAACACTATTGTGCTTTTAAAAACAAGAACAACATGAATTTTGCAAGCAAATGGATGGAACTAGAAAATATCACCCTGAGTGAGGTAACCCAGACCCAACAGGACAGGCAAGGTATATACTTACTTATAAGTGGATATTAGCCATAAAGTACAAGATAACCATGATACATTTCACAGACCCAAAGAAGCTAAAGAAGAAGATCCAAGGGATAATGATTGAATCTCACTTAGACAGAGAATAAAATAGTCAAAAAAGGTAGACTGAAGGAAGGAACTATGTGGGAGGAGAGGAAGGGAATGGGAAGGGGAGGATCAGGATCAGGTATGTGAAGATTGAACTTAGATCCAGAGGGCCAGGATAAAGAATGGGAATTTATAGCTGAAGGCTTGGAGGTGAGGAGTATGTCTAGGACTTGCCAGAGACCAGGGATGGGGGAGGCTCTCAGGAGTCTATAGAGGCAGCTTTAGCTGAGACTAATAGCAGTATAGCTATAGAATGAGAAAAGGCCACTTCCTGTAGTAGAGCATGGAGGGAGGGAATGGAGAACCAATGTCTATGCCAAATTGAGACCCATCTCATGGGCAAGTACCAATCCATGACACTATTAATGATATTCTCTTATACTTGCAGACAAGAGCCTAGCATAACTGTCCTCTAAGAGACTCCACCCACGAGCTGACTGAAACAAGTGCTGAGACCCACAGCCAAACATTGTACAGAGCTCAGAGACTCATATGGAAGAGTTCAGGGAAGGATCCCCAAGTGGGATAGAAACTCTACACATATATTCTTATATATAAGCTGTTCAAGATGCATATTCTTGTTTGCATGTATGTTGTCAAGATTGACTCTTTGTCATTGGATAACCGATTGCCTCATTCTCCTCTGGGGATGACTACCTATCATGTTCCCGTCTTTTTCAGTTGCCTACAATTAGATTTTAGGTCTCCTTGTGTTTTTACCATCCATTTTGACATGCCCACTGAGATTATTCTTGTTTAGCTCACAACTGATCTTGTGAGTTTTATTAGTGACCCTTTATGGGTATAGCTTTCAATATTATGAGGAGACACAAACTCACAGAAAGTTCCCAGATCCTTTAGCTCTTACAATTTTTCGGCCTCCTCTTTTTCTTTGTTTTTATAATTTGTGAAATTTACTTTTTTATTGGATATTGTATTTATTTACATTTCAAATATTATCCTGGTTTCGCCACCAGAACCCCCCTATCCCATCTGCAGTCCTCCTGCTTCTATGAGGGGGCTCAAACACCCCGCCACATGCACTCGTGCCTCTGCACCCTGGCATTCCCCTACACCTGGGCATCCAGCCTTCAACAGGACCAAGAGCCTTTCCTCCCATTGATGCCGAACAAGGCCATTCTCTCCCACATATGCAGCTGCCATAGGTCCCTCCATGTGTACTCCTTGGTTGGTGATTTAGGTCCTTGGGGCTCTAGGGGGAATGGTTCATAGATATTCTTCTTCCTATGGGGTTGAAAACCCTTTCAGCTCCTTCAATCCTTTCTCTAACTCCTCCACTGTGTACCCCATGCTCATATAACAAGGACACATGTTCCACTGTGTTCATAGCAGCCTTATTTATAATAGCCAGAAGCTGAAAATAACCAATATTCCCTTCAACTGAAGAATGGATACAGAAAATGTTGTACATTTACATAATGGAGTACTACACAGATATTAAAAACAATGAATTCATAAAATTCTTAGATAAATGGACAGAGCTAGAAAATATCATTCTGCGTGAGGTAACTCAGTCACTAAAGAACACACATGATATGCACTCACTGATAAGTGATTATTAGCTTAAAAGCTCAGAATACCCAAGAAACATATATTCACAGACCACATGAAGCTCAAGAAGAAGGACGACCAAAGTGTGGATGCTTCAGTCATTTTTAGAAGGGAGAACAAAATACTCACAGGAGGAAATACGAAGGCAAAGTGTGGAGCAGATACTAAAGGAAAGGCCATCCAGAGACTGCCCCTTTTTAGCATCCATCCAATACACAGCCACCAAACCCAGACAGTATTGTAGATGCCAAGGAGTGCTTGCTGACAGATACCTGATATAGCTGTCTCCTGAGAGGCTCTGCCAGAACCTGCAAATACAGAGGCAAATGCTAGCAACAAGCTATACAAGAGGATCTCCTCCTTACAGACCACCAGATTGGGGCCAGTGTTTAGCATTTGAATACATAGTAGCAACAGATCAACCTCTTGCATACTCATGTATAACTGTTCTCACTATCCTTCATATCCATATCCTTTTTAAAATAATTTATATTGCTTGCATATCTGTCTAGCTGTCTGTCTTCCTTTCTGTATGTATCTCTCTCTGTCTGCAATCTATCAATCTTCCTAATTATAACATGTTCAATTGGTATAATGTGATAGATATATAAACATATATATCTGACCACTTGGTAGCAGACAACCAATTGGAATGGTCCGTTGTTAAATCTAGATTCCAATTATTAGAGAACATATGGAGTTTTAACGAATATACTCTGTTTACTATAATTACCCCATCTCTATAATTTTTGCTAACTTTACATATTATTAATCTCACACAAACTCTTAAATTATTCTGAAAATTATCCCTCATTTCCTTACCAGGTGATGGTTTCTGTGTTGTTCAGTAGGTAGAGATTATAGTTCTCTTTTAACGACACAGACACAGGGACAGATAATCAGACATAAATAATCAGATACAAATAAATAATATAGATACACAATAAACAGACTACAGAGAATATATTAATAATAAGTTCCAAACATATGGGAAACACAGGGAAAGAAGTGAAAAATATAAGCTTGGATTTACTCTTGGTCAAATTAATCAAAAAGCAGTACTATTTTTTATTATTTTAGTGTGGTGCTATACACTTGTGTGCCTCTGGGTCAATATTTAATGCATTTAACCTTAGTACCTCCTCATATTCATACACGTTTCTGTTTCAAAATTATTATGTGAATGAATTCTTTGGGATTTTTTTTCTCATTACTTAAATAGTAGTTAAGCTACTTTTCCTAATTCTATCTTTTGTCAGATAATTGGTTTAGATATGTTTTGAAGGTAATTTGCTGTTATTTCTTATTTTAGATATTTTTCTCCATTTTCATAGCCTTGCTTTTATAGATAGGAAAGAGGAAAGTACTCTTTGAATAATGCACAGCCAACTCAGTCAGCCATTGTGTCCTAGGCTAGGTTCAAATCATTTGGAAATATAAGATTCTCTAAGTCTTTTTTTTAATTAATTCATTTTTAAATTAATCATTCTATTTGTTTATACCTTAAATGCTACTATACTTCCCTCTACGACCCCTTCCTCCATGCCACATCTGCCCTGTCCTCCCTTTCCTTTGCCTCTCTGATCCTCCACCAACCCACCCTTTCTGTCCTACTGCTCCACTATCTCTAAGTCTTTTTAAAATTCCTAACAATGATGCCAGGTGTGTCTCTTACTCTTTTATCTAATATTTGGATTATTCCTCCTGTTGGGTTGCGTTGTCAGCTCTCCATATGAGGGTTTTTTGCCTTGTCCTATTGTATCTTCTTCTTTCCTGTTTCTCTCTATTTTCTTGGAGACCTGGTTTTAAGGAAGACAGAGCAGAAGTGGATCTAGGGTGAAGGGAGGTGGGGAGAGGCTGGGAGAAGTGGAGGGAGAGGAAACTGTTTTCATGATGTTCTATATGAGAGAAGAATCTGTTTTAACATTTAAAAAGTAAAAGACCAACAAAAGTCTCATTTTTTTTTTCTTGGTGATTTTGCCTGAATGATCTGAGTACATGGGGATCAACTTCAGTTTCTCTGATTTACACCTGCCATTTAAGCTGTGTTACAAGCTGATTACTTTATATTATATTCAAAGGCAACTATTTAAAAGAAGATTTTAGGTAGCCGCCATGAACATATATTTAAATTGTAGTTATAAACTCTTAAATTTATGTACATCTTAGAGTTTACTAAACTATCTCAAAGAGTTGTCTCAGATATTAGGACTACTAACTCATTAATACAACTAAACACACACACACATACAGGGAGAGAGAGAGAGAGAGAGAGAGAGAGAGAGAGAGAGAGAGAGAGAGAGAGAGAGAGAGAGAGATTTGCCATATCTTTCCAAGTTTAATACTTCATGCTCAAAAAACCATGTATGCCTCACTAAAGAAAATGAATCAGAGAGATAGATTATGTATCATTTATGTCTCTATTTAAGAATATATTCATTATTAATCATGAGTATTAAAGAATCTTGTTTAAATATTTTAAAATTTTCTAAATGTAAAATCATATCATGCCTATAGGTAAAAACAGGCTAACAAAGAGTGACACTGGTGAATGATCATAGACTATCATGGGCCTTTCTTCAAAACTCTTCAGTGTGTGAGAGAAGAAGAGCTAAAGGACTGAAAGGATTTGAAGGTTGAAACCGACTGATAGTTATAGTAACGTGCTTGGATATCTTAATAACGACACTATGTAGATGCTTTGGCTATGTCATCCCTCTTCACATGTAATGCCTTTATTAGGGATAAATGATAAACTAATTTCATGCCATAATTAGAAGTTAAGTTTTGCATCTTGTCTTCTGGCCAGAAACTGATGTACAAAGTAAGAAACTGACAAATGCAAACACAAGTCAAAAATTGAATGTCTATTATTGTCACAGCATCTTCTCTACTGCACAATATTATTCCTCTCAGGTGTGGCAACTACTGTCTTAGTGCATACCCCATCATTAACCTTACCAAGTAGCTAATCTTTGACCAATGCAAAGCCAAGTGGGTTAGTTATTCATTTTGGGGGAGCTAATGATGGGTTCCAGGATTTGTTTATGGTAATACGGTAAAAATCAATAGAGGAAAATATGTGAAATGAAGCAAGTATCCCTCTGTGCAATTATATATTAAGATTTTTATTGGGACTTCTGCAGGAAAAATACAAAATCTGGAAAAGTATTCTGGTGACACATGTAGATGATGAGCAACTACACATCTGATAATATATTCAGAAACTGACTTCATGAAATATGAGATTAATAACTATTTAAGAAAAAGCACTAAACACTGAAGACTAAGATGAAAACAAAGATCTTTGTGGGACATTTGAAACCAAACTATAGATTCTTTAATCATTAATACCAAAATCATTTTGATCCTTAATATTGTTTCACTATTAGTTGATGAATGAACAATAAGAGTTTAACGACTTCTTCGATATTTACTCTATATCTGGGCATGTGGTAGAGATTGTATTATTAGTACATTAAATGCTGAAGCAGAATGATCCTGTATTTGAGGTGAGTCTGACCTATTGGGCTACAAAGCAAGACCTTATCTCCGAAAAGGAGAAAAAAAACTTACTTCTTAAATGTGTATTTCAGTAAATCATGAAACAGTTATATTTCATTTTCAGGTATTTTTAATATTTGATTCCATGTCTATTGGTAGTAAATATTGTTGACAATTGTCTACAATTTCCCTCTATTTTAAGCTCATTTCAATATATCCATATTATTTCAAGTTCAGCATATAGCAAATAATACATGTTTCCTATCTTGATGAATTTGTTATTTCAATATATGATCAAGATCTAATTTTTTCGACTTATTGATTTTTTTTCCTACTTTTCATTGACATCTTCTCTTAAGTTTATGCTTATGTGTGTTTAGATAGTATGGTAGTGATTCCAACCACAAGTTTTTCAAAATATTTTACATTAATTTCACTTAGCAACTTAGGTTTATGAGATATAAATATCCCTAAGAATTCTTTCTCGTACCACTATACAGGACTGTCTGCAGACCATTTTAGCACTTTAAACAATATATTTATGTCACACAAAATATATTCAAAAGATGCCCACTGAATAATAATTGTAGGTCTTGACTTAGTATCGGGTACTGTGAGAAACCTGCCATCTGCCCCATCCAGACCGTCTATGTACCATTTTGGTACCAAAGTGACTGAGCATATATGTCTGTAGCAGATGTAATAAATTTGAAGTGGGATACGAAGGTCTCTACCCACACCATGCTTTGAAAATACTGAACAGACTGTTTTGTACACCTTCCTTTTGATGAGATGCATTACAAGAGATCAGATGTTTTTGCAATCTGTTTGTAAACTTTCATCCACACAAGCATGTATTTGAACATTTGGTCCCAAGCTACTAGTGATAGTTTGGAAATTGCTGCTATTTGGGGAGGTATGGTCTACCTGAAGAAATTCATGTCTATGTCTCCGATTTCAAGGTTGTAATTTAGCAAATTTTTATTCTCTGTTGGTAGTCAACTGCCAAGTTGCGGAGAGGGTGCATTAAAAGTAGCTATGGCTTTGTACCTATGCTTTTCCTAATGTCATGGAATATGTAGTTAGCCATATGTTGCTCTCTTTGTTTCTCTCTCAGTCCCTGCTTCCCTCTTTCACTCTCTCCTATGCCTCTATCTTCTACTTATAATGTTTTTAATTTTTATTTTTCATAAAGAAGGTCTTCCTTTACAGCCTAGGCTCCCCTGACAATATCAATCTTTCTCCTCTAATTCTTGAATGAATATGGGATAGTACAGCAACTTGTTTGTTATGACGTTAGTTTTGAAGATAGATAGGATATGCCTAATTCCAACTTCATATTCACATATTTGAGATTGTCCTCTGTGATGTCCTGTTTGTAAAGGTATCTGCAGGCATAATTACTTGATGAAGAATTTAACTAATTCTACTACTTCTTTCTCTCTACATATGCCTATGCATGTTCTCTCTCTCTCCCTCCCTCTGTCCTTCTCCCTCTCTCTCTCTGTCTGTCTCTCCCTCTCCCTCTCTCATGAACACACACACACACACACACATGCACACACACACACACACA
>NW_021604791.1:3607340-3633796 GCF_004785775.1 Grammomys surdaster | reverse complement strand
AGAGAGAGAGAGAGAGAGAGAGAGAGAGAGAGAGAGAGAATGATAACTTCTTAAGATAGAAGATTGATTTTTTTTTGGTAAATTTATTCAGCCTAAGCTTCAAAATAGTTACCTACTGATTCTCCTAGGATCAACATGTGTTGGAAAACATAAGCCAATAAATTGGACTGTTACATTTCTTTCATTACATTTTTAGTATAAAATTTAAAGTTAGCAAACATGCTCTCTTGTTGTCTGCTAAGGTCTGAAACAATGTGTACATACGCATATGGACAGTTTATTTTCATGTGATAAACATTTAAGATAATCTCCATGATAACTTTGACATGAAAACTCAATCTGTAAAGAGTTTGTTGATGTTATATATAAGAAAACAAGTTATTTAATCAGCTACTCTTACTTGAACACTGATTATTTTGAAAACTACATTGAAAATATATTCAAGCCGGGCAGTGGTGGTGCACACCTGTAATCCCAGCACTTGGGAGGCAGAGGCAGGCGGATTTCTGAGTTCGAGGCCAGCCTGGTCTACAGAGTGAGTTCCAGGACAGCCAGGGCTACACAGAGAAACAGAGAAACCCTGTCTCATAAAAACAAAAAAAGAAAATATATTCACAAGTGTATTTGTTGATCTTATGTATGTGATATGAGATTTAACACAATTTCTGTGGCAATTTTTCAAGACTTATTATTTTCTCCATTCACATGGTAGTGTTGATTACATAAAACGCAAACCAGATACACAACTATTGTAAAGGCAAGACCAATAAAGACCAACAGGCTTGTTTTACTTAACAAAATGGGATTTCATGCACAGTGAACCCAGTAATTCATTTCCTATAGAAAATATTGTGGTCTATTACTTTTCAATGCCTATGAAATTAACTGCTTTTTATTTGTGGCCAGAATACATACAATCATGTTTATTACTCAATCAATGTTTTAAGTGTGTGTGTGTGTGTGTGTGTGTGTGTGAATATATATATGTGTAATTTTTCTTCTTGTTTTAACTTAGTGAATTTTTTTCATCCAGTTTATACTGATCATGGTTTCCCTTCCATCAACCCTTTTCAGATCCTCCTAACCCTTCTACACACCCAATGGCATAATTTCTGTTCCTTTCTCTCTAGAAAAGATGCAAACAAAATGTTTTCATAAATTAATTTAGTATATTTCTGATTCCAACGTCCCTATAAACCTTGCAAGATATGTGTGTGTGTGTATTTGTGTATGTCTATATATATTTATATAATGTGTGTAGCTATTATATATGCATATGTAATGTTATATACATCAAATGCAATATAGTATATTGTTTAGAAAAGCCTGCACTTACCAAGATCTGCAAGTTTCATTTAAACTGACCTGTGTTTCTTATTATAACTTCTGGAAATTTTAATATGATCTTTTTCTAAAGATCTACATAATTATTGTAACAGCCCATTCAGGTCAGTCAACAAGGTCTCCAGCGCAGGAGTGAGGATGCATGCTTCCAATTCCCGCCATGTCCTTGACTGTATCCAGCTTACTGGAGCTCCAACGTTGAGGTGCCACTCTATAACAGCCAGTTCTGCCCCACATTTGGGGGCCACTCTGTACCGGCCCAAGCTGCTGTCCTGGTCCGTGGGTCAGGGTCAAGCAAGAGAGAGAGTGGGGATGGAGGGGCAAGAGACGCAAAGAGTGGAGACAAGACAGAGGGGTCTGATCAAGTCTGTCTTTATTTAATGGAAATCCTGGGTATTTATATGCTTTTCCACATGCCTTGCCCTCATGGACAAGCAGGGGAACACAGCTGAAGGCACTATGCCACATGCCTTGCAGCTTGGATACCATGTGCACCTTGCAGCTGGGGACACTAAACAGCAAAACAATATATGTGAGAAAAACAAGATGTTTATCAGAGTGTGCTCAGCTTTTGAAAACAAGCCTCTTGTCAGAGTATATAGTCTGAGATGGCTGCAAAGATGATAGCCACTTTCTGCTAGGAGTTGGCTCCCAACAAATTAATATATTCATGACTATTTATTTACATTTAAAGTTATAAATTGTTTCTATAAATGTATGTGTAGTTCATTTGCAGAGTTTCCTCATAAGCACATTTTCTTTCTCCGTAATAGAACCTGAATACATATCCCAGAAATCACATGCTGTCTTCCTTATTCCACATGTGTTCTAATGTACCCGTAGCTGAGTCACCTGGTTTTCTTTATTTTTCTTAATTTCACTGCTTATAAATTTACCATTGCATTTGACATAGGTATGTTGTTGAAATAATAATTTATAAAAAGCAATTAGAGTTTTATTTACACAATGCTAAATTTAGTTAAATGTGAAACATGATGTTCTTTACTCTCCAATACCATGAGAGAAAGGAAAGACGAATAAAAACATTCATCAGCTCAAACCACCTATTTCCGAGCTATGCAAAGCTTCCAGTGATACGAGTGCTCCAGTGCAGTGGAACATATATAGGCCACCCAAACCCTTACTTTAGTTCCTCTAGTGTTAACTATATGGGAAGCTTAAGTCGAGTATAGTTTTTCCATACCAGCAGCTGGGGAGCACAAAACTATACTTGCACTGAGAATTTCTATCAAGGCAGTAGTCAGAACATCATCATTATGCCACAGCAAACCTACAACAGCTGTACATGAGGAAAAGGCATAAAATTCCCATCAGGATTAGATAGCTTACTGAGCTCTCTGCCATTACCTCACCTATCTTCGAAATACAGAATGTAGCAACCACAGAAGCTGCTCGTCACAACACCCATTCTTAAATAACACCTATTTGGCTGAAATACTTCAGGAAGCATTACTGTTGCATTTCCAAATACCGTGAAATCATTGCTTTCACCCATGTTGGTAAAATAACATGTGCAAAAGTTGGGTTTTTAAGTAAACTGAATTGAGAAAAATATGGATAAATTTCATTCTGTAAATTCTACCATTCTAAGTCAAGCAGAAGTGATTTTACTTAGCAGGTGATTGCAGCTGTTAGTGTGGAAATGGGCCCCTGGCTAAATAAATAGGTTTATTATTTATAAATTTGTTTAACTCTCATTTATTTTAAGACCCAGGTGCTTTTGCAATATATCACTAAATACATTTCAGCTGGATAGCTACTAGAATCCTAAAGCAACAATCTGAAAACATAGAAATAATTAAATTTAAACCAGGACAAGTGCTACAACAGATAAATCAATGCAGACATAGCACTTAACTCATGAGACAAATGGCTGTGTTCAACAGATGCAAATGATACTGAAATCTGGTACATTCACAACAGAAAAAGCCATTCCCCTGCCACCAAACCTCATGGTCAAAAAACAAGTTATAAAGGAAGACTTTTGAAAAATCACTTCCATCATTAAATTTACTAGTTGAATATTTTGATGAATGAGATTCTTATAAAAAATTGAAAAATGTAAGACCTATTAATTGCATGCTAATGAAACTCTTAGTTGGGATAAACAAAAATAACCATAAATGAACTCCTCATGCATACCTAGATTGCTGTTTTATTTTACTTTTGGTCCATTTACTTCTGGTCCATTAAATCATCCTCTGTTGCATTTTATCTTGGACTAAAGCAGGAAGAATGATGAACAGAAAGAAATTCATTTGATAGTAATTTTTAATTGTTACATGTTAATAATATGTGATTATAAAAAGGCTTTGAATGTTTCAAATAAATGATTATTTAAAGAAAAATAAATGGAAAAATCATTCTGATATTTTAACAATGCACACAAAAATATTGTATTTAACATTTCATTAAAAAGTTTAGTTCATTTTAAAATTTATTTTCATAGTATTCTACATATTTACTGATGAAATTTGATTACTTTTCACTATATGATTACATACTTATAGCTTATTATATAAAGAAATTTTACTAGTACTCAGCTTGAAGCTTCATCCTTCGTACTTCAAGTTGTTAGAAGGTGCTCTACAATGCTGGAGGAGAAAAAAAGCCATCAATCTCAGCTATGAACACAGCTAAATATAATAACAACCTGTATGTAATATATCACCACCAAAACAACAGTGATATGCATTGTGAGAAGTAAGCAACCATTACTTATTAGATATTAAGTTATTCCTTGAGTTGGAATCCACACATGATATTGATAATGATGTCAAGAACTTGCAACTAGATGGGTCTTATGTCCAGAGGATAACACTCTACTAGTCTGCTAAATGAACATAGCAATAAAATAACAACTGATGAAATATTGCTGTAACTATTGATGAGTGCATTGATGAGTAATGTAACTAGTGATGAGTGATCAACCCTCAGCAGGGAAACTTAGTTTTGCAATAGATGTAATTAACACAGAGACGCATAACTGGAGAGTAAGAGAATAAGAGGCTCTGGAGGGATCAGCTCTGGTGGGATGTCTCCAGAGTCCTCCCATCAAGGCACAGGGATCCATATAGGAGAGGAGATGGCAAGATTTTAAGGTGTAGAGGTGGGATGGGTAATTTAAAGAAACCAGTCACAGCCATACTGATGTACACATAAACTTACGTAAACCGTAACTGTGCACAAGACCTGTGCTGGCACAAAATATGTAAAATCTAATCATGATTGAGAGCAGGTGGGCACGGAGTCCCTCCATTGCCAAGAAAACACTTGTGTTGTTTATTAAGAGGTGACAGGAGACAGAAAAGAAGCTTTCTTCATAGAGTGACACTGGACACTGGGTATTTTAACCATACTCACAACAGACCCATCCACATATTTAGCTCAATTGGTCTATTCTGTATCTAGTTTTTCTTTGTTTCTAGTTGGTTACACCTAGAGAGTGGGCACGTGATATGGAAGGAGTTGTAGGATATAAAAGATTATAATAAAATAAATGATATGAAATTCTTAGAGAATAAAAAAAACATACACCTTCTGAGTATTCTATGGAGTGAATTACTGCTCTTTAATGAGTGTTAGACATAGATGTACTCGTGGACATTCAAACCTAACATTGGCTTTTCAAAAATCACTATGAATAGCTACTTCTTATAAGAATGTGGTTCTTAATGTTTTCACTAAATCAATTGTTATGTATGTATGCTTTCCTCTGTGTTTATTTGCATTGTGTGTTTTCAAGAGTTTTGAAGGCGTGTGTCAGATGAGTTAAGACTGGAGTTACAGGGGGAGAGAGGAGCCATGTTGGTGTAGAAAACTAAACCCAGGTACTCTCAAAAGCGGTTAACGCTCTTATCTCTGAACTCTTCAGTCTCTGTGATAAATGTGTAACTGTTTTAATATAAGAAATTATTTTGTCTCAAGTTCTAGTAAAATACTTTTCAACACTTAAGAGCTCAGTTTAGTACTTTAATATACAATACTGATTCATTCTATATTTTAATGGAAAACAAAGAATTCACACCAAGTTTTTTATTTTAAAATCTCTCTCTCTCTCTCTCTCTCTCTCTCCCTCCCTCCCTCCCTCCCTCCCTCCCTCCCTCCCCCCCCCCCCCTCTCTCTCTCTGTGTGTATGTGTGTGTGTGTGTGTGTGTGTGTGTGCGTAGTGTTGTATATATGCAAGGAAATGAGGTGGTAAATCACCAGAATGCATTACATTCATGTACAAAAGTTCACAATGCCAAACATATACCTAGTCAAGTGAGAAAAAGAAAAAGGAAGCTTGAAAAGTATTCTTTCCATCCTTACAACAGAAAACAAAATTATAAAATAATTGAAAGCCAAAGAATGTACTTTGACAAAAGATAAATTATACCCATTATCACCATTACAATCAGTACATGTAAATCTAGAAAAGTTACTAAATTTAGTATTGTGACAGGGATGTACTTAACTGTGGAAGTCAGTCATGGCATTGCACAAATAAGGTGAATTATAGTCCTCTGAAAAACTCCATACTTACAATGAAACTATATATAAATTAACTTCCTTAATTCTAGAGAGTCTGAATGCTGCCAACCATGAACTAAAAAGTTCTTGGACTATATTTAGACCCTTGGTGTCCATTTTCTGAGAAGCAAGATTAAAATATTGATATCTAGAGAAGAAACCTGAAAGAGGAAAAGAGCAAGAACTGAGAAAGAGGGAAAGTTTAGCAGCCTAGACTATAAGCAATTCCATGCCTGGTAAAGTGTGTTTTCCTTGTTTAAATACACATCTCAGTACATAAATAGGCATGCCTCCAAGTTTCTTTTCATGTCTAAAGTGCATCATGTTCCTTTTAATTTCTGGCACTTTGTTGATTACCAAGATGTCCTTATTTCAAATTATCTCTATTTTTTCTTGGCAAGAGAAATGCCTTATGTCTACAATAAATTTATATTTTACTAATCCCTTACCAAGTCACTTGAGATGAGTTATGAACCTTTAATTGAGCTATTCAGGTCAGAGATTTCAAATTGGCGTTCCTGTGTCCCAGTATAAGAGGAGACACCCTTTGTACATCTCAGAAAACAGGTATTTAACCATAGCTTTTATCATCGGGACTGAAGGATATATGATATGAATATGTCCCAAGAGGTAACTGAAAAGCAGCCAGCTGCAAATGACTCTTGTCTTTGCCTCCTCTATTCTGAAAGAACAAAGACACTAGGTTGCCAGTACATGAACAAGCTTGGCATTGCTACATTCCACTAGATTTTCATAGTATAGAAATGAAGAAAAGTATCACTTTAATGGCTTTGATAAAAGAGAAAATTATTCATTATGAAATAAGACCATAATCTTGATGTATGTATATAATTTAAAGAAATAGAATCATTGGAGGACGTTTGAATCTCTACTAACAGCTGACTGATACAGATGCAGATACATACAGCCAACCCTTGGTCTGAGGTAGGAGACCCCTATAAAAGACTTAGGGGAAGGATTGAAGAGGCTGAAGAGGATGGCAACCCCATAGGAAAACTAACAATGTCAACTAAACTGGACCCCTGGGAGATACCAGACTAAGCCACAAACCAAAGAGTATGCATGGGATAGTCTGAGGTGCCCAACATGTATGTAGCTAAGGACAGCCTTGTCTGGCCTCAGTGGGAGAGGATGTACCTAATCCTGTAGAGATGTGATCCCCCAAGGAAGGGGAATGGGTGGGACAGGGTAAGGGGGAGAGGAAATGTAGTAAAGAATTCTGGGATGGGAAACAGGAGGGGAAAAACATTTGGAATGTAAACAAATAAAATAATTAATTAAAATTGTCCAAAATAGTATTAAAGATCTAGGTGCAATGCAGCCTAATTCTACCACAAATTTGAGAAAACAACAATACAAATACTCCATTATTTCCAGCAGAAATAAGAAAGAGTGGGGGCATGTCCCAATTCATTTCATAGCAAAAAGCACCATCCAAATATTTAAAGCAGTTAAAGAAATTACGAGAGAGAATAAAAGTCGACATCCTTCATGAACACAGATGTGATTCTGTCATATGATAATTATCAAATAAAACTCAGCAATGTGTAAATGACAACTGATTATACTTTATTCCAGGTAAGAAAGGCTAGGCTAGCATTTAAATCCAACGGAATAATATGCAAATAAGTAAGAAAGTGAAATGATTACAGGGGATATCCAGAACAAATATGTGAAATAATATTAATACCCACTCTAATAAAATTTTATGAAAAACTTAGATCATTCTCAGTGACTAAGGCATGTTCAAAACTTATAAATACTAACATGTTTCCAAAATATCTGAGCACTTTTATTTCAAAACACAGAAGGTTATTTTCCATACTACTCATATCTATGACAGTACTGATTTGGTAGTTGCTACATGAAAAATAAGACAGGAATTTGACTTTCATATAAGAAAACACAAGCTAAGTCTGTGATCTACAAATTTCATAATAATTTCAATATAGAATTTAGAAATATACAACAAATTCTAATGCAACTAACCTAAAATAGCTAAATTAAAAGATGAGAATTTCTAAAAGAATTTTGAGTTAGAAGGATGGCCCAGTGGTTAATAACAATTGTTCTTCCAAAATAATTCTAAACAATAAACTGTTGGTTCACAACCAGCAAGGAGCTACAGATCATCTATATAGACATATAACTCCAGTTCCAGGGCATCTGATACCTTCTCATCTCTAGGTAGGGGACACTCACATGTTGCATATAAATACATGTATACAACATAAAACATATGTATAACACGAATAAGTCTTTAAAAACAAAAAATACCAAAAATACTTTTAGAAACCATTGACTATGAATAGAATATAAAGTTTTAAGAAGTCTAATACTTTTCAATAACAGTAAACACAAGAAAAAAATATAAATATGAAATATACAAATAAGATCTATGTATGCAGACAACTGCAAGATAATATCCAGACATAGAAGCTTTCAATGTTTGAAGACCAGAGAATAAAGTAGTAAAATGCTTATTGTCTTAAATTTATCTATAGACTCAATACCATTTCAATCACAAGTCATGCTATTTTTATCACTATTGAAAAAAAACGAAGGAGATTATTAAAATTCATGGTAATATAAGAGTGAACATGTGTGTATGCACATGTGAGTGCATTAGCTGACATTAGAAATGGATGTAAGTTGCCTGATGTAGGTGTCAGAATTTTAACATTAATCACATGTGAGAGTAGTAAGTATTCTTAACTATACAGGTATGTGTCTATATCCAATTATGAATTTCTATGTGAATGTAGATCCTCATAGAAAGTCCTCACCATACTGAAAATAGGTGAATTTGGACATTTCAACTTTTATAAATGAAATTCAATACTTTTGAGTAGCTTATGTAAACATTATGATCCAAAGGAAAGTATAGCTTTTTACATCACAACCCTATCACTCAGAAGTAAGCATTTTGTTGAAATTGATAAGCTACATCTAGATTCAGTTTTAAAGTGTTGGCTTTGGCTTTCCATTGCACTTACACATGTGTTTATTCAAGAATGCACTGAATGAAACAAATCTATTTTCTATTAAAGAATATAAAGAAAAGAAAAAATCTATACCCTCTGAAAAGTATCAAATGGTTTACTCATGTATGAAAAATAGAAAAAAATAAATGTAATTAGAGATATATAGGTATATGGGTAAGAATTTTAAAGGGAATGGACTTTTTAAAACAATAAAAGACAAAATTATGATCAAATTACATTCGTGGCCATGTAATAATAAAGCCACTAACTTGCTACAGTTCATGCATATTAATGGCAAGATACATAAACAGTCAAATACTGGAAGATTCAATAAGAATTTTTGCAAGTGCCAAGCATTTTCTTTTTTTTTGGGGGGGGAGTAAAGTGTTTATTTGGATTATGCTTCCAAATTACAGTCCGTTACTGGAAGAAGTGAGGACAGGAACTCAAACAGGGCAGGAACCCGGAGGCAGGAGCTGATGCAGAGGCCATGAAGGAATGCTGCTTACTGGCTTGCTCAGTCTGCTTTTTTATAGAACTCAGGGCCACCAGCCTATGGATGGCACCGTACACAATAAACTAGGTCCTCCCCCATCCATTACACGTTAAGAAAATGCTCTACAGGCTTGTTTACAATTCCATCTTAAGGAAACAGTGTTTTTTTTTTCAAGACAGGGTTTCTCTGTGTAGTTGCTCCTTTCTTTTTGAAAATATGGAAAACAAACTGATATATCACCTACAAAATAGAACCGAAATATCGTGAAATGTTCATGTACAATGTGCATTCTCTTATTTTTAATATAAAATATAAAGAAGGACCATTTTTACTTCAGAGCACATCCAGTCTAAAATCAATAGGTGCCTGTATACAAAAATCAGTTTCTTTCTACACTTACTTAGATTCTGACATTTGGCCAATTTTTATTTAAATATTAAAAACATACTTGAATCAAAACTAGAATAAAAATAAAGAAAAGAATTCTTTGCCTCCCACATTGTTTTTAATTTTGTCTTATCAATTTTATTAAATTGATATGATATGTAAACAAAAGATGGTCTGCAAGCTAGAAAGAATATATATATATATACATATATATATATATATTAATGCAAACTTTCTTATATGTCCTTTAGAAACATAATTTGCATAAACATAAAATTCAAGTAATAATGTTTTCAATGCTTTAGATGAAATACTTATTAGGGTGTTAGCATCTTATTCTCTTTTCACAGAACTGTTGATTTTGAACTTTAGCAGTAAATGGCAATCCTATCTTGTTGCCATAGATATATTAATGCTTCTGGCAGGTTTCTGCTTTGTGACATGTGCTGTCACTGGGTAAAATGTTCTTGTCTAAGAAAAAAAATACACCTGTCAGGAGAAGATGGGGGCTTAACATCATGTCAGTATTGTAGAAAGTCAACATTTGTTCTGTAGTTCAAGGCAAGATTGAAAACAAAACTAAAAAATAAAAGTCAGTCTAATAGAGTTATGTAAGAGACCAAGCAATGGAAGCAATAACAAAAAAGGACACATGAGATAGATTAATTGATTTTGCCTTCCTTCCTGCATTAGTTTTTTAGGGTCACCAGGGCACTTTCAACGAATAAAATGCATTGTCTCACATTTTTGAAAGTATAAAGTCCAAAAACATGTGTACTAGATGGGCTGTTTCTAAGAGACATGTAATATTTGAAGGAAAGATGCCCCACATTGTTTATGGCAGTTGATTATTTGGTTTTCAGTGAGTGATATGGTTTGGCGAGGTTTACCAGGTGATGCCTTGCTGGAAGTTGTATGCTACTAGAGATGGGATTTGAGATTTAAAAATATCATACCACACTCACCATTCTCATGTTTTGTGCTCCTGGTTCAAGATGGGAGCTTTCAGCTTTCAGCTTCCAGCTCCTGCTGCCATGTCTGCTGCATGTTTCCGAGCCCAGTTCTGCCATCATGGACATACATTTCTCTGGATCACTAATCACAAATAAATGATTTCTCCTATATTACACAACAGAAAAGAAGCTAATGCAATGTAAGAAATATGCTCTGTCATTCTTGGTTCCTTGACATTTGATTATCTGTTCTCAGGACTGTGGTCATTTATCTATTTGCAAATTTCTCTGTGTTTGAAAACCAGTCATATTGGACAAAACTCCTCCACCCTAATGACCATAGTAAATAGGTTATCTCTGCAAATTCACTATTACCAAATGAGTTTATAGTTTGATATACTGGGTGTTCAGATTTCAACATACACATTTTGAGAAAAAAAAAATCCATGGCCCTTAGATTTACCAAATAACAAAAGTATTTTCTGTAGTTTCTTTAAATCTAGCTGCATTAGTTTACCTAATGTGTCTATTTGTGATTTTTTTAATGTAGTAATTAACATGGAAGACCTATTAGCCATTTTATATATTTTAAAAACATATAATGGCAATAATAACTTATCTTGGTCAATGTAGTACAATTTTATACTTAATCACTAGCTTGGAGTTTCTATTTATTTATCCCTTGCTCTGAGTATGCAATTTTGACCATTTTATGTGACCTGGAGAGTAGACTGAGCACCAATGTGAAGTACAGACATTAAGCTTGTTTTCAAGTCATTGTAAGAGTAAAGAAGTTACAGTTGGCCTTTGTGAATTCTCTAATAGAATCATTCTACTGAATATTGAAGAAATATACTTCTACTTTTGAGAGAAAGATGAAATTAGGATGGCTATGTTTCTTTCTTTGACTTGCCAAAACTAAGGTGTCGGTATAAAATTATGAGATTTAGGGTACTGAAGCAATATAGAATTTCTTTTCCATGAGAAGCAAGCCAAATGAATAACATTTAACACCATTCATAATTAGGGAAATTAAAATCAATACCACAATTACATACTGCTTCACACACCAGGATTGCTTTAATCAAGAAGATATCCAACTTCTGGAAAAGCTGTAGAAAATCAGAACCCACATCAATGATGCTGAAAATGAAACCTGATGTAGCCACTTCAAGAACTGTTCTGGGGGTTACCATATAAGAAACTCTAGCCCTACAAATAAAGATACGTTCCAAACAGAAACTAATTACAAATGCATATAGCAGTATTATCTTAGTTTGGGTTTCTATTTCTGTGAATAAACACTATGAGCAAAAGCAACTTGGGTAGCAAAGATTCTGGTTTTTCTTTATATCATATATTTTATCATTTTTGAAATTCAAGGCAGGAATTCCTGGTTACAGGATACAGGAACTAAAGCAGAGCTCATGGAGAAGTGTTACTGTAGAGGAATTTTAATTCAGCATCTTGTGTGCTCTGGCAAGGGGTCACACCCAGAGAGCTTTCTCCATATGTGTGATCCTGCTGGAATGCCATACCTTTAATCCCAAACAGAGGAAGTGACGCTAGTTTGTAGAAGGAAGCAGACATGATTGAAAGTGATAATTGATGGGCGGAAAAGTGACTAATCAGAAATGTTTGAAAGAATGAGTTAGTGACAGGATGTATCTAGTTCTCACAAAAAAAGACAGGAAAGAAAGGCTACTTAACAGCAGCCTCGTGTGAGGAAGTAAGAAACAGATGTTGAGGGAGTTGAGTTTGTGCAGTCAGTGAGTCTGTGCAGCTCATTTCGTGGAATTCAGAGGCAGTTTTCCCAAGCCCTTCTCACTTCAGTGAGAAGCCAAGAGAAGGCAGTTTGAATCAGTCAGCTTGGCAAGGATTTGAGCCAGAACAGCTGTGTTGAATCTGTTAGTCACAAGGTCAGAAAGAACAATAAATGTTGAATTTATTCAGCAGTAAACTTCTGAGACAATTACAACTGGCAAACGAAAGCTACTTTCTCATGTTTCTATGTTGCTCCTTATGCCTTTCTCAGCCTGTCATCATATAGCACCCAGGGCCACCAGTTTGTAGTCCTGTGTTCTGCATCTCCCCTGGTGGTTTCTGGATGCCATGAATACAAATGTTGGGGTGTGAGGGGGGCGGGGATGGGCAAAGTCCAGAATGGGGACTGCATTTTCGTTCAGGGTATCAGAGCACTGCTGCAATCCAGGCTGGAAGGGGAAGAGGGGCCTGGAACAAAGGCAGAAATCTGGTGTGTTTTAGAGCTACTGCCCAGTGCCAGAGGGGTCAAGAAGAGAGAAGGCCTTCTTCTAGAGACTTAGTGTAGCAGCTGTTTTAGGGAAAGGCGTCCCCGGTGGGGATCTCTAATGAAGCAGCTCTCCATCATGATCTTAGCTTGTTCCCAGATATTTATTGAGTTGGGTATGTGAATGAATACTCTTTATTCAGTGTGAACAAGGGATTGTATAATTAGGGACGGGCTTGAGAATATCTGGGGGAGACGGTCATTGGATGAAAGCTAAGGCTAATGAGATGCCTCATTAGCATGTATAGGCAGTCCAAGTGTTGTGTTTCTGACTGATTGTCCACAGTCACCTCAGTTGAAGGTTATGGTCCAAGTGCATACACTAGCTCAGAGGTGACATCTTCATGTTAACTAGGCCTACACCCATCAGTCTTCAATCTAGAGAATGTGCTACCAACTTGCCCACCTGTTAGTGGCGATTTTCAGCTTATGCTCATTATGTGCCAGTTTGACGTAAATCTAAGTAGCACAAGTATCACTGACAGAACACAATCTGGAAGATCCCAAAATACATCTTAATGATGAAACTACAAAGTGTGGTATTAGTGTGATGAAATATTATTTAACAACTGATGAAAACACATTAGTAAAACATTAAAACACTAATGGATTTTAAATAATATGGTGAATGAAATATGCTGGTAGCAAAATATAATATGATATATATGCATATATACATATATTTGACAGCATGTATATGCTTTATACATGCCTATACCTATACCTATACCTAAATTAAGGAATTGCAAAAATAATTCCTTTTTATTTTTTTAAATTTTTTTGCTTTAAGGGTAATAATATTTTACACGAATGTGTATCCCAAAATTGCCTGTGGATCACAGAGTCCAGAAAGTACACAATCCCTCAGACATTAGTTATAAACATTAGGGGTGGGAGTGGTGAATCGTAAAGGAGGGGAGGGGTGAAGGGCAGATTGGGAGGAGAAGAGGGTGAGAAAGCTGAGATCTGTCTGTAAAGTAAATCAATAACTATATCAATAAAATGTGTTATGAACTGCAATATGAGTTCTATAAATTTACCTAGGACCCCTGGAGAAGCAACTAGTAATGCTAAACAGTGAGCCTCTCTCCAAAGCCTAAAGAGGGTTTCCACTCTAAGGGAGAGATAATATGTGAGAAAGAACGTTTTAAAATGATGAACATATTCTAAAGATAGACTCCAAGTTTTATAAAGAAATACCACTGTGTATAAAAATATTTGAATTTGTTATGTTAAAGCATTCTTAACCTAAGAAACTTGAAATGTAAAAATGATGAAGCTGAGACGAAATTAAGCTTTTAAAACTGGAATAATAAAAAAATTATATAAAACAAAGAAATAAAGTAAAATCCACAAAAAGTTACAAAGTAAAAATGAACTGGATTCACTTACTAAAATATTTATCCTTTAAAAGTTGAATGCAGCAGGACAGTGGTGGCGCACGCCTTTAATCTCAGCACTTGGGAGGCAGAGGCAGGAGGATTTCTGAGTTCCAGGCCAGCCTGGTCTATAGAGTGAGACAGAGAAACCCTGTCTCTAAAAAATTAAAACAAAAAGAAAAACAAAAACAAAAAGTTGAGTGCAGTAAAATCTGAGGCAACAGAACAAATCTTCATTAAACTGTGGAGGAAGCCCACAGATACACATGTTTCTATCACTGAGTAAAAGAAAGGCCTTTAAATGACCAAAGATTAGAAAATATAAAAAATTCCTCATTTGTGAATACATACATATGTGTGTATGTGTGTGTGTATGTGTGTGTATGTGTGTGTGTATTCACACATAGATCAGAGAAACATAATACTAAAAATTACAAAAAATGGAGTAAAATACCCCCTGCTACTTAAAAAAATTATTTCAATTCAATGAGAAAATAAAATATTAAAATCAGTTACAGAAAAAAGTACAGACCCTACAGATTACACACCATGAATCAGACATAATGACACCATTGCCAAATATTTTATTTTTGTTATAAAGTTAAAATTTTTGTAGGTTTCCCTTGGACCATGAAGAAAGTACCAATGGTTCAGGTCAGTGCTACGTGTGTGATTTACCTAAATGCTAGACATCCAAATTTCATGGTGGGCATACCACGTATTTACTTTTTTAATTAGATATTTTATTTATTTACATTTCAGATATCCCCTTTTCCCATACCCCCAAAACCACCTATCCCATCCCCCCTCCTCCTCTTTGCTTTTGTACCATTTTAATTACATGCAAGACAAGGAAATGGGCTGCTTGGCAGGAATCTGACTTTAGGCTAGAACAAAGAAGTAGGCTTCAGGCATGAAATGACTTTGGGCCAGGGCAGGGAAGTAGGCTCAGATATTTAGGTTATCCTGGTAAGCCCTTAGAAACAGGGATCGCACCATGGGACTTTGTTTATTGCCTTGTTTGTGCTTTGACTATTTGTGTTTATTGTCTTGCTTTTTCCTTGACTATTTGCATCTGTTGTATTGCTAGTTCCTCAACCTAGAACTGACCTTACTACTTGCATCCAACTAAAATGGTATAAAAGAAAATGGGTCTTTATGGTTCACAGCTCTGTGTACATAATTGCCTCAGACTTCCAGTCAATATCATCTCCCCTCTGCTTCAACGTCCTCAGCTGCAGTCCCAATACTCTTTGGCAACTGTGATTCATTTGTCAAGTTTGCCACAGAGACATTTCCACAATTATTGTTTTCAGTTAAATTTTTAATAAAGATTTGTGATTTGACATGTCATCTGTGAAATCTGGATTACCATAGATACCAAGGAAAACATTCTGTTTTAAATTGTTTTGTAATTCACAGAGTTGTATATGGACTTATCACCTACTCAGGGGTTAAATTAAGTTTAAGGATACTGTTAATAGGTTGATTTTTAGTTTATCACAGCCTTCAAAATCCCCAAAGAACCAGCTTTGGGTACTGAATTGATAGACCAGTGTTTTCCTTTGTTTCCTCATTTTTGTTTCCCTCTTGTTTTGAATTTTGATTTGAAACTGAGACAAAACTTATGATGAGCTATACAAAAGGGTAATTAAAAACTAAACGTGCTAATCAATAAGAACTAAACTGAGAAATGAGGTAAATTTAATAATAGTGAGGAGATTGGCCCAGTTTCTCATATGTCGTTACTTTCCCAGACACAACTCTCATAAAAATCACACCATCCACAATGACAGTTTTTATAGGAATAGTCTAGGAAAATTTTCTACCCTTTCCATACCGAGTACGAAAATTTGCAGTTGTTAGGTAGGGTAACATCTACTTGCTCTGTTTAATGGCATGCTTATAAAATTAATTCACTTTTATGCTAACTTATGCCCTGTCTACTTTTTTTCTTTTTTCTTTCTTTTCTTTCTTCTCTTTTCTTTTCCTTTATTTTCCTTTTTTTTTTTTTTTTTTTGGTAGAGAGGGCCAGAAACCTGAGCTTGCACATAAATGACATTAATTATACTGTCTCTCATCCTCCTATGCAAACCCCTAATGCTATAAATGAAATAGGGTAAATTGGAACAGACACTGGCTCAAATAGAAAAGAAAGAGAGCCAGAAGGTTTATTTTCTTAATGATGGTTGCAGTCATCTTTGGATGCCATCTGGATCCTATCTAGCTTCTCAACGCAATCTTAACAGGTGCATAATGAACCAATACGTACTTTTCTCTATTTCAGCCCATGGTTACCATTTTCATTAAAAAGAGAATGATAGACAGACAGACAGATACATTTTAACTGAATTTTAATAAGCCAATAACTACCTAATGCAACAGTATTAAAGTTGTTATACCTAATGAATTTTAAAATCCATATCTGTTATTTTATCTGGGAAATTTTTTTCAATAATGTAAAGATTTGAAAGTTTTCAATTTTGTGGGAATCTACATTGTTGACCAATAACAGAAAGTCTCTCTGTTACACAGATATCAGAAGAGAATCACATGAGATTTGGAACTAAATCACATCACAAGCAGGAGTTCAAAGAGCTAGTTTTTACACATATACTTTTTTATATAGACAATGGTCATCAACACAAGGGTAATGCATACAAAGCATTCAATGCACTTTTAATAATAAAATAAATATTAATTTATTCAAATGCCCAAAGATGTTGGAAAAGGCATTCTGATTGATACTACCAAGAGACATGAAACTTTCGCGTCCAAATAAGACCACAGATTCTCATTCCTAAAAGATAGAAATAAAATATCTAACTCCTTGGGATTACTTTCTTGCAGGTCTGGGATTAAAGCCAGGAGATGAATGAAGTAGGTATTAAAGTTTCATTCCAGCACTGTAACTCAATGAAATTCTTGAATTCACCATTTTCACCTTGTAACAAATTCAGCAATGCTGCAAAATTACCAGGCAACCCAATTTCTTGGGGTTACAGCAATGTCAGAGATAATTAAATAGAAACTGGGGTTTTGTCCTGGTTTCAATAAATTGGCCAGCTGGACCACACGCAACATCCCTCTGTGCAGTCGCAGAGATCTAGCAGCATGTTAATAAAAGCCTCAGGGAGATCACACAAACTATTGGCCATTTTCTATGAGAGCTATAGCTTTGGGCAAGTTGGGGATATGTATTAGTATTCCTGTTCCAGTGCACAGAGCACAACTAGACAAGGCGTACCTTGCGAGGGTGTGTTAAGTTGCCCTGAAAGTATTGAAAACTAATGAGACAGTCAGAAAAAAGTAAAACTCTAATTTAACCTCATTTTATAAGACAGCAAATCTGACAATGGCATCAGCTGTCTGTAAGGCTCAAAGGAAAAGCATATTTCCACTTTAATTAAAATACGAGATAATCCTTTGTTGTTTTGATAGTGCATGGTAAAGAAAACTTTCCCACCCACGTTTTATGAAACTGACTTGGTAATAACTAGAGTTTTTGCTTTGACTTTACAGTTTCTGAGAAATAGTGTGTGTGTGTGGTGTGTGTATGTGTGTGTGGGGGGGTGGAAGAGAGAGAAGAGAGAGGAGAGAGACAGAGGAGAGAGAGAGAGAAACTATGCATAATTAAATTCAATGGTGTAATTATGGTGTAAATAATATCTTCAATTTTTTTTGAAAGAAGTCAGTTAGACTAACAGACAAACAGGTGGATCTGGGTAGCAGGGAGGTAGGAGAGAAGCAGGAGGAGTACAGTCAGGGGAGGTTGGGATATACTGTATGGGAAAAGAACCTATTTTCAATAAAAAGATAATGAACAGAAAAAGAAAAGAAGAAAAAGGAAAATAAATGTGGTTTTGGTCATTTTTGCAACAATTCAAATCCACAACAGATTAATTTTAATAGATCTGCTAGAGGAAGTAAAATATTTTCTTTAACATGAAACCAATGATTTAAAATAAAATAGCTTTTACTACTGTAATGTCTTCCTCAGTCTGTTATAAAGACATGAGAATGTTCATTGTGATATCTACCGCTGAAGGAATCAACATGTCACTGCAAATTTACACATCAGTTATATGACTTACACCATATTTGTCTGTTAATTCTACCCTTTTCCATGTGAACATAAAAATACAAAAAAAATTAAAAGTATAAACCCGTATTTCTGTCCGAAGAGAGGAATGAGAGTAGCCAAATGATAATGGAAATAAATGCAAAATCAAAATGACTAATTACTGACTGACTCCTGCTATTTCTGTTATGATCCCCTTCATCAGGTCTATCAGTCTCCCTATTTCAAAAAGCTAATATCTAAAACCATATTTCACCCTTCCACTCTCATAGAGACGAGAGTACTGTTTAGCTAATAAATCAGTATTAGTAAATCCCAACATTACTCCACAGGAAGAAAAGTCTTCTAAATTAAATCCAACTTTCTTCCAGGATCAAACTGAGTACAGCTATGAATTTTTATTCATGATATATCTCTCAGAATTCCTTTCTTTTTGGATTCCCACCACTCAAGTGCCAGGACTCCTGCCTAATCTCTTCCCATTTGACGTCCTTCTTTGTTCACTCCTTTAAATTGCGTCTGTTTATTAGATGAAATTTACCTTCTTACTAGAAATAAGTTCATTTACTAGCGTTCATTTTGGATTCTAACAACATGTCAACTTTGCAGTCTGTATTCCATACTGCTTTATAAAATAGCTCATTAGTATATAGTACCATACCAGTGTATGTTTTAGGAGTCGCTTCTCCACTGTGGTGGAGATTCCTTTATGGTGAAGTTCATGACACATTAGTCTGTGTAACACAAAGCCTGTTATATTAACAAGTGAAAGAAAGCAATACTATATCTGACTCAAATTCAAAACAGCCAGTTTTTTTACAACGTGTTTCAGACAAGGCACTTTTTTTCTCAAAGTTTTAAACATGCGAATTGAAACTTACAACAGTTAACAAGAAGACTCAAAACGTCATTCTCCACAAACATGTCACACCTTTCTCAACAGTTTCTAACTTTCCTACATAGATGATTTTCTGAAATAAATTCACCCTTTTACTTTCTTAATTGACAGTTTTAAGACATTCACAAATCTAATTCCAATACTTCTGCTGAGATATATATATATATATATATATATATATATATATATATATATATATTAGATATGGATGATGATATAGATATAGATATAGATATAGATATAGATATAGATAGAGATAGAGATAGAGATAGATAGAGATAGAGATAGAGATAGAGATAGAGATAGAGATAGAGATAGAGATAGAGATAGAGATAGAGATAGAGATAGATAGATTCAGATATAGATATATCTCAGCAGAAGTATATAATATATATACATATATACATACATAAATACATACATATACATATAATGTTTGTGTATTTGTGTATATGTATGTAAATATAAGCATATATAGGTATATATATATTACAGCATATATATTATAGCAACATTTACACACATATATGACATTCATAATCTTTCAAAACTAATATTTTATATACTACTTTAATAAGTGATGAATAAAAGTTCTTTAAGTAAAATGTAATGCTTTTGTGGATTCTTCAGAGTGCTTTCTAAATTACTTACACTTTCTAAAGAATGATTTTAAAAGGCAAAGTTGTATGAACTAACCTTTAATGAAAAAACGGGATATGAATTTGAAAGAGATATGGTCTTCATTCTACCTGATTGCACTGATTTTTTTCCTTGCTGGCAGACTTATGTTTGAAAGCACAGAATTGACATGTGAGTGCTATATATCACTCAGAATGAAGGCTCTGCATGCTAGAAAATGCTAGAATCTAGATCATAAAGAGTGATGATCAGAAATGAATAGGAGAAACGTTCACTGGGGCCAGTGATATTCATAGGTTAGTCAAATGCTTTCCTAAAATGCTTGAAATTCTGTGTTCTCCTCCCAATATGACACAAAACTGTACATGAATATCTCCAACCTTCAAATCCTGGAGGCCCAGTTAGGAAGAACAGAAGTTCAATTAGTCCTCAACATTGACCTTAGCCAAACAAGACTGAGCACTAAAGCTAAGTACTCAAAGAAAAGAGGTTGATGGGAGATATTTGATTTAATTGGTAAGATAATCATGAAATACAAATTCAGTGTTGCCATTTTAGAAAATATTGGACAAGTGGAAGATTGAAGAGCTAAGTTCTTTCACTATAACTGTATTTCACTGATGAAACTTGGATTAATTGTTTTTACTTGTTAAACTGTTTTACATTTAATGAAAATGGAAAATGTAATTCAGCCTTTAAGACTACTTCTACAAATATCTGAAATACAACCATTATAAACAATGTTATTAGACTATTTATAGTTTGAACTGTGATACATTTTTCCAATACATTCTACATGCTATTTTAAAGATTTCTTTAAGCATGAGAAAAAACCCTGTCAAATATTCTTTTTTAAGCAAATATTCTTATAGTAGAAGTATGTGGCTTTGTCCATTTTCCTACACAATGCAATGTAAGTTGCTCAAATTTTCAAGAGGAAATTATAAAGACAATGCTGTGAAGCAAGAGTTGTAAGTATAGAAACTATGTTTAAACCAGAAAATAAAAGCAATTATTTTTTATAATGGAATAAACTAAATAATTGGTTCACTCTATATAGCTCTGTGTCAGGAATTTTCAGTAGATGCTAGTTCCCTAGTAAGACAACACAAATCTTGATGTGGACAAAGCTCTTATATAATATTATTATGATTGGGTTGATAATAATTTTAAATATCATATTAATAAGAAAATTTATTTTGTTACCACAAACAGCCAAACTTTAAAAAGAAAATCTTCAGCATTCTGCTATCTTTCCCATTAAAGTGGTTGTCTTTATTTATCATTTTGTTTATTTTTTATTTATTTACAGTTTTGATTGGCTGAATAAAAATAAATCCTTTGAATCTAGATTTTTTCCAATGTTTAAAGCAAATCCCTTTAAAAAATTAAGTCTTTTTTCACGTGCCCCCCAAACATGTTTTTTCTGAGAGTTATTTGTCTCCTTTCACAAATATTGCCCGTCTCATTTGTTAAAAGATTATTTTTTTCTGTTTTAAAACAGTTACATACTTAAATGCTAGTTTCCTCAATATATTTTAGATAGGAAAAAATCCATTTTCTTTATTTTACAATGTATGTATTATTTATCTGCTACTTTATCAATTAACATGGATTTAGCCTGGAGATTCTAAAGGGGATCACTTGACTTATGCAACAAAACTGTCCTCAAGATATAAGGGGGCAGGTTAGAATGGGGTCAGGAGTGCAGCAGCCATGCGTGTCTCGTCCAGGAGGTCCACACTGACAAATGACACCCAGTCAGAGGTTAAAAAGATGAACTGAGGTAGGCAATATCTCAGACTGAATTGATTGCAAGTAGATACAATTGATAGAAATCCACTGTAATTTACTGTTTTATTTTCTGAAATAATTTATATTTCATACAATCAAATTCTTATTGTGTTTTCTTGGTTTATAAACAAACTTTCACCCTAACATTAAATATTTCTCCATTAATTTTTATAAATGTTGTTTTCAGTTTTGAAATGTTCATTGCATTTACCTATTTGTTTTGTGCACCGGCATGTGAAAGTCACAGAACAACTTATGGGAGCCAATTCTTTCTTTTTCCATGTGAAACTTGAGAATCAAACTCGGTCACCAGGATTTATTATCTCTGAAGCCTGTTATTGTTTTTTTTTCTTCTAATGTTTAATTGTTGCTTTAAGCCCAGAAAAAATAACTGGATTCAGATCCCAGCCATGTCAAATAGGAGTTCACATGGGAAAACAATTCAACCGGTCTTTGACTTTCACTTTCACCTCTTTGAAATGAGGTTGACAGCATCAAGAGTATTTAGGATACATAGGGATTCCATTTAACATGCAGGCTAATTGACGATCAATTACTTCTGGTAATATATAATTTAAGTGCAAATATTATATTCTCTATTGATTCTTCTAATAATTCATGTGTGTTTGCAGTGTATCTTTATCATATGCACACCTACTACAGACCTCCGTTACCCAACAGAGTTATTTCAAACACATTTCTCCTCTCAATTCTTTTTTTTAAAAGTTAAACACTGAGTATAATTAGAATTGTTTATATGTGCATGAGTGTGGAGTCATACACTAGGTCATGGGTAACCTATCAATGGCCACCTCCCTAATGTAAAGTGTCTCTTCCTTAACAGTCATGAGCTGCCAACAGTGCCTTAGGTAAGGATCAGACCACTTTTACTCAAGTTGAAGTTTTGTATTTTATATTATATGATTTACCTTGTTTGATTGATAGAGGACTAGTGACTGGTGTGTGTGTGTGTGTGTGTGTGTGTGTGTACATGCTGTTTGTTTGGTATGGTATGCATAGGATTTGTGTTGGGGTCAGGAGGAAATCTTTGACCCATCAATTTTCTCCTTCCAAAACTTGGGGCCTCGAGATCAAATACAGATTAAGACATGGTTGCAAGCAGCTTTAAATGCTGTGTTTTCAATCTGCAAACATTACTTTTTTAAGCTTGTTTACAACAAAGAGAATTAATTCACTACCATGGAATAGGCACCAAATCCAATCAAGAAGATATCTGCCAGGTTTCTAAGTGTAAATTATGCAGGTGGCTATGAAAATGTTTCTGAATATCTTAGTTACATGCTTACTGCTGTGAAGAGATACCATGACAAAGGTAACATAGAGAAGGAAGAGATTGTTGGTGGATAACAGATTCACTGAATGACTACATGACCATCATGAACTGGGAACACGGCAGCAAGTATGCAAACATGACTCTGGAGCTGGAACTGTGAACTCCTATCTGATGTACAAGCATGAGACATAGAGATAGAGTTTCCTGGAAATGGCATGACACTTGGAAATGTCTAATCCCAACTCTAGTGACATCCCTCTTCTAACATGATCACATACCCTTCAACAAGATTATACATTCTAATCATGCCAAATCAGTTCCACTGCCAGGGGAATGAACATTCAAGCTTACACGCCTATAGGGAGGGAGTGATTCTCATTCAAACCATCAAACTGATAAAATGCAATATGTGGGTAAAATTTATATATTTATGCATGCTGACATGTGTGAGTGTATGCGTGGACATATGTCCATACATATGTATTCATCTGTGTGTACATATATGTACGTATGAATGGGCCTGCACATTTAGGCATATGAATATTCTAGGGCAAAAGTGGATGCTGGGCATTTTCTCTTCATATTTTTTTTCAGTGTTGTCTTGGTATTGATTTATATATTCAGCAAGTGTGGTACTATGTTTTAGAGAACCTCCTGTCTTTGCTCAGTTCAAGGTGAGTTTGGTCAGGTAAGCTATCAAAAACAGCTTTTAAGATGTCACTGGGGATAAGAAAAGAGATCTTCATGGTTGTGTGGCAGGAACTCTACTGACTTAGTCATCTCCCTAGCCTCCAGTGACATATTTTGATTTATTATTTACTAAAGGTTTATTTAGGATAAATGTTTAAATCTTTCTATATCCAAGAGACATTTAATGGTAAAATATACATAAATAGAAAAGCTTGAAATTATCTTGAAAGTGTTCCTAATTACATTTGAAGCAGAATGAAATATTAAGCAATAGTCATGAACACATGGAAAAGGAGGATCTCCCATTCATGAAAAGGTGCTTTGGAATCTTAAGTCTTTGTTTTCCAAACTCCTTTTAATGGAATTATACAATAAATAATGAATGAATGACTGGCAGTGATGTCAGATCAACAAGCAAAGATAAACACAAAAATGATACAAGACAGAGCCTTCCCGTTCAATAGACTTCAAGTCATTTCAGATTTAGATTACTTCTAAGCACAAGGCATCTGAGCTATCACCACGAATATCTAAATTGCTTCCTCACAGGTTCTACAAAGCACTCTCTTTACTTTATCTACTCATTTTAGATGGCACCTCATTGAATTTCTCCTAGCCAATTTACTTTCTGCAAAGCTCACATTTCTCTTACAATAGAGAAAATTCTCCAGTTCTACTTTTAACTTTAACTTAATAGCATAGGGGATACTTTTTTAGGTTCGCCATCAGCAAAACAGCATATATTTTACACTTATGGAATCCACTTTTACTACATAGCAGAAATGAAAGCATAATATCAAGGATAATGTGGGTATTAATTTTCTCCTCCATTTACACGATTATTTCACTGCATCTCCAAAGAAAACTAATATACTGATCAAATCTAATTAGCTTTCATTTATGTGAAACCATAGCGTATGCTGTAGAAAAATTGGTTTGACTGAAAATAAGTCATGAAAATTTGTCATATTGCTCTACCGTACAAAGTGGCTTCAGTGTAAGAATAATTTCAAACACAATTCTAATTTTTATCATAGGAAAGATATTTAAATGAATATAATTGCATTTTAATTATACTTTAAATTATTAATATATATAGATGATAGAGTATTTATTTATTTTTTGAAATAAAAAAGTCGAAAATTTGTGAAAATACTGGTGATACTACTGTCCAGATAAAAAATATCAGGATAGGATTCTGCCAGAACTTATAGACATTATCTAGTCACATACACATGTGCACATATTCCCTCAGTTTTATGAACTTTATTCTTGACATGGAACATTGTAACCTTTCTCCTCAGTTCTTCAATGAATAAGAAGTTATTGAAAACATTTGCTAAAATAGTGTATACCAATTATAGTCAAGATACTACTTTAAAACTTGTCCTTTTAATGGTGTTTACATCTCATAAGAAGATAGTGAATACGTGAATAAGAAAAATGTATCTTTTTGATATAAATATGAATATTGACATAAAGGATGTAGCGATTTCAAAGATTAACAGAAAACTAAATAGGATAAGTAACAATATAATGTGAACATAGAATTATACCGATCCCGTCTGTACTAGCGTGGTAGACACGGCTCCCATTTTACAACTCAAGTGCATTCAGGAAGATGAAGATGCTGGAAGGCAGGTATTTTATTTAAGATTCACAATCCAAAATACTGGGGAGAAAAAGAGACTTGTGTAGTATGAAAATTACTCAGGGATTGAGTATGGAACATTTTAATCAGTATGCAACACCTGAATACAAGTTCACTTTGGATTCCTTTAGCCTGGTTGAAAAATAAAATCTAAGAGTGGTAGGTACTTCAGAGTTTCCATTAAAAGTTTTGCACTATAGTTTTTACCCCTGAGTCACTTGTCCAATAAGAAGTTCAAGTACATCACATGCTGGTAGGAAACCAAAACTAAAAACAGTTATTATATGAAGAGGTCGTGTAGAGGAATAAGAAAATAGTAGGACACAGAAGGAAAATGTAGGAAGCACTCTGTACTCGACTCAAACTTCAGTTCAAAGAAGATGCTGCTAATACCAATGAGCCCTAGAAGCCTTGAAAATCACTACTCTAATTCTTGGTAGGCTAGACTGTATAAATAAAAAAAACCTCATTTCATAATGCTAAATTCAAAGATGTTTATTTGAAGTACACTTGATAGTGCTATTGTGTCAGAAACCAGGAGTTAACACTGAGATGTTGCAAGGTAATGCATATATTTACAGCCTGGCTAAACTTCAAGTCTCCCTTGCTAGAAGAATAAAACAGCCCAGATTAAGGATGGGAGGGCTGGCTTGTTTATAGCAAATGAGCAAGTGATTACAAAAGGTTACCTAGTTATTTTTATGATCATTAGACTATTACATGTTGTGGGTATATGATCAGAAGTTCTTATACCATGAAACAACCGAAACAATTTATGATGCTTGAGTCACAGTATAATAGAGGAAGAAAAAGTCAAATAACAAAATGACCTTTAGCTGAGAACATGATTGCAGAGGAAAAAAATACCATGAAGAACAATATAGGAATAAATGAAAGTCCAAAATTTTTTAACTAAAAAAAAAGAAAAGAAATCGGTTGTCTCTTATCAATAGAAGGTATATATTCATTCATATATATATATATATATATATATATATATATAT
>NW_021604791.1:3485036-3607240 GCF_004785775.1 Grammomys surdaster | reverse complement strand
ATATATATATATATATATATATATATATATATATAATATGTTACAGAAATATCATTTCAAATAATTTTATTTGTTACCTTCTTAAGCAAATATTTTAATGACATCTCCAAATTATCAACATAAAATTTTACTGTAAAGTGAAGGACTCATAGCATCTATCATTACTGTGTACTACTTAGAATATCTGGGATAATTAACACAGAGTGAAAAGGTTTTATTCTACCTTGGTTTGTTCTGTCATGGTTCTAGAGGTTCTATTTTCAGTTTTAGTGTCCTGATGTTTGGGGACCACCAACACAGCCAACCATTGTAGGAGCTTTTGGCTGAAGGAACCATTTGTTTCCTTAGCAGTAAAGCATACTCACAGAAAGAGGACCAGCCAATAATCTCACATTATTAACGATTCACATTTCCAATGTTCTGAATACTTTGCATTGCTATTATTTGCTACTTTTTTCTTTTTTTGTTTGTTTTTACATTTTTTAAATTTGTATTTAATCGTTTTTTACACTCCAGATTTTATTCCCCTCCCAGCCCATCCTCTGACTGTTCCACATCCCATACCTCCTTCCCTCTTCTCCACAAGGATCACTGGACTATTACCACACACCCTAGCCCACCAGACCTCCTCACTCCCTGGAGCCTCCAGTCTCTTGAGGGTGTGGTGCATTTTCTCTGACTGAACCCAGACCCTTAAGTCCTCTGCTGGATATGTGTCAGAGGCCTCATATCAACTGGTGTATGCTACCTGGTTGGTGGTCCAGTGTCTGAGAGATCTCAGGTATACAGATTGAGACTGCTGTTCCTCCTACAGGATAGCCTTTCTCCTCAGTTTCTTCCAGCTTTTCCCTAATTCAATCATGGGAGTCAGAAACCTTGCTATTAATTTTAACAAGTTAGAGCAACTCTTAGAGAATTCAAGCTAGATTAGTTAAAAATAAGTTTAGCCAAAGACAAAGACACAGACTTAAGAAGCAGTTAATCCACTTCATTACTTTTACAAGTTTGTGTACAATGTTCTACTTACAAAGAACTCATTTTCTACCATATCTCAGTCTTTGAAACTTTTCTAGACTTTTGAGTATGTATGTTCACATGTGGATTTTATATGTGTGTGCAGGTACATATATTCAAGTATGTCTATATGAGCAAATAGGACTGAGGGTGATGTCCAGAGTATTCTTTTTCTCACTTGAATATTAAATGATAATGACTTAAAATTGTAATGCCAATGCAAAGGACATTTATGTTAAAACATTTAATTATCAACTATTTTTATATCACATACTTTGATCTCATAAAAGCTTTATAATAAACCAACACCAGTACTTTTCGTCATGAAAGGTTAATTTTCTTGAGAAATATTGTATTTCTCTTTAGTTTATAAGTATGTATCATGGTAAGATTACAGCGCGGAGCTTAGACAACATGAGACCAGCCGTTCCATGGGAGGGGGTTTATTCAGTGTGGAGTGTGAGAGAGAGTGGGAAGAAGATGGCAGGGGAAGAAGAGAATAGAGAGAGGTTGGGGAAGTTCCATCTATTTGTGCCAACGATGACGTAGCTCTTTTTCCAAGGTACAGGTGAGGTAGCCAGGTGAATTGTGGGAGTCTTATCTTGGTTGCCTTGGCAACTATGTAGAAGTCACCTGAATGTGATGTCACTGAGTTCGGACTTATACTAACAATCATAGCTAGTTTGCTTTTGTATATCTATTTTTATAAATGACAAGTAACGGTGGTATTTTTTTCTTCCTCTGTATAGACACTCAGCTTTGCTAAGCATCTGCTGTTTCTCACAGTTCAGTATTATCAATATCACACACCAAACCAATATTACATATCATATTTACAGAAAATCCTTGACGTCTTCACTCATGAGTTTTTCTAGATACTGTTCTTTCAAGAAGTAAACTGGATGGATGCACATTCATGAAGCTTTAGGGTAACACATTATATTAAGAAGTTTCACTTCTGTGATCTCCTGTTTCCTTACTTTCAAAATCACTTTCAACTTCTAGAATAAAATATGGAAGTACTCCTAAAGCTTAAACTGTCACTTACTGTGATGTTTTTACATACAGTAAGAATTTATTTGTGGGCATGTGGTATCCAGAATTCCATTCTCTGGCTCTGGGCTTGCTCTTTGGCCCAAAGAGGCTTACAGGACACCAAGAGCATCAGGCTTCTGTATGAGATACAAGAGTAACCAATGTGCTCTTCCCAGCCTTGAGCAGACTGAACACACCTTGTTTGCCACCTAGATGAAGTCATCTGCTTTGTTTACACTTGCAACTTCCTGCCAGCACTTAGAAGAAGAGACTTCCTGCTGAGCCTATTTTGCAACATTATCCAGCTGAAACAAAGGGTGGGTTCAGGTGGTCATCCCCTTTATAAACACAGTGCTGAATGTTAAACTCACAGCCTTGATCAGGTAACTTTGTCTTAGCTCCATGTTTCTCTCACCCCTCCAAGGAGCTTTGTAAGACCCCAGAGCACGCTGCTTCCCTGTGGGAGCCTTCCGTGGCCCCAAGACTAATCAGCTTGGAATCCTGCTCCACCATCACAGTTGGGCCTGTCTAGGACACAGCAAGCAGATGTTAGTTTGGGGGACAAATTGAATTTCATTGTCTAGCTCTAGAAGAGCAGTGTGGTTCCCAACAGGAGCAGGCCCTGCCTCTCTATGAATCAGTTGCATGCATGCCTATAATTCCCATTCCTTTAAGTAGACGGCCTTGTCTGGCTTCAGTGAGAGAGGATGTGCCTATTCCTTCAGTGAATATATATATCTGGGATGGAGGCATAGTGACAGGAGGGTAGAATGGCGGTGTTGGAGGGTATTACCAAGAGGAGATTCTCCTTTCTAAAAGGAGAAGGGTAGGGAGGAACACAGGAAGGTTCTGTGTGAAGAGGTTCTGGGAGGAGAGTGGGAACAGATATTGGGATATAAAGTTAATAAATGAAAATTTATTAACTAATCAAATTAAAAATATATGAATAGGCAACTGAAATGAATTTAAATGAACTTGTGACAGAAGAATTCATAAAAAATAATTTATTTTTGAAAGACGATAAAATGTAAAGATAATAAGAAAAAAGGTGTCATAATGGTTAATTTTTTTAAAATAACATATGCATTAATATGACTTCAAATTTGGTTTTATTGACTTATGTATATGTGTGTTGTGTGCACCTGTAGCCATGTTCATATGAAGATTATCATGTGTGGGCACGTGCATATTCATCTGTGCAAGTGAAGAAAACTGATATTGATGTCAGAAGTGTTTGTCTCACTCAATTTTATTCACTGAGGCATGGTCTGTCAACTGAACCCAGAAGTCACTGCTATAACTAAAAGGGTTAGCTAGTTTACTCAAGGTATCCTCACTGTCCTCCTACTGCTGAAATTACAGGAAGATCTCAGTATTTGTCTCTGTCGTTTATATGAGAACTCATGCTTACATAGCCATCGATATTATTACCGAGCTATCTGTACAGCTCCAATTTCAATTTTGCTTTAAAATGTTTATTTATCTTCATTTAAGTCTCTGAGTCTTCTGCTTGCCTGTATGCATTTTAACTGCTTATGTGTTCCCTGTAGTGGTAAGAAGATCCTGATTGCCTGTTGTATTAAATGGTTATAAGTCACCAATATGTGTGCTGGAAACAAAACCAAATTCCTCTGCAGGAATTGTAAGTTCTCCAATTGCTGAGTTAACTCCAAAACCCCATGTCTTCAGTTTTTACAATTAATAAATATGTGTTTGATTTTATTTAAAGTCTTTATTACATACTACTGCTTTCACTAACGCAGAGTAAAATTTCTTTCTCAAAATTGCTAATGTAGAAAAGCATTGTTAGTTTATGTCAGTTTAATAATAATATACCCAAACTTGCTATTCATATTTCAAATAATTTGTTTCTACATTCTACTATAGCTACTAAAGTAGTGGTCGATCATCAACATACAATAATACTTCCCTTCCTTTTCCTTGTTTTCCAGTGTGTTGCTTTTCCTTTTTGTACAATGTTGATTCCATGTGTTATATTTTACTGAAATGCAGATACAATATCAGCATCACTATGGTGTTTCTCTCCACAAATAAAATGTATCTCATGATTCTACATAAACTTTGTGACTCAACATACGTTCAATTTTATTCTGTTTTGTGTGAGAATTTGCCAACAGCTTAGAACTGTTAATAGATTGATGCATTAGTTTATACCATGATTAATAGTATGAACTGAGGTTTTAGGTCTTCAAAACTGTAACCATTCCTTCTCATCTGGGGTAGATCAGTTACATTTGCTTATAATTCGTTCTAACAAACATGTTGGATCCATTTGTAACTTTTTCAATGGCAAAAATACCATGATCAAAAGCAACTAATAAACAGAATAAATTATTTTGGCTTAAAGTTTTAGCAAAAGTCCATAATGGTGAGAAATATGGTAGCACAGAAGCTGTCTAATCACATCTTCACTCACACACATGAAGCAGAAATGGAATTGGAAGCATGACAAATCCATAAACTCTCAATGTCACCCCAGTGACATAGTTCTTCCAGCAAGAATCCACATTCTAAAAATTCTGTAACTTTTCCAAACAGAATCAACACGGGACCACATATTCAAGTTTGTAAGTGTTCAGAAAGATATTTCATATTTGAATGACCATAATCACTAACAATCTATTTCACTTCATACATTTTGTATATGATATATATATATATATATATATATATATATATATACATATATATATACATAAACATGTATAGAATATACAATATTGTGGTGAATATATAACATTTTTTCTTGTAAAGATGTTATAATATGAAAATGTTGTTCTCATGAAGATAGTAAACATTTTTCTTAAATATTAACATATTTATATATTGTATAATGTAATAGTCCCATCAGAAAGGATGACAGTTAACTGTTAATTTGGGAACAATAATTTTAGTGTGGGAATAAAATAAATATTTTATTACATTACTAATTCATGCAATCATTTTAATTTGTGTATTATATCTTTTGCATTGTCTTTTGCATGTCATATTTCATAAAACTATCTGTTTTGATGAATATCAAGAATTTATAACATATAGATCTTAGTTCCCTTAATTATTTTCCAAGTACTACTAAGATATTATTTAAAAACTTGCATATATTTAAGAAAATATTTATGAGAATGATGACAATGTCAAGTTTGCTGAATTTATCATCTTGCCTACTTACTATTTTATGGTAAAGATTGCAAAAAAAAAGTAAAGGCCTACATTGTAGAGAAAAAGAGGACAATAAATTCTTTGGTATAAATATATTGTTATGTGTGACCCCCAAAATACACATTATTGGTAATCATGTTCATTGTAATTTGCATTCTCAATACCATGAATTAAATAATCATTTTATTTTTTTAAGTTTGTTCCCTTTCATATTATTTTTGTATTATCAGGAAACTAACAAATGAAATAAACTGCTATTAGTAGTGCCTAGTTTTACCATAGCTCTTCTGGAAATGTTGATAAAAATTTGGGAAATTTGCAAGCAAATGGATGGAATTAGAAAATAGCATCCTGAGTGAGAGAACCCAGACACAAGAGAGCACACATGGTATATACTCAATAAGTGGAAATTAGCCCAAAAGTTCAGAATACGCACTATACAACTCACAGAGCATATTACGTATAAGAAAAAGGAACACTATGTGTATGCTTCATTCCTACTTAGAAGGGGGAACAAAGTATGGGAGGTAGAGGGAGGGAGGGACTTGGAAGGGAAAGCAGAGGGGGAAGAAAAAAGGGTGGGGCAGGATCTGGTATGGGAAGAGATAGGAGAAAAGTAAAGAAGGTCAGGAAACTTAATACAAATATGTAGGAGTGGGGGTGGGGTGGGGAACTGGAGGTAGCCACTAGAAAAATCTCAGAAGCCAGGGAAGCAAGAGGGTCCCAGGAACTAACGGGGATGACATTAGCCAAAATACCCCCAAAGGGTGAGATACAACCTGTAGAGAACACATCCCACCCACATCCCACAAGAGCATCCAGTTGAGGGATGGGGCTACCCACCCATCTAAAGATTTTTAACCTAGAATTGTGACTACCTAAAGGAATCCATCCAATTTGCAGACACCAAGCTCCGCTCCGACACTATTGGTGATACCAAGAAGAAACACTTGCTGACAGAAGCCTGATATAACTGTCCCCTGAGAGGCTTTGCCATCACCTGAGTAATACAGATACAGATACTCATGGTCAACCATGGTACTAAGCCCAGAGACCCCAATGCAATAGTTACGAAAGGCCCATGGTCCTGTGGAGGCTTGATGATCTAGGGTGGGGGGATGGTAGAGGAGTGAAGTGGGTGTGGATGGGTGGAGAAGCACCCTCATAGAGACAAAGAGGATGGGGGATAAAGTGGGGGGTATGTAGAGAGGAAACCAGTAAGTGGGACAACATTTAAAATGTAAATACATAAAATATCCAATTAAAAGAATTGGGATTGGTTTCTGAAATCAGTTGGCAAAATTTGTAAGTGTAAACTAGAGAATGTCTAGCTTGCTGTAACAGAGTATTTTGAGAAATTCTAATTCTCAAAAGACCCAACTGTTGATATGAATGTAGATAGAGATATCTAAGTTAAACAAATTTCACAGGCAAGTGAATTTTCTATTATGAATCATGTAAAGTTTATGAGTTTAATAGAGTGAATTGTTTCCATTGTTTCAGGCTAAAATTAAGGTGAATTACTTGACTATCTTAGCAGAGAAATTTTCCAAACTATAGAGCAATCAAGATGTGACAAGTTATTATTAATTATTCTTAATTATATGTAGAACTTAATAACAAAAGGACTCTAACAGCAACCTTGAAAAGGACCTGGAGACTTCCCGAGAAAGAGGTATAGAAATATGTAAAGTTATAGCCATGAAATTATTTTGAAGAGGATTCTTTCAGAAAAATGCTCAGTGGCATACATTCCTCAGACCTCCTGGAGATTTTTCTGGGATCTATATTTGTTATGATCACTAAAGCACATGCCATCTAGAGACATAGTGTCACTGGACCAACCACAACATGTGCAATTTACAAAACTTGGCGTGGTCCACATAATGCTGGTATGAGAAACATGCAAAAAGCAAGAGTTGTGATCACAGATACTTTGAACAAGAAGTCGAAAGATACTAGAATTATGCTGTAGGCCATTTTGACTGTCCACACTGTGTTGTAGCCTTGGACATTTTTTTTTTATTCCTTATAGCTTTGCATTCTAGGCTAAAAAATGGGACCAATAATATCAAGCGTAATAGAAAATTGTTAATGTTAAATGCAAGACACACGAAACATTTAAATGGCTACCTGATAATTACCACACATACATTAGGCATGTTTTTTTCATAATGTTTATATCAGATGAGTAATAAAGAATTTTAAGTAAATATCTGTTAATTCAATTAAATGATAGTGTTTGATAGACAATATAATGAGATAATGATGATGATGATGATGATGATGATGATGATGATGATGATTTTACATAGGATCTTTCTATGTAACTCTGAGTGGCCCAGAGCCTGCTATATAGAACAAACGAAACAGCAACTCAAAGAGTTCCTTCCATGTACAGAAATTAAAGGTATTTGCCTACACATCGAACTATCTTTTGTTTTGAAGTGTGAAATCTTTATCCCATATCAACAATCACCATATTCCATATTAATATTCACTCAGTAATTGTAAATTGATAGCTTAGTGAGTACAACATGCTAACTATTTTCCTGGTGACATTCCTTCTTATCTCACTCTCATTTCTGTATTATTTAACTCATTCAAAATTTATGAGAAAGAAGAAAGGGATTTTATAATCCTACAAAAGAAGAGGGGATCAACTCACTATCTTTCCAGGTATAAGTTGCAGAGTTGAACAGAATTTATTCCACGTTTTAGAGAAGAAAAGGCTAGAGCAAAGAAATGATTGGATAATAAAACTGGAGCAAGAGTTCAAAGCTTTCATTTATTATTAACTTTTTCACAACATTAAAAGAGATTCCTTACTGTGTGGAGACCTACCTCTGGAGAGTCATTAAATTAGAAAATATCAATTTGACTACTAAAAACAAAAACTGGATACTTCTCATACTACATTATACGGTATATCGGAACATGTGGATAATTTACTTTGGTCATGTGATAATCTTCACATATATACTTTAACAACGAAGCAGTGCTTCTCCTTAAAGATATTTATGTTCTTCACATTGACTTGTGACATTATGGAGCCATACATACAGCAAATGACTCACAACAAATAAACTTTACACAGTAGATAACAATTTACTGTGGATTGTAAGTTTGCATTAAAATAATTGTCTTCAGAAAACGCATTTTTTTTTACAATCATTGATGGTATCATCAGCTAAATCTTACTGTTAGTGTGGCATACAGCACTAGTTTTTTCCAAGTCAACGTTGATGCATAGTTTCAATTTCAACTTGCCATTGGGAAGACAGCCACAAATCATGAACTGCCTAGATACAGTTGGCCAGTAAGCCTGTCTGTGGGATTTACTTTGATTGTTGAATTATTTACAAAGCAAAGGCCACTGTAAGTTTCACCGTTCCCCGTGCAGGGGGTCCTGAAATAAGTAAGTGAAGAGGGATGACTAATTGATCATACAAAACCAACTGAGCACACAGTGAGCAACAAAAGCTTTATGAGCATGTTCATTTCTCTCTTTCTTGACTGGATGTGATGTAACTATCTATCTGAGTCCCCACCTTTACTTCTCCTCAATCATGGACAAAAATAAAACTAGAACATCAACTTCTATAAGATAACCAAGTCTGCCTATGTCGTTCTTCTGAATTAATCATAACATGATGAAATGCTGATAATACAATGGTTCTCTCCAAATTTTGTTTGGGAGAAATTTCAAAACCATAAACATTCATCTGTCCATCCATCCATCCATCCATCCATCCATCCATCCATTCATCCATCTATCCACTCATTCATTTGTTTGTTCAACTAATTTAAACACCAAACAAAGTATAATTCCTATCAGTATGAATAACAAATTGGAAAATGGGGGGCTTATGTGTTTCATTTAAGGACATACTTGTGGAATAAGAGCATGGTCTCACAAGTTTTTAAGTTGGCACAATAAAAATTATATCATTAACAAAAAACTTAATAATATTGTTCATGGTTATTCATAACTGACATCTTTTGATTCAGTAGAAATACAGATTATCATAATAAATCTTAGTTTACAATTCTAAATGGTAAATATTCTTTTTTTGACCCTTTTCATGTTGCTATAAACCCTGAAAGATCAGTCTGCTTTATGAAATTATGACTCTGGCTGAAACTCCATTAAAATTGGATATTCAGAAAGCTTGTTTGGAATTTTGAGACACTGTGAATGCCAGCCCATCTGTCAAAGACAGGAGAAGTTAAACAGGACCCAAGGGATGTGCTGACTGCAAAGCACAGAGACACACTAGAGCTTAAACTGTTGTCTCTCTCATCCCCATACTTATTCAATGAGAAAATGTCTAATTAGAAATGTACTGCAAATGCTCTTTTCTACAGATAATGATGTTGCCTTCCGAGAAATATCTATTTCATAAATATTTCAAAATATATAATATTATATTGTCATTTTAATTATAGCACTTACTTTCAGTCAAGCATTTTTTCTTTCTTTCTCAGTGTACTTGTGAAAATAAGAATCCAGCATACCTTCTGTGATCCTAAGTTCAAGTGTCCATACTTCTAGATAAACTCCTTTCTACAAAAATTCATTTGTTTTGTACAGTTTATTTATCATTTGCTTATTCTCTCTCTCTCTCTCTCTCTCTCTCTCTCTCTCTCTCTCTCTCTCTCTCTGTGTGTGTGTGTGTGTGTGTGTGTGTTTCTGTCTCTGTGTGTATACATACATGTGTGAAGATAAAAGAATACATTTTAGAGGTAAGTCTTCTTCTACCCTCAGAATCACGGGGATTGAACTCATGTTGTCAGGCTTTGCAACAGTCACCGTTATTAACTGAGTCATCTCACCAGTTCTGGAGGATAACTTCTCTTGTTCGTAGCACACTCATATAACTTTCTTTTGTTCAACTGACTAATATGGTGATGTGCTATCACAATTCACAGTATGTCATCCAGTAGATGATAACTAAAAACTACCTGTGTGTTGTACTTGGAGGAAGCTAGCGTCTGTTCTATAAGAGGGATTCAGGTAACTTTGGCTGCTCTTGAACTGGCTGCTCAGCCAAACAACTTTGAATTTAGGACATCCTGCTCCTGCTCTCTAAGGGCTGAGATTACAGCTTACAGTACTATATCCAGTATGTGAGGTGCCAGGAAAGCAACACAAGGTTTTATGTATGCTAAACATGCATTGTACCAATCAAGATCTCATCCAGGATACAGAGATTTTAAGTAAATTATTTCCTTAGATGCATCTTCTGATGAGACTTTTGTTAGGCCAGCACATTGGTCAGAGCTTGTACAAGAAGCTCTGAACAAAGCAATCTGGTTGGGCCTTGCCTGGAATCCTACTCCCAAGAAACTGCCAAGCCACAAATGTGTCCTGGGCTGAACAGTTGGGTAAATGATAATTTGTCTAACACCAATAGAAAACTAATTTTGACTAAATATAAAACTTTTTTTACCTCTTAATTGCTAGCATAACTACTTGTCTATGTCTAGATTATGAGTACTTATGGGGTTATTATTCCACTAGATAAAATGTTTGGCATATTCTTTTTAAATTTATCACAAAAGTATAAATGAATGATATATTTTGTAACCATTTTATAATACTGTATATATTTTAATACACTAATTGTATAAGTGGACACATAATTAAGTGAGTTATTTATTGCTTCTGTTTAAATCATGGTTAAAATTGCAAGTTAGGAATAGTGCATGTCTTTTAAAATACAAAACTAAGACATGAACTAAATAAACTTGCAATAATTCTGTAAGTCCTCTAAATTTTTGCTTCCTTAAGTATTTTCATTGTTAGATTATCACATTGCTGAGTAAGGGAAATTAGAAGTTTAATCTGCTGAAAGAGATGTCTACTATATAATAACATTTTATTATGCACAAGCTCCCAGAAAACCCAATTCTCAATTCTCAAATTTGTACTCAATTACAGTAATCATATTATCCCATTGCAAGTAATTTTATTTCCCCTTCATTTCAATTGCATTTTCAGTATGCATTTCAGTGATCCTACTTAATATGGTTTTAAAGCTGAATGTATCAAAATCATTTTCTTGGAAATAGGCAAACTTAGAAATATATGTATGAGTACAAGACTTGAGTCTGTGCTGTAAGCTGAGGAAAATATTTTATTTGTTAATAAGTTTAAATAATCAATATTCATGTAACTGATGTATTTTCTTCTAATGTTTCATTAACTTCTACATGGTAAACAATAAGAATAATCTGGCTTCTAGCTTTCTCAGATGTTTTTATTCATATGAGGCTGAATCTAATATCTCTTACTGGGCCATTCATTTTAAAACTCCTAATACTGTGGACCTTGGAGAAGAATAAAATAACTACTGCTTTACTAAACCACTATTATCTCTATCTACATTCCAACTATTTTGTCCTTATATTCACAGACAAGTTCTCACAATCTTCATGAAAACTTCTGTTCCAGTGTGTTCGGGGCTATTTCCTACTTTCAATCCTATTACATTTATTATATTCAGTTTTATGTTGAAGAGGGTAATAAATATGGATCTATTATCATTCTTCTACATGCATAAATACAGCTAGACCAGCAACATTTCTTGAAGATACTTTCTTTTTTCCATTGTATTGTTTTGCCTTTTTTTTGACAAAATAACTGAAAAGTTAATGCAAGGCAAAGGACACTTTCAATAAGACAAAACTCTAGCCTACAGATTAGGAAAAGTTCTGGACTAACCTTATATTCAATAGAGGGCTAATATCCGATACATTAGCATCTCAAATGGCCAAGAAGCACTTAAAGAAATGATCAACACCCTTCATCATCAGGGAAATGCAAATAAAAATGATACTGAGATTCTATCTTACACTAATTAGAGTAACTAAGATAAAAAAAAAAACTCAAGTGACAACACATGCTGGTCAGGATGAAGAAAAAGGGGACTAGTCCTTCATTGCTGGCGGGAATGTAGACTTGTACAACTACTCTGAAAATCAATCTGGCATTGTCTTAGAAAATTAGAAATAGTTCTACATGAAAAGCCAGCTATACCACTCTTGGGCACATTCACATAAAATGTTCCACCGTATCACAAGGCCACATTCTCCACTATGTTCACAGCAGCCTTCTTTGTAACAGCCAGAAGGTGGGAACAACACAGATGTCCCTCATCTGAAGAATTACAGAGAATGTGGTTCATTACACATTGCAATGCTCTTCAGCTATTCAAACCAAGGGCGTAATGAATTTTGTAGGTAAATGTAAAGACCTAGAAAGTATCATCCTGAGTGAGGTATCCAGGGCCCAAAAGGACAGGCATGGTATATACTCACTTATAAGAGGATATTATCCATACAGTACAATATACCTATGATACACCCCAAAGAGTCAAAGTAGTTAAACAAGGAGAAAGACCCAATCAAGGATGTTTGAATCTCACAGACTGGGGGGAAAAAAACAGTCATAGGAGGTAGAGCGAGGAAGAAAACTGGGTGAAAGGGGGGATAGAATGGGAAATGAGGGCGTTCAGAACTAGGTACGGGGAGACAGGAGAGAGAGCCAGAGGAACAAGAGAATGAATAGAAATCTTTGGCAGCTGGGTGTGGGCAGTGTGGGGAATCTCTAGGAAGCCATAGGATATAGAAGGCTCCCAGGAGTCAATGCAGAAGACCTTAGCTGAGATACATAAAAGTGGGGACATGAAATCAGAAGAGGTCATCTCCTGTGCCATCCACAATCCCCAGTGGAGAGATAATTATCCTAATCTATCCAAAAAATTTTTGACCAAAAATTTGTCCTGTCTAAAGCAATTCATGGACAAAGATGGAGCAGAGACTGAAGGAAAGGCCAAACATTAACCGGCCCACCTTGAGACCCATCCCATAGACAAGCGCCAATCCCTGACACTGTTAATGATACTCTGTTATGTTTGCAGACAGAAGCCTAGAATAACCATCTTCTCAGAGGGTTTACTAAGCAGCTGACTGAAACAGATGCAGATAAACCCAGTCAAACATTGAAGGGAGGTAAGGGACTATTATGGCGAGATGTGGGAAGAATTGAAGACCCTGAAGGGGACATGAACTCCACAGGAAGACTAACAGAGTCAACATCACCCTGCTCCCTTGGCAGCTCTCAGAGTCTGAGCCACCAATCAAAGAGAATACAGGGGCTGGACAGAGGCCTTAGGCCCTTCCTTGTCTGGTCACAGTGGGAGAGGAGGCACCTAAAATTGCAGAGACTTGATTTGCCAGGGTGGGGAGATATCTGGAGGAAGGAGGGGGGGTTCCACCCTCTCAGAGGAAAAGGGGAAGATGGATTTTGGAAGGGAGGACTAGGACGGGGATAGCCTTGAGGATGCAAATAGATAAATTCAAACAAAAGAAAGATAACTCTTTGCAATAGAGAGAAGGATGATCATAGAAAACCACAATCAATCACAGTACAGATTGTGTGGAGCTCAGTACCAACCAATGCAGCTACAATGCAACTCTGACACCTGAGGCTCAGGGATCTTTGCTGAAGAGAGGACAGAGTGTGAAGAAGCAGAGGAGTTAACTGTGTCAGAACATATGTCAGGAGAATGTCAAAAGCTACAGGTATGGTCTTTAATCAGTTCACATGCCTAACCATGAGCACAACAAGGATTATATGTAAGAAATGCTGACAGATGGTTAATGGTCTTCCCCGGGATAGAGTGCTCACAATAACAAATTGCCAGGGCTGAACATCTAAGTAACATATACAGACTCAGTATGTTGTAGTGTGTGTGTGCATGTGAGTGTGTGTGTGCCTGTATGTGTGTGTGCCTGTATGTGTGTGTGTGCGTGGGCGCATGTGTGCGCGTGTGCACACTCATGCCTGTTAAGAATTAAGGAAAAATGAGGCCATGAATTTGGAACTGACACATCATGTCTTCTTTTGGGTTTAATTGAACCAATCAAATAGTAAGTCATGCCTATAATAGGTAAGAAAATCAATGGATGCTAATTTTACATGAAAATGCCTGAAAAATCACGTAGAAATGGATGTAAATCAAGAAGGTTAATAGAAATCCTCACTTCCTTTAGTCTCAGCATCTTGCTGTGGTTTTGGAATCTTTTTCACTGATTTTGTTATCTTTAGCTTTTGAAAGAAACCCTTCAGCAAACTGCATTTTGATATTGAAAGCTCAATCTTATGCTGTTATTTACTTAGCACTCTGTTTTTCTATATGGACTAGATACTGTAAGAATCAAGACCTTGTAAACTCTTCCAGATGCCTATCTGCTCCTACTCCCATGCCAGCTCTACTTCAAAGCGCCCAGGTTCAATATGCTCCATTTTCTCTCTTTTCTGAAAATTTAGAGGCCACCTGCTCACTGCAGGCTTCCCATGTTATCAGTGTATGAATTTGGATTTTAAGAGACCTATGTGTGAAACCCAACAGTGTCTAGCAGCACGATCGCAGCCTAATAATGCATTCCTTGCTTAGGAAATGAGTTTAGCTGTCTATAGCTTGTAAATATCCTATGAGAATTTAGAAATTGTCAACAGCCTAAGAACATGTTTTTACAAACTATGTGCTTACTATTTACTGCTTCTCTCTACATCCAAGACTTTCCCAGAATTCTTGGTTGAATTATATAATAGCATGCACTTATAACTAAAAGTAAATTAAGTTTATAGTATTTAAATTTGGAATGATTGGATTGCAGAACAAAATAAATGATAATCTAAAGTCAGGATATTATTCTTAAATATATAATTATCTTGTGTATATGTTTAAGCAGTTTTACAGCCTGTTTACCATAGATAAGAAATGCCTATGGGCATACATAATAAATATGCATATATATATGCATATATATATACTGATAAAAGATAGATAGATGATAGATAGTTAAATAGATAGATAGGTTAAAATAGACAAACCAACAAAGGGCTCAAGCTTCCAAATGAATAAGGAGAAAAAGATATTAGCACTAAGTTAGTGATGCACATTCTTTGAAGATGTGAAAAAATAGCAAGTACCTAACCATAATCAATAATGATTGGACTGACCCTCACTCTACTTGGGCTTACCTTTAATAAGGGAATTTGAAGTTGATAATAAAAATGAATGAAAAGGACTTAAAACATTCCACTGATTTATATGATATTAGAATATATTATTGATGTAATAAAATTATTTACACAGTCTCCGCTGAAATTGATGAAGTCACAAATCTCATTAAAACAGGCATGGGTTCTTATCCAGGCTTTCCACAGTGGTAAATGACGGGAGAAACATTCTCTTATACACAATAAGCCAAATAAAACATTCAATCACAGCAACACTTAAAGCTTCCTTTCATTCAATAAGAAATCAGAAAACCATAGGTTGTATAAAAGTCATAGAGTAATTACTGTGAAAATCTTTCAAGATGTATCTTGTAACAGTTAAATATAAACAGCCCTACATCAGGATTTCTCTAAACATTTCCTAAAGTGAATGTGACGGACGTATATAGATAGGATCCATATGAGTTACATCATGACGACAAAGGAACTCTTTTTAGCAACATCAAACGGCCAAGGAATAAGCCCCTTTGTGTTTCTTGCTACAACTACTGTCGATCGTGGATTTCTCAGCCAACCAAGATTCTAGAATCTGCATTCATTTATTAAATACTTAATGCTACATGCAAGACACTTCCAAAATGGCCTCAGCTATTACTCAGCTATTATAGGGAATCTCTGCATGTTTTCTGTCATAGGTGTGCATGAGGGCTCTGACAAGTTCCTTCCATCATGGCCAAAACATCCCACTTTCCCAACAGCTTATTTCTGAGGCTCATATGCTATTGATATCCAGCATTTTTGAATCCAAAAATGTATCTGTAGGGTATTTTTCTAATAGATACACTGCTTCTTCTGTTCTTTTATGAAGACTATTTATTGGATTTTTATCGAACTCAGAAAAATATACAATAAAGGAATCTTCTTATCTCCTATTGTCAATTTACCTGAAATTTCCAATCATTCTGTCCATTCTTATCCTGTGATCACTGCTTCCCTCTCCACATCTCCTGATAAAGGTGTATCCTCTCTCCTAGGTATCCAGAAAAGGTTGCTAATTTGCTAACTTAGTCACTTAAAGCACATTTATTGTTCTTGATTCTCTCAAATTTAGAGATTATTGTTATCTTGTTTCCCTTTAAGGATCCACTTTTAAAATGAGATTGAATATAAAACTTTTTAAAGCTTTATTTTGTTTCCCTGCATTCACAGGTATATCTTAATTCTACTTCTACAATATTTTATTCTTTTATTATTAAACATGTCTGAATTATAATGAATGTACATAACAAATTTCAGAGTAAACATAAAATTTCAGAAAAAAGTATATGTGGAATATGTAATTTTATATGATGAAAAATAGTAGTGAAAAAATATGAAATTCTCTTTTGTATGCTAATAAAAAACAAATCAAAAGGATTATTGTTTAACTTATTTTGTTCTTACACAATTTTACCCATGTACATCATATATACTGAGATTTCTTGCATTAGCCCAATCTTCTAGCACTCTGTCCACCTCACTCCTCCTTCCAAATTAATAATTTTTGTTTTATTTTGGGGGCACTTCTATCTGAGAGTGGACGTGTAGCCTAGTGAACTAAGCAGTGTCAGTACAATCAATGACAATGACTCACCACTCCCAAAGTAATCACATTTTAAATGGAAAATAATTCAGTGTTAAAAATCCAATGGCAGGGGTATTTCCTCTAACTTTGGTGGCAAAACTTTTGGCTTTCTGATTTAATCAGTTTGTTTATTTTGTTTATTTGTTTTGATTAAACAGTGTTATTGTATTTGTAAGACACGGGAAATTACCATTTTGTCTTTTTTAAGTAACCGATCACACTGCTATAGGCATGTGGACATCCACTTCTTTGCTTTTTATCTATTGCTATTATTTTTAAAAACACATTATTTCTCATTTCCTTCACACATTTGAACACAGTTGTCCAAAATTGTCAGATAACTTACCATTTCCTTTAACACACTGAGCTTTATTTTTTTCACATTTATTTTTATTTTTTTAAATAAATTATTTTTTTTCTCAAATCATAATTCATTCACACAGGGGTTATAAACACAGAAAGGCAGGATGTGGGGAAGGGAATGACACTGGAGTGTGGGTGTTCAGGGGGAATACAGATATCTTCAGAACCGGGTATCGGCTGGGTGAAGGTTCAGGGGACAAGTTACTATGACTCTGCCTATGACTTGCTTGTCCTTATCTAAGTTGGTATTGTCTGCCAAGGCTACCTATTTACAAGGTCTATGACTACTCAGGCTTGTAAATTTCCACAAAAGCTGCCTGTTTACATTAGCTTATAGCCATCTGTTTCAGTGTTTTTCCACTGAGACCCAAGACTTGGTGTTAGTATGCATGTATGACAGGCCTATTGCTGATTTTAGGCCTATGGCTGATTTTAGGCCTACAGTTTGACACACTGAGTTTTAGATATCTTGATTATTTCTTAGAACAGATCTATTTACCTATAATCACTCATTTAAGTTTTTAGTATGTATTTACCATTACATCACATTGTCATGAACAATTACACAGAATCATGCATTCATGTATAAGTATAGGTATAATACTCTATCCACAAGAAGATGTTGGCTCCATCATGACTGAGGGTTTTTTAATAGAAAATAATATTGATTTCATTAGTCAACACTAATGAAGTAATAAATTTATTCTCTCTCTCTTTATGTATAAATATTTTTCTGTGACACAGTGAAATAATTTTGAGGGTATGGTCCTTAAAATTTTCCAATAGCAGTATGAATATTAATAGCCAGTTTTCCAGTAGGTAGTTAAAATCCCTAGTGTAAAATTTCTCCTGCTAGATAGCTACATAATGAAACTATCAACACTATAGTTCAGAGATATTCTCTATCAATAAATGACTGGGCCGGCCAATTAAACTACTTTTCTGTCACAACCTTTGCAGAACAATGTCTTAAATGTGAAATGTCACCTGGAGACAGTGTTTTGAATATTTGATACTAAGCTGGTCATTTTAGTGTGAGAGGCTTTAGACATTTGGGGATAGAAATTCTGGCAGGATGAACCTTGTTCCTCTAGTCGAGCATCTTGTCACACTCTCCACATTCTATTCATTCTCTGGATCCTGGATTGACAGGAAGTAATCAAATTACCTGTACACATCCCTTCTCTATGCGGGATTGCTCAAATGCTGGTATCATCCAAGCACTGACCATACCTTCAGAAATTGTTAACAAAAGTCCTTCTGCACTGTCTTGTTTATATCAAATATTTCACAACAGTTATATAAAAGTAACAAATACATATTCCACAAAAGCCGGACACTGAAGAGAGTAACTGGATTTTAAGATTAAGTTTACTATTACACATTGTAAAACAACATGTGCTAATCTGAACCATGACACATTGCATTTTTTCTAAAGAAGCTCCCAATATAAACGTTTATCATATTTTCAAACGTCTTTTTGGTTCTTATTAAATTTGCTAAAGTTTACTTTAAAATAAAACCAAGATTAGTACCGAAAATATCAATAACAAGGCATGCTATGATGAAAAGCTCTCTAAGAAGATATTTACACAATTACATAATTTCATTCAAGCAAATTTCATATGGCAGTCATTTAAAAGTGAGCTTTCCATGTACATGTGAGATATTCCAAATCTGTCTAATTTTATAACTCAATGTATGTCATGAAGAATATATGACTATTTATTAACCTGATTATGTTTTCTTTTTAGAGGAATGACATCAATGTATGTCAGCCCTGTATTGTAGATTATATACTTACAGAGCTTTCCTGAGCCTTGCTAATCATATTAATGAACTTTTATATCAATGTGATTATAAATGTGAGTTTATTTATAAACCTCTTATATTTGTGACAATGACTTAGAGAGGTGAAGACAGTTTCTTTTGAATATAACTTACAATGATATCAGGAAGGGGTAAGATTGCATTGTTCCATATAATAAGTATGCATGTTATACATTTTAAAAATTATTTTGTTCCCTAAACATTTTACTTCAATGCACAGAAAATAACATTTGCTACTTAAGTACACTCGGCTTCACAGATTATAGTATTAAGTATAGCCAACATAATCAACACCTTTAAAACTCCTTTCATGCTGTAATGATAAACATTTATAGTCATATTTTTATACTCTCACCTTGCAGTGTCCCCTACAAAACATGACACTGCAATTTTGTAAATTTAAATAAGTAAATATTTCTATACAATAAATTATATATATATAATTTATTATATACATATACATATACATATACATATACATATACATATATATATATATATATATATATATATATATATATATATATATATATATATATATAAATGATAGTATGTCTAATAAGCATTCCTGGGAAATGTGAATACCCATATGCCATGTACTAAAACTAGATCTCTACTGCTCACATGTAGAAAAATCAATTCAAAATTTATCAACAATTTAATATGTCATATAACTTTTAAGCTACTAAAGGAAAATGTCAATATGGAGACAAACACAATGATTTTCCTTAATGAACCCCAACAGATTTCAGGAAATAATAAGAAGAATTGACATATCAGATTGCATCAAACTGAGGAGTAACTGAACCAAAAGAAATCAAAACAGAATTCAGAAAATGAGAAAATCTTGGCCACATTCTTCTAAAGCATCTTTTTTTTTAAAAAAAAAAATGCTATATGATATAGTTAGTTCTGATGTGTCTTGAAGACAGTTTCCTCAGAGATATATATAACCTCTATCTCTTACAATCTTTGCACCTCCTAATTTATATAGATCCTTAGACCTGAAGGAAAACACAAAGAGTTAGATACTTCTAAAATGGAGACTAATAAATCCCTTAAAGAAATAGAGGAGAAAACAATTAAACAGCTGAAGAAAATGAACAAAACTATTCAAAATTATAAGACTGAAATAGGAGCAATAAAGAAAAAAACGGTCTAAGGGAATCCCAGAAATGGAAAACCTAAAAAAGAGGACAGGAAGAGGAGACCCAAGCATCACCAACAGACTACAAGAGAGAGAAGATAAAATCTCTGGAGTAGAAGATTTGATAGAAAAAATTGACACATCAAAGAAAATGTTAAATTTAAAAAATTCCTGACAGAAAACATTGAGGAAATCGAGGATACTATGAAAACAACTAGCCTATGAGTAATAGGAAAAAAAGACATAAATATATATAACAGACAACTGCCTGATTTGGCCTGAGTGAGTGAAGACACACCTACCCTCTGAGAGAGTGAGCCCCCAGGCAGTGGGGAGGCTTTGGGGAAGTGGGAAGGGGAGTTTGGGGACAACCTCTTGGAGACAGTGGGGAGAAGGAATGGGATGAGGAATTGTGGGAGGGTGGACTGGGAGGCAGGTAATGACTGGACTGCAAATAAACAAAAGTAATAAAAAAAGGAAAAAAAAAAGAGAGCCAATAGTCCATTAGATAGATACTAAAATTATTTCATTGTGAATTTGTCTCAGACTACATATCATCAGTTGAAAAGAATAAATTATAACTCAGTAAAAAAAAAAATGGTTACATTTTAAAACGAGGAATAAAACAATGTGAAGAGTACCAGTTCCTAGGTCCAGAAACCATTTTCAACAAAATCACAGAAGAAAATGTCCCCAACCTAAAGAAAGAGATGCCTATAAATTTAAAAGAAGCTTACAGAACACCAATTGGACCAGAAAAGAATATCTTCCCACCACATAATAATCAAAACACAAAATCTATAGAACAAAGAAAAATATTGAAAGCTGCAAGGGGTAAAGTAAAGGTCAAGTAAAAGAAAAAGGGAGACCTATTAAAATTACATGGTACTTCTCAACAGAGACTCTAAACAGTAGAAATCCCTGGGCCGATGTTTTATAGCCGCTAAGAAACCACAGACGTCAAACTAGACTATGACACCCAGAAAGACTCTCAATTAAAAACAAGATATTCCAAGACAAATCCAAATTTAACCAATATCTATCCATAAGTCGAGCCCTTCAAAAAATGCCTGAAGGAAAAGTCTCACCCAAGAGGGTTAAGTACATGCAAGAAAACAGACAATAATTCCACACCACTGAGAACAAAATAAGGGAAGGCATGTATGTACATGTATATGTTCACAAATACTTGTCTTTATTATGGAATCGCCTTGGGAATTGAGAAGGAAAATAATTCAGATTATGATCCGATGTCTACTTAAATAAAACTATCTTATAAGGAATATTTTTGAAGTCTAAGCTAACATGCAAGGAAGTCTCTCCAAAATCTGTTGTATATTCATTAATGAATACTATGATGTAATTGCAAATATGTTATTTCACGAATATCTCTCATGTATTCAAGTATAAACCTTATCTTCATATTAAGGTAGAATTCCCCACACCAGCTTTTCATTTAATCCTTTGAATTATATTTACTCTGAATTAATATGAGACTTCTCTGAGTAACATGCATAGAATTATGTTACTATTTTTGCTAGACTATTATTTTCAAAATGTGTTTATATTCAGATAGATGATAATAATCTTAAAATTAAAGAATATAATTCATTCTTAGATAAACAGTATGGCCAAGTATTGCTTTTTCTTTAAAACAAAATATATATAAAGGAAATATTTGTGGGCTGACAGTGAAGCGAGACAAGCTGAATTATCTCATGACTATTGTACATTGTCTTTCTGTTTTATATGTATTATTCTTAAATCGTACCACTTTCTCAGTTGTTTTTTTTTTCTATCATTGGTAGCTAGTGTACTTGTAACTTAGCTCCTTTCTAGTTCCTTGTACAAGAATAGAAGAGTGGCCTTTATTAATATTTGCATAGCTCAAAAGCAGTTCATGCTGTGAAAAACACTACAAATTGGAAGTGCCATTTTACAATAAAAAGACGGAAGGCACAGTAAACTGCAGCATCTTGGCACAATTTGAATATCTTGAATATATCTCTTGAATTTCTCAGTAATGAAGTTAAAAGAAAGAAGCACCTGCTAGACATCTCCTGAAACAAAGGGGCACATCTCCATTTGAAAGTGGTGACATTGTCTTGCTAAAAGAAAAATTTCTGAGAACAGTTGCTAGGGGCATTATAAGCACCGATGGTGTCTATGGAAACAAAGCCCACACAAAACATGCAAAGAGGAATAAAGAGATACCTGGAGGACTGCCCAGTGTCAAGAAGACAATGAAGATGTAACTTCTCACAATGTATAAAGCAAGGAAAAAGTGAATTGAAGTAAACATGCTATTACAACATTTATTTGAACATTTCTAGAATGTTTTATTTCTGGGGAAAATATTTAAAAGCACAAACATTATTAAAAGGTCCTTCAAATTATTAATACACACTGAAATTTCAAAAATTATATGATACTACTTACCTGGCAGTGCCCCTCAAATCACACCCCGCCCTCATGTATTATGTATCAATCACAGAGAAAAATACTGGTTATACAATCATACTGTAGTTCAAATATAATGTAATATAATTTGTTTCCTTTTTGAGCTGTTAAACTATGGCATGTCTAGTGATTTGGGGCTTCATTTATTAACGCATTCTGGCATATTCTTGACCAGGGTTCCAGAAGTTTTTGTTAGCTGCAGTAAAGTAATATTTCTGAAAGGATGGCCAATACTTAGAGAAAAAAGAAACTGATTCATTCTCTGTCTTGACGTAATTAATTTCATTAAATATGACACAGAATTATTCCATTCACATGGTGAGGTGGATACAATAAAAATTTAAATTATCAAAATATCTGCCAAAGTAAATTATTCAGAAACAACATACTACTCATTCCTCACTATAAAATCAGAATGTATCTTGGGGGCATTTACATACCAGGTGGAATTTCTAGAATGTCTACGACATAGCTAGACTGAGCAAGACATAAGGCATGTGTTTGTTTTGAGACAAGGTTGATCTCCATATTTGTGACTGTCATGAAGACCAACCTTCAGTTCAGAGATCCACCTGCCTCTGCCCCACTAGTGCTGGCATTAAAGTTGTGTGTCACCATGTTTAAATTTAATTTGGGAAAAGCAGGATCTAATTTTAGTTAACTGATATAACCTTAAAGATTAAATGTTTGAGAAAAATTATTTGAATATGTAACAACAATCACTTCCCCACTGTCTACCCATTAGTCAATACTTCAAATAAACAGCTGTGCAGAGATTCCCCTGTTTTATTTGATGCTAAACAGTACTTATCACAGAGGGGTACTTTCAGCACTACAGTGAAATTGTGCTCATTGGAAACTGTGGTTTAGATTATTTATACTACAGTGTGAATTATTAAGAAAGTTTGCAATGTTGAAAAATTAAAAGTATGTGAGGCTATTACAAACATTCAACCAATTGAATGATTTGGTCAACTAGTAAGTTAAGAGAGTGCAAAAAAAAATAAAAAAATATATGGTCATGTGGGAGTGCTACACTGAGAGGCTGGATGGCAGAAAATAAGGAAGCAGATCTCTGGGGTCCAGTTTGGGCCCCGCTGAAGTCCATTAGTTCTGGAAGAACTACTGGAGATCAAACCAATCAATCATTTCACACTCAACCTCTTGAGGTCAGCTTCTGCCCTCAATTATACGCACCTAACTTTCATTCAAGTCTCAGGGAGTTATACACACATTGAAGAGGGCAGGCACTAGCTCTAGAAGTTGAGTGGGGAGTAATTGATGACTTTCTCCTTGCTTGCTTGGCTCAGTAAGCACAGCTTCCAGCACGGACCCACACTCTTGAGCAGAATGGGAGGGTGCTATAAAGAATACTCAGCCTTGAGTGTGAAAGCAGAGCCTTGGCAGCGGCTCCTAAATATAAATCTGAGAATGCTGCCTCCATTTACACTGTATACAATTTTTCACGTACCCTGCTTAACATACTTCTCCTTTATCCTCATTATACGATCTTCACCCTTGATAAACTATTCATTCTCCCTTCTTGCCACTTTCCTTCTAACCATTCATGAGATAAAGTGCCTGAGACGGTCTTATAAGTCAGAAGTCCTGTCATTCCCAATTTTATTATGATTGCTATTGCTCTGTGGCATAATTGTTTTTGATGATATTTTTAATTGATTAATTTTTATTTAATTATGAATGCTTTTCTAAAAGAAGTTGTCAACCTTCGTGAAAAGGGCTTTCTTTCATATCAATGATGCTTTATTTAGAAAATTTTAGAGTGTGTGTATAATCATTATTTATTTTATGCCAGGTTTCTTTTTTTTTTTTAAATAAATGTAATTTTAATTTTTACAAGAACAAAGTCCAACCAGGTGCTGATATAAAATGATTTCTAAGACACATGTTTAAGTGAGTTTTCTGTCATTTCAATGAAAAAGGTAACAGAAGGGCAGTGTAAAACCGACCCCAATGTTCATGTCTGGGGAAGAGGGTGAGGAGAAGACTTCATTTTTAATTTGTGTTTGAGTTTTTAAGTACCATGTGCTGAAGAGATTAATTTTGACTTTTTAAAGAATGGTATTATAGGTAGTGGGTAGTGTTCAAAGTGATGTTTCACAAACCTAATTGGAACCCATGGGATGGACCTGGGCACCATCATCCACACTCTCTTGATTAGTTACAGATGGTCCTCTGGCTAGCACTTTCTGTCACTACCTTAGAACAACTTAGGTAGATGTGTACTGAGGTTAATGGTGGAGATTTCCTTGCTTCTCCTTTGCTTATGATTTACAGCTGATTTGACATCTACCCTCAGATGGTGCATATCTGTTATGAAATCTACGCTTTCCCTGAGGACCATACCACCTGGCTATCTTCTTTTTTTTTTTTAATTTCTTTTTTTTTTGAACATGAAATGCTTTTTTATAGCATGTTTTACAAGGGGAGGGGGTAAGAGGGTCCAGGTGGTGGATAAGTACAAAATCTTCTTGGCCTGTGCCTTGAAACATGTCATGGTCTATATGGTACACTGCCTTGAATTATGATCTACCTGCAGTTCTTCAGAAGATATGGTACACTGCTTGAGTTATGGTCTCCCTGCTATTCTTAAGAAGACATGGTACTCTGCTTTGAGTCTATCTGCAGTTGCTAAGCAGGATCTTGCAGTTGCCAAGCTTCAGAGGACATTGTGCAGGTGGGGAAAGATAGGGGGTAAGGGTAAGGGCGAGGGTCCTGGCTTCTGGCATCTCCCCCTTCTCTGTTTAGTTAGAGAAGGCGTCTTATGTTCAATCCCAACTATGTGAGTTTTGAATTTGGATGTCTAATTATGGGGGGTCTTAGACAAGTTCACAACCCCAAAACACTGATGTGAGACGAGTCCCATCGATGGTCGAAGGTTTTAGGCTGTCGACGATGGGCAACGTCAAGGGACTCCGATGTGGGTGAAAGGAGGGTGAGAGCCCTGTCTTACTTAGGCCATGTAGGCTGCACCCACTCCCAGCACCACGCACTCCTTTTCGGCTGCATTGGGTGGGTCCCTGGGAAGTGGACCTACAATAATCCCGTCATTGGGCTAACTCACAGCCATCCTAGTCTCTTGTAAATGTTCAAGTTACCAACCATTTGTCAGTTTGGGGTGTAATATTGTCATAAAGGAAGGCTCCCCAATGTTAGCGGCCATATCAAGGGTGGCCTTGGTTTAGGAAAAAGCCAATTTTTGTTGTGGTGATCAAGAGGCCAAGCTCTCTAGCGAGAGAAATGAGGGCAAAGCCAGGCATACCAGGAACCCTTCTGGAAGGCGTGGAAGTCTAGGGGTCGACCGTAGGGGGAGGCAGGGGAGCTGACACCTGTGTCAGTCTCCTGCGGAGTCACTTCTGGATCCTCTGCAATTTTCAGCTGATGGTAATGAACTTCAACTGCCTTCTTGATGGCAGCATCAACCTAGTTCCGTGGACGACAGGTCACGGGCGATGATCTCTGTCTTGCTCAATCTTGATGTCATGCGCACATCCTCTCAATGAGGGTCCCTCCGGATGGGTCCGTGCCTCGAGCCCCACGTCTGGGTGCCACTTGACCCGACCGGCGGGTCCTGGTTATTCGTGGGGGCGAGGAGGACTGCAACCTGCTATTCTTCAGAAGATATGGTACACTGCTTGAGTTATGGTCTCCCTGCTATTCTTCAGATAATATGGTACACTGCTTTGAGTCTATCTGCAGTTGCCAAGCAGGATCTTGCAGTTGCCCAGCTTCAGGGGACCTTGTGCAGGTGGGAAAAGGTAGGGGGTGAGGGTAAGGGCGAGGCTCCTGGCTTCTGGTCCATCTGGGTTAGAACTTCTAATAGCAGGCATCACAGGTGATTCAATTTTACCTGGAAAGAAAAAAGAAGGGGATTCTCAGGGAGATTTCTCTTCCCTGGATGTAAATTGTTATTCATCGTATTTATGATTGGGCCTGGCTTTGTGAGGGTATCTATTCTTTTCATTAATATTTGTGGTAGCCGGTTAGCTGTGCCTTCTGTGGTATTGGGCAGGCATATCAGTCCTCGGCTCCATAAGGGAACTGGGACTGGGGCATTCCCTTTATGGGTATGAGGGTCCTTCCCCATATCTGTGGCAAAGTTTTGTTGGTCTTGGTGGTGCCCGAGGTCACCAACATGGTCAGCAAGAGATTTGCCATGAGCTTTCAGCTTTAGAGAGAGAAAAGTGAACAAGGCATGATGGAGAGTATTTCAGGGGGACTCCTTCTGAGGGGGTACTGTTCCCCCTCTTGTGTTTTTAAAGCCAATTTTTCAGAGTTCTTGTAAAATCAGGGCAGAAGCACCAACAGTTGCTCCTTCCACACTCAGAGAGTCATGAAGGCCTTATTTAAGGATATATAAATCTATATTAATAATCTTTTGTCAAAGGACTTTTATAGCTCCACTGACAATTAATCAGACTATATGATATATCGATTAGAAATAGCTTTTTCTACTTTTTGTGAGATTACCTCTCTTTTGTCAATTAACTGTTGAGGAAGTTAGGGTTTACATCTCTCTTGAGAATATTGAACAGAGATTTAAATTCTTTTGTGGAGAGCTTAAAATAGTATCTTAGCCAATTTGCATCTCCTAGAAACTTTTGAAATTAATTTAAAATAAATAGACTTCCTTTTTTTAAAATCCTTTATCTGTGTGGGGTTTTTATTGGGTATTATACATATTTACCTTTCAATGTTGTCTCCTTTCTCATTCTCCCCCCAAATCCCTTATCCCCTACCCCTTCCTCCTAATTTTTGTGATGGTGTGCTCCAAACATCCTCCCAGTCCCATCTCCCTGCTCTCGAATTCCAACACAGTAGGGGATCCAAACTTTTGGGGACCTTGGCCCTCCACTTTCACTGGAGTCTAACAAGGTCACCCTCAATTCCCTATACAGGTGTGTGAGTCCCTCCCTTTGTGCTCTCTGGTTGGTGGTTTAGACTTTGGGAGTTCTGGTTGAAACTTTTGATGCTCCTTCTAAAAAGGACCAACGCATTCATACTTTGGTCTTCCTTCTTCTATGTGAGTTTTATGTGGTCTATATGAAGATTCTTAGAAATTGTGAGCTTTTGGGCTAATATCCACTTATCAGTGAGTGCATACCATGTATGTTCCTTTGAGATTGGGTCATCTCACTCAAGATGATATTTTCCAGCTCCATCCATTTGCCTAGGAATTTTGTGAACTGATTGTTTTTAATAGCTGAGTAGTACTCCACTGTATAAATGTACCACATTTTCTGCATCCATTCTTTGTATGATATTTGTCCAGGATCTTCTGGCTTTTATAGTATCTGGTGAGAAGTCAGGTGTAATTCTGATAGGTTTGCCTTTATATGTTATTTGGCCTTTTTCCCTTACTGCTTTTAAAATTCTGTCTTTGTTTTGTACATTTTGAGTCTTGATTATTATGTGACGGGAGGTATTTCTTTTTTGATCTAGTCTGTTTGGCGTTCTGTAGGCTTCTTGTGTGATTATGGGCATCTCATTCCTTAGGTTAGGGAAGTTTTCCTCAATAATTTTGTTGAAGATATTTACTGGCCCTTTAAGTTGGGAATCTTCACTCTCATCTATACCTATTATCCTTAGGTTTGGTCTTCTCATTGCGTCCTGGATTTCCTGGATATTTTGAGATAGCAACTTTTTGCATTTTGCATTTTCTTTGATAGTTGTGTCAATATTTTCTAAGGTATCTTCTGCACCTGAGATTCTTTCTTCTATCTCTTGTATTCTGTTGGTGATGCTTGTGTCTATGACTCCTGATTTCTTTTTTAGGTTTTCTATCTCCAGGGTAGCCTCCCTTTGTGATTTCTTTATTGTTTCTACTTCCATTTTTATGTCCTGGATGGTTTTGTTCAATTCCTTCATCTGTTTGTTTGTGTTTTCTTGTAATTCTTTAAAGGATTTTTGTGTTTCTTTAAGGACTTCATCCTGTTTTCCTGTGTTCTCCTCAAGTTTTTTGATAGTGTTATTTACTTCCTTCTTGTAGTCCTCTAGCATCATCATTAGAAATGATTTTAGATCTGGTTCTTGTTTTCCTGGTGATATGGGGAGTTCAGGACTTTCTAATGTGGGAGAACTAGGTTCTGATACTGGCAAGTACCTTGGGTTGCTGGTGCTTGTGTTCTTGTGCTTGCCTTTCGCCATCTGGATCACCTTTGTGCTATCAGTGCTGTCTCTGACTGGGGCCTGTCTTTCCCATTATCTAGGTTGTGTCAGAACTGTTTGGGATGGGTTTTGCTGCTTGAGTTAGAGATGAGGCCCAAGATGTGCTCGGTGCTCAGGTGGAAACCGGAAGGGGCCGGGGCTCCGGGTCAGGAGCGGATTCCTGGATCCCAATGAGTCCCAGTGGGTCCCAGTGGGTCCCAGTTGCTCCCTGATTGGGGGCGAGCACTGCCACCTCCTAGCCTAAGAAACTGCTTGAGCTAGCTTGAGCCACGGAGAGCCCCGCTTCCTCTAGGTTCTGTGAGATTGGGTGCAGAGCTGACTCCCTGGATCTGCTCTGGCACAGACCGGAAGGAACCCACGCTCCGGGCCCTGGAGTGAACTCCTGGGTCCCAGTGGGTCCTAGCCACTCCCTGTTCGGGGGCAAGCACTGCCACCTCCTAGCCCAAGACCCTGCTTGGCACAGAGGTCCTGCGAGCCCCGCTTCCTCTGGAGTCTGCGAGATTGGGTGCAGAGCTGCCTCCCGGGATCCACGAGTGCTCGGGCCCAGACCGGATGGAGCCCGCTCCAGGCCAGGAGCGAAATCCGGGTCCCAGTGGGTCCCTGTTGCTCCCTGTTTGGGGTGAGTGCTGCTTTTTCCTTACCTGGGATGCTGCGTGAGTTCAAGCTCCTGGGAGTCCCTGTTTTTCTTGGTTTTCTGCGGTTGGGTACGGAGCTGCTGCCTGCGACCTGCTCTAGGCTCGGTCCCAAACCGGAAGGTTATGCCAGGTTTCTAATATATACTTTCTCTGAAAAAAACTTAAAAAGTACAGGAATTATTTTCCCATGATATAAATTTAAGGAACGTCTTTGGCAGCTTTGAGGATACACATAGGAATGTGAATAGAACAGAAACACTCGCCCAACTAGAATCTTAGCTTCCTGAGCCAAGTAGACAATGGGTTTCTTTAATTAAAAGTTCACATTTAATTAATGTATAGTTTCAATGTTTAAGAAATCATGTCATAGGTCAATTATTTCAGATATCATAAATCTTCAAAATAGTGAAAAATTGCATATGTTAATAATATGTTTCAATGTGTTTATTTGAACGTGTGCCTTAATTATAATATTAGAATTAGTATCAAATACAGTTTTGTATTCTGATCCTAAGAGGGATAATTGTGATTTACCTACACACTGATGCTTTTTCAAAAGTCTGCTCTCTGAATTGTATCATATTCTAAAATGCCACAGGAAAGTGAAACATGTTAAACTTCTGAGTGCTTTCATTAATTACTGCAATTATGTTAAAAGGTTTTAAAAATTTATAGGTACCTACATTCATTAAATGATATTTTACTGTTTTCTTTTGACAAATGTTCCTCCTTCCATGGGAAAGACCTTTGATGTAAACTGCTCTTTGGTGCTAATATGTTGTAGCATTGCAAATACATAGAGCATTTTTACTGATTTTGATTCTAATATTGCCATTAGTGAAAATGCCCAATAAATTCACCAGGTTGTATGGGATGGCTATTATTAGTGTGTTGCTTTTTTTGTTGTTCATTAATTATACAGAGACTGTTCCTTGATACACTAATCAAAGGACTAAAATAAGTGGGAGAAACTTTTCTTACTTAGTGGTCCAGTGCTTTTTCCTTAAAAAAAAAACTTCTTATTGATTTTTTATGAATATCACATCATGTAACCCAATCTCATTCATTGCTCCATCCCTTCATACTTACCCTTGGAACCTCCAATACAAAAGAAAATTAAAGAAAAAAACAGAAAAAACAAAACAAAATAAAAATGTCTTGTTGTGGAATCTGGAGTGTGTCACAGCGTGACCCACAGTGTACCCTTTTGTCCACACATCTTCACTTGCAAATGTTCATTGCAAAGAGTCATTGGTCTGATATGAGGTTTTTGGCTTCTGCTAGACATCAGTATAGGATTCTCACTAGGAATTCGTCTCAGATATCCTGTTGTAGCCCTGTGTCATGGATATTCTGCAGTGTTGGATCAGCAAGACTGGCTAGTTCACATGCTTAAACAGTTCACAGATATGACAGATGTTAAGATGGGCCAACTCAGAACCCTCGATCTAGGCCTGAGTTGTAGCTCAGCTGGCCAGCTCCTCCACATCACCAGGAAAACCTGGAATTATTTCAGTTATTCACTCAGAGAAAACCACATAATTAAAAATAAAATAATACTACAATTAAAAAAACCCTGCAGTTACCACTGTTTTAAACTTAAAAGAAAAATTCTCTTTTCATGAGTACACAACACAAGTTTATTTTCCATTGTTTTGTTAAAAAAGATATTTTTCTCATCTAATAATCCATACTATTTCTGTTATTTTTTTCAAAAGGCTTAAAAGTTGATTTTGTTTTTACATTAGTGCTTTGAAAATTTTTTACAATGTGTTTTGATATTTTCTTTTTTTCTTCCAATTCTGCGTAGATCCACACCCCTATACATACTTACCCAACCTTGTGTCCTCATTTCTTTTAACCTTATAAATCTAATTTATGTGTCCATTAACTCTTGGATGTGTGACTTTTCACTGGAGCATCAATAACCTCCCCATGGCCACAATTTTAAAGAAATCTGATGTTCCTTCCAACAACTTTCATTTGCCAGTGGCTCCCCAGTAAGTGTGGGCCTTTGTTGTTTTATTTAACCATCATGACTGCATCATTTTAGGAACGTTCAAGATTTTCTCTCTCTCTCTCTCTCTCTCTCTCTCTCTCTCTCTCTCTCTTGCATGTGAGCGCATGTTTGTATGTGTGTGTGTACTTGTGTGTATGTGTGTGTGTGTGTGTGAATACATGGAGGTCAGATCACCACTAGTAGGAGCTGTTTCTCTCCTTCACATGTCGATGTGAAGAACTGAACCCAGGGCAGCATCCATAGTGGCACCATTACTCATATATCACTGACTCATATATACATTCATTTCTTTTACTTCTCATTAAATGTATTATAATTTGTGTCCTTAAGTAAGTCATTCCATTAAGTTGCTAATTTTTTGCAGCATGTTCATATATACAAAAGAGTAGAGGAAATTTAATACCATGAATACAAATCTGCAGTATGAAAGCTACTGAAAAACAGAAAAGAGCCAAGTGTAACAGTGTAACCTTCGAAGATGAAGCAGCAGCAGAAGCAGCAGCGACAACAACAATATAAACAAAAACGAAAACAAACCGTAGAGAAGTTACGTACCAGGAAGGCTTTAGGACAAAAGGGTAATTAAGAGGTTCCATAGCCAGGAATACATTTAAATAACACAATTTTCACTTTGGATTCAAGAATTTGGGTAATTACTGTTAAAAACTGAAAAATTAGTGAAAGATGAAAATTACAAGTTTGCTTCAAAAGAAATCCATAAGAAACAATGCATGCTATTTTGGTTGAGCCTAAACAGTATCAAATATACTGACACCTCTAGATAGAATGACCTTGAAGGCATTCTGAATGGGAATGAAGTTTTATCCAGCAGTTGATCCTACCAAATTATAAGATAGGTTATTTCAAAATATTTAGTTAAGTAAGAATCATCATGAACTTAAGACTTAGAGGCCATGAGTGAAGAAATAATGAGTATAATTGTATACTTAAGAAAACATTTTTTCCCAACTAATAGTTACTGAAGCTAAATTCCTTTTATTTTCTTCAAATTCAATAGCAACGTTCCTAATTATTCATATTATGTCTTGAGTCTGTATCATGATCATAGCCAGGTGAGCTCAAGAGAACTTTGTGCAAAGTAGTGAACAAAATTGAACAAGGGTGATGGGAGTTTTGAGGAATTGTGTGGAATCATATATGGTTCCTCAGAAGAGATAAATAGGAAATACAAGAATAATGGATTCAGGATCCAAAGGCTAGCTGTAGTTTTTTTTAATAGGAATGGCTCTCCTAGACTCATGTGGAGGCCCATAGGGAGGGGCACTATTAGAAAGTGGGTGTGGCCTTGTTAGAGTAGGTGTGGCCTAGTTGGAGGAAGTATATTAATATAGAGGCAAGCTTTGGGAAATTATATGCTGAAGCTAGGCATACTGGAGCAGTCTCCACCTGCTTCCTGTGGATCAAGAAGTAGAACTCCCAGTTCTTTCTCCAGCACCATGTCTCCCTCAATTATGTTTGTCATGTCTCCCACCATGATGACAATGGACTATATCTCTGAAACTGTAAGCTAGTCCCAATTAAATAGTTTCCTTTATAAGAGTGGTCATGGTGATGGTGTCTCTTCACAGCAATGGAAACTCAAACTAAGACATTATTCTTTGATTTCAGTTAAGATGCTGAATTAATGGTCTGAGAGGATGAGTAAACATCGTATAGGCTAGCACCATCCATTTGTTCTAAAGCTACGCGACAACTCAGGGCCACCCTCATGAGTGTTCTGCTTAGAAACTGATAAGGGAACATGCTTCCAGGAAGATATTGTTGGTTTAGTTTATATTTCATTTTCTTGAATTCGTTAATTTTCTAGGGAATGGATTGTCTATTTTATTTTCAACTATTCGTTCACAAGCAATGGGGACAGACACAGAATTTATAATCTCATTTGTGGATTCACTTCCACTTGTTAGCATAATATCAGTTCTTAGAATCACAAGGACAAGGGTTGTAAGGTTAACATAGATCCAAATTATATTAAGTCCTAATAACTGTGTGTTCATTATCCATCTTGAACAATTAATCACTTGTTCCTAGTCTAGATTTTTGGTAGCCAGATCACCACACAGAATCTTGAGAAATAGGTGTCTCAGACTTTTTATTCATTTTATTCTCCATGTTAGCTCTCCAAAATATAATCATGCAAATTAGATTTGTCCCTGTTATTCTTGCACATGAACTCATGTTCTAATATCTTTCTTAAAATTGATTTATTTTTATTTTTTTAAATGAAGGATTTTCGCAAGGCTTCATGATCTAAGATGACTAATTATGAGGTTTACAGGGATTCAGCTTTTTCCACTGTGGCTTGTTTGTTCTTGGGTACCATTATGATGACGAGAATCATATGCTCTCTTATTTTTTGCTCTAGATATACAGAAAAGTATGTTCTCTTACTTGTAATGGGTTTTGTGATATGGGATGGCCTGTCTTCAAAATTTTTAGAGGGATATTAAGTGATCTACATTTATTGCTGCCCTAATTGTAGATACAAGATTTGTCAGAATATATACCAATCAATAAATGAATGGATAATGGTACATACTTTTGATATAATTTTTTTAAACTTAAGGAAAATTCAATTGTAAATTATGCAAGAAAATTGAAAGAAATTAGAAAACATTAAATTATCTGAGATGACCTTCATTTAAGATAAAGACACTTCATGTTCTCTTGGATATGCAGGTCTGACCTTTTAATATTTACAAATTTTTATATATGTGTTAGTATGTAGAGTCAATGGTAAAGACACGACCACAAACATCAAAGGGAAAGGAGATTTACAGTAAGACTAGTATGAAGAATTATATGTCATATCCAAGATTAATGTGCAAAAGACACTATTTAGGTCAGAAGGGAATGTAAATGGAGAGATGAGAGACGGGCAAGGGGAATGTGTAGTAAGGATTGAACAAACTGATTGAGCATGAAATGCTATATCCAATCCTGTTGCTTTAAATGCTAATTTACACAATGATAGTCAAATCAGTAGGAGTAAAGAATGTTTAATTTTAAAATAAAATGCCAAATAATTCAATGTTTTAAAGGTAAAAGAGGGAGACATAAACTATGTATAAAAATAATCTTGCAGATAGTGTCGAGGAACAGGTCATGTGTCTGTCTTTAACTTTATGTCTTAGTTTGTGCAAAATAAATCAATTTTGTGATATATTTGGAGAATTAGATATCATGAACATGTATCTTATAATATATAATGGTGTCTTATAAAAAAGAGATAATTTAGCAAGTCATAAAATAAAAAAGAGTAGGTCAACTCTATAGAATGAAACACAAGAAGTTATCTTGAAGTTTTATTGAAATGTAGGTTAACTCATTTATAATTTTATTGGCAATGTGTTTGTGTGTGTCTGTGTTGTGTGAGTGTGTGTGGGGGTGTGTATGGGGGGTGTATGTGTGTGTGTATGTGTGTGTGTGTTATGAGACTAAGATAAATGAATGCATCATATTACCTTATAAGGAATGTTCTAGCTCAAAGAATAGTAATATATTTACCACGATAATATATTCCCTTTGAAAGTTGCAGAGAAATATTTTTATATGAAAAACTGAAGACCTCCTAACAGGTAATAATGACACAACATGTCTTAGTCAACAGAAATAAATAAAATATAAGTCAAGTCAGAAATCAATTAGATAAAAACAAAACAACACAAAGAAGAATCATCAAATCTAAGAGCTGATTCATTGGGAAGGTAAACAGGACACAAATCATCAAATGAAAGAGAGGACCAAAAATAACTACATTATAAAAGAACAAGGAAAATTGCAATTTTAAAGACACCAAAGAACTTTACAATATTGCCTTTAAACATTTTTTAAAATGTATACTCCATTAAGCTATAAAATATAAAAGTGATTTCCAGCATTAAGTCAAAGCACTGAAATTAAACCAAGAAGAAGCAAACAAACTAAACAGATCAACAGCAAATGAGGAGATTAAAATAGTAGTAAAATGCTTTCCAGGTAAAATGTCCAGGGCCATATGTATTCATGGCAGAATTATACCATATTTTCAAAGAACTGCAGCCTATACTTCTTAAACTGGCCCCTTGCACATATTAATCGGAGGGTTGCCTTGCCTGGACGCAGTGGGAGAGGATGTGCCTAATCCTGTAGAGTCTTGAAGCCCAAGGGTTGTGGGAATGCCCAGAGGCACCTTCTCAGAGGCGATGGAGAAGGGGAAGTGGAAGAACTCTATGAGGGAGGACTGGGAGAAGGCAACATTTGGGATGTAAGTAAGAAAAATAATTAATAATAAAAAATTATAAGCATAAGGGACACTCTCAGACACCTTCTATGAAGCCATTATCATTCAAATATGCATACCATGTAAAGACATACCAAATTTAGGTCAAGGCCCAAGATCAGCATAGACTCAAAAATACTTAAAAAAATACTTAAAATTAGAAAGCAAACAGACAACAAAAAGATTATGCAACAATGTAAAGATGTTCAACATATATAAATCAATGAATATAAAAAGCCAGTTAAGTGAACATGAAGTTAAAAATTGCATGATCATCTTAATAGATGGAGAAAAAGCTGTGGGCAAAAATCCAATGTACCTTTATGATAGATATTCTAGAGAACAGAGGTTTAGAGGGAACATACCTCAACATAATAAAATTTACATACAAGAGGCCAATTGTCAATGTCATCAAAAATGGAGAGAAGATTGAAGAAATCTCCCTGTGGTTAGGAATGAGACAGTGACAGTTGATGTCTACTATCCTCTCTCTTTTACAAGATGGTTCTTGAAACACTTGGTGGGTCAATAAGGCAAAATTAAGGAATACAAATATGAAAAGTCAAGCATTCCCTATTTGTAGACAAAAAAACCCACTTTACATTAAAAATCTCCAAAATTCTACTATAAAACTTCTAGAAACAATATGCAAATCCAGAAATATGGCTGTATGCACAATTAATTTGCACAAATCATAGCTCTTCTTTACACCAAAATCAAACATACAGAGAAGATTATGACCATGCTCTCATTCACAATGGCCTCAAAGAATACAAACAGTGTCATATATCCAGAAACAATAGCATACACAATGTAAGGACCTCATCAAGGAAAATGTTAAATACTAAAACAAAACAAAACAAAACCACAAAAACCCACAAAAAATATTAAAGACACTCCATGTTTATGAGTACATACAATTAACATTGTGGAAAAGACCATTCTATCCAAGGCTATGTATAGATTCAGTGCAATCCTGATCAAAATATCTACCTCATTCTTCACATAAATAGGAAAAGTACTCTCATAAAATTCATTTGAAACTACAAAAGATCCCACTGACCAAACATTCTGAGTATAAAGTATAAATCATGAATGACTGCAATTCCAGATCTTATGATCAATTACACAGGCACAGTAACAAAAGGAATATGGGTCTGACACACTAAAGCAGGCAGAGAAAAATTAATAAGATTAAAATACCCAAAACAAGCACATCCCACTTCAATCACTTAGTATTTGGCAAAGACAATAAAAGACTTGACAGTAAAGAGTCTTTAAGAACTGGTGTTGAGAAAACTGGATGTAGAGATGTATAATAATATTAGAACCCTATCTATTACCTTGTATATAAAAAAAAAAAACAACTCCTAATGGTCAAATATCTAAACCAGAAACCTGAAGTTTTCAGAAGAGAATTTGGGGAGTATCCTGCATGATATGGGTGTAGGAAAGAATTTGTGGAATAGAACTTCATTTTCTCAAGGGTTCTGGACAACAATTGAAAGTATGTTCTACTGCTAAACAAACTGACAGACAAATAAAGTAAAATAATCAGTGAAGTGGAAACAAACAGTAGGGAAGGATATTTCCTAGATATTGATATTAAGAGTATATAGAGAACTAAAGAGCACTAAACCTAAAAATCAAATAATCTATTTTAATAATGAGCCTGGATCATGAGTGAAGAGTTCTCCAAAATAAAAAAAAAAATAACAATGAAATATCTCCTTAAAAGTTTATCAGTCCTAGCAATTAGGAAATGGAAATAAAACAGCTTTAGGATTTCATTTTACATCACATATAGTGGGAAAACAATGACAAAATTCCCTTGATAAATGCTGGGTAGGATATGGGGACAGAAAACACTCATTCAGTTTCTCTGGCATATCAAGATGATGCAGCCATATACTCCATGGAAGTCAGAGAAGAGAATCCCCAAAATATCTAAATATAAATCTATCATTCTTTGATGTAGGCTTAAGTGTCTTCATTGTTACTCTGTTCACAATAGACAGGAAATGAAAGAACCAAAGTGCAAATAATGAAAATATAGTGCAAATATACTATCGGATATTTGTATCTACAGCATGAAAAGAATCATATTACATGAGATAACTGAGAAATAGGACATTATATTTTGGAATACATATTTATATAAAAATACACATATAAATACAATAACAATTAATGATAAAGAGGCTATTAATTTGAATTAGACCACAAAGGAATATATGGAAGGGTTTGGAGAGAGAAAAGGGAAGAAAGAGAGTTTGTAATTAAATTATAAGTTCAAAAATAAAAGACATTATACAAAAGAAGTCTTCCAGAAAGGACAATAATACAATTAAACTGTTTGACATGTATAAGGAAGAAAAGGCTTCTATTTCACTTCTAACAGTTCTCATTTTCATTTCAATTTAGACTTTCCTCGCTGCATTCCTCTTGGTTATTAGGATCCTAACAGAATCTCCCTTTATGCTGTACTTAGAATATCTTAGGGCTTATGTAGTGCGCTGCTAGTCTTACTTTTCCTTCAACTTACTAGAACAATGTTCTATCTCATGCCCAGTCCACTCACAATGCTTACTCTACTTCTTATCAAGCCTCTACGTTGCTCAACGGTCCACTTTCCAAAGTTCCTGATAAAAGTCATCCTAATGAGCTGATCACTCCTGAATTAAGATTTAAGTTCTTTATGATTCTTCCCATTTTTCTTTCTAATGCTTTTTTCCTTCCCTCCTCCTCCTCTTCGTCCTCCTCCTCCTCCTCCTCCTTCTTCTTCTTCTTCTTCTTCCTCTCTCTCTCTCTCTCTCTCTCTCTCTCTCTCTCTCTCTCTCTCTCTTTCATCAGTCTACTTTACATGGGTTCATCTAAGAGAATGGAAGCTTCCTACTCATTCTTGAGCTTTCTACAGATTGTAACTGATACTCAGTTCATAGATGGTGTGGTCTAGAGATTCAATGTTCTTGAATTCAACCAATAGTACAAATGGACAGATGGCTCCATCTGCATGTGTAGCAGAGATGGTCTTGTTGGGCATGAATGGGAGGAGAGGCCCTTGGTCCTCTGAAGGCACGATGCCCCAGTTTAGAGGAATGCCAGGGCAGGGAGGCAGGAATGGGTGGGTGGGTGGGGGAACACCCTCATAGAAGCACTGGGAGGGGGATGGAATAGGGGCTTTCCAAAAGGAGGAACTGGGAAAGGATACAACATTTGAAATGTAAATAAAGAAATTATCCAATAAAAAAGAAGAAAGAAAATTCTCAGATATTTTCTTAATAGAATATAACAGCATAACTATTTATATTGCATTTGCATTGCATTGGTTATCATATGTGAGTTAAAAAAGCATTTCAAGAATGCAAAAAGATGTACAGAACTTATAATCAGTTACCTTGAGATTTCAGTTAAGGGAATTCAGCGTCTGAGATTTTGATGTCTGTAGACATAAATTTATGCAGTCTATTTTAATAAACATTCAACCTCTCCTCTTGTCCAACTCCCACCAAAGGTTGTGGAAGACAAAAGTTATTAGAATATGGGGAAATAGACCTATTTAGCAGTCATTTTTTTAGGGAGCAACCTTGATCTTCTTTGTTTAGTCCTGTAGCAAACACCAAAAATGTAAAAGCAGCTGTAGACCAGTCCTCTTCGCAGGCAGACACCACACCCAAACCAGCAGTTATAGTTTAATCCTGAAGAAGCGACAAGGCTCACCAACTGGCCTAAGACCACTGAAGTTACAAGAAGTCACAGGAACCTAAGGAGCTGTTTTTTGGCAAGTTCTTCCCAATGATATTACTGCAAGCATAGCTCAACAATGCTATGTAAGGTAGCAAAGAATAACAAGGTAGAGCAAATCAAACTAATGCTCCCACTCCCACTACCTGTGGGGTCAGATTTGATTTCCTTCACTACACATCATTTCACATGTAGGCTATAGCAAAGTATCCTTTCACCTGTGTGGCTTCAGGAAAACATTCTTTCATGTGTCTGCTTTTGGCAAGAAATTCTTTCACATGCATGCTCTAACAACCCATCATTTGACATAACTGACTTTCCAAAGAAACTAGAAGTTTCTACTGTCTATAGTGTAAAAAAATTTCAATGGATTTTTGTGTTTCTCAAGGAAGTTTGTCACAGAATACTATGATTTATTTCAGTGCTAGTGATAATCATGAAATATTACTGTTTCCATAGACTGTCAATTTAAATTCAAATTACCTTTCTATTTCTAAAAGAAGAATATATTCATCTGGATGGTAAAAAGATGCAAAATACTTCACAAATTATGAACATGATAGCAATCAAATTAGAGTAATAATTTCTTACTAAAATTTGCATAATTATTTAAATATTGTGTCTCTTAAGTTATTTCTTCACTATTGTAGTTGTATATTTTTTGCAGATGTCTAGTTTCTGAAAACAAAATAGAAAAACTATGTAAATCTATAACTAATATAATATCATATACTATTTTGTTTAAAATATGGTAGAAATTTAATTCATTCCATGATACACACAAACACAGACACACATATACACACACAGACACACACTCATGTGTATTCCTGACTGTTAGTATTTAATTCAACAAACATCTTGTCATATTAGATATTCAAGATGGTTATAGTAACAGAAAACTCCTGGAAGCTTAAGTAAAATGTCCTCACTCAGTTATGGAAGGGCATTATACTCGAATGTCAAATCTCAGAGAAGGCATCAACTTGTCTTCATAGCCAGTATTATAAGAGGGAGCCTCAGGGAAAGAGCATTTGGATGTCAATTTAGAACAGGTGGATGAGACAACAGGGGAGCTCCATCAGGCTACAGTCAGCGCACAGGCAATAATGGACAGGACAGCTATTTAGGCTACTCAAAGCCCAGTAATTAATTCCACTAGAAAATGAAACCGTAACATTAACCTATAGCACACATTAATTTGAATAGCAGTCACAAAATATTCCTACTTCATGGTTTAAATATCACAAAGTTCCAAGATCATAATCTGCTAAACTCTGGTCCTAACGATGATGCTATCTGAAAGTACGATGCTGTTTTAATAACTTCTCACCTGTTTTCATCACTTCTTCTTAGTGCTTCAGAAAATGTCACAAGCATGATGGCACTGTCAGACTTCAGAATGTCACTGATCAATTCCCGCCATCTTTTGAGTTACCAATGTTCCTAATCTAATTATATAAATGGTAATTACCTATAAAAATAGCGATTGCTTCTGTGATGCACCTGTAAAGATAGAATTGCACTTATGTAACCTAAAGCCTTGCTCATTAGAGATTAAATTCAATAAAATCAATGAGAAGCAATATCTGAGGTAAGCTTTGTGCCAAAGGCTAAGGTTAAAACATTTTAAATATTCTGGGACCATTTTCTCTATTTTACTTCAGTTTTTCAACTTCAGTGGAAAAAGATATAAACTAATTCATGACTTGACTTTGATCTCTAAGGCAGCCTAATTCATGACTGAGTTTTGTGCTGTTAAAGATTGGTATTTTAAATACACAGAAAGTGAATTTAATGTGAATAGCAAAAGAATGCAGCAAATCACAAGTGAACCATCTTAGTGGATTCTGTCCTTTGAAGGGGTTTCTATGTAATGGGTTATAATCAAAGACTAGTTGTTCTCTGATGATAAAAATAAGGAAAGAAATGTACAGGAAGATAATCTAGAGTTCCTACAGTAGGAATTAATGACAGAAAATTTGCCCTTACCAAAAGAGAATATATTCAGTAAAATTTGGAAAGATGTGTATCACAGCTGAAAGATTGTAATGTACTAACATTTATCCTGCAGGCAGCAGAGATTCTGCTACAGGTTTTACAATACACATGAAAGTAAGAGTCATCTATTCAACATGCCAATAATGCCATCATTAAATGTCTCCTGGCATGCATGTAAAGACATTTGAAAGTCAAAAGGCACTATCAAAGACTTAAGGGAAACAACATTGACGAACAAAGCTTAAATATACATTGGCAATAGGGTGTTTACTTACAGATCAGTGTGAAATACATTAAAGTCTACATTGTAAAACCTGGAAATAATAGTTTATGTTATTGAGATAGGCACTGGTGTGCTATGTACAACAAATTTATTTAGGTTACTTTATTTAAATATATTGCTGGATTTACAAATAAATTATCTCAAATATCCTATTTTCTTTATTTACAATTTCATAGTGTGCTGAGTAATAATATTTTATAGAAAATAGTATTACATTTCAATAGTCTTAGAAGCAATTTAGAGACAAATCCACAGAATTGAATAGACCAGCAAATACTTCAAACCATCAACTCAATTAAGGAGGCGGTATTTCACTGGCTACAAAATAATTCATGTTCTTTTCAGAAAATCCTCAAGCTAGAGTTTGAATATTAATATCTTACCATGAAAGTGTTATCTTTGTGTACAAAATTCTTAGTTTTCTCTAGTTTTGGATAAGGACGATTTTCTTTTAAAAGAAAGAACACATTTCCCTCAAGAATTGTTTCTGTGTGGTTACATTTTATGCATCAACTCCTTTACAATCTGTTGCTTTTGTGTCTTAATCATTTCAGATATTTTCTCTTTGCTGCTAAGTTATCACCTTGGACATGTTTGCTTAGTACCTGAGATTTGTCTTTAGAAAATGCTCAAAATCATGACCTTCCAGAGAATGTTGGGTGAATATCATTTTGAAACTTTAAGAATGTTAAATTCTTAATCATGTACACAGTGATAAAACATAGAGAAGTATGAATAGGATCAGTAAAGACATCTTTGGGTTTTATTATGACAAAACATAGACAAAATTTTAGATATATTACCTAGTATGTTTGGTAGACCACTATGTTTTATGAGCAGCCTTAAACTTCATATAATTTTCAGTAAGTACTTCACCAAACATTTCAGAAGCAAACTTGAATAAAGAGATAGCCATATACTAATTACCATAAAATTCTAAGAAACTATTACTGCACATTGTTTATATTTATAATTCTATAAACTTTGTAATATTTATTTTAAAATATCCTTGAAGAGATGGCTCACAAGTTAAGAGCACTGGCTGCTCTTGAAGAGGATCCAGGTTTGATTTCTAGTTCTTATATGGTGGTTCACAAATGCTTGTACTTCCAGTACCTGAGAATATGAATAGCCCTTTGACCTCCATAAACACTAAACATACACATGTTGCACAATCATACAGGGAAGCAAAACATATAGAATAAAATTATAAATCAAAAACCTAATATGTTCAATGCCATGAACTTATGTATGAAAATTGAACTTTCATAGCATTCATCTTAATAATAAAATAAAAACAATTAATTTTATTAACTTACGTAGCATAATCCACTAAGTTTATTCTGACATGTAGCATATTTCTATTTTATGAGAATACTACTGCAATAAATTTTCAATTAGTTAGTAAAATATTTTGAGAAACATCATAAAATTCAGCAAACTAAACCACCAGTCACCCTTTTCTTTTACTTATAAAGAACATTTATGAGGGAGAAGACACACACACATATAAAGAGAGAAAGAGAGAGAGAGAGAGAGAGAGAGAGAGACAGAGAGAGAGAGAGAGGAGACAGAGAGACAGAGAGAGAATGAGAGAGAGAGACAGAGAGAGACAGAGAGAGAGGAGAGCGAGAGCGAGAGAGAGAGACAGAGAGAGAGACAGAGAGACAGAGAGAAAGACAGAGAGGCAGAGAGAATGTGTATTTGTTCACATACCTGTGTATGCTTGCATGTTAGTGTGCAAAATGTGTGTATGACATGTGTATTTGTGCTCATGTGATTGTGTATATGCTTGCATACAAATGTATGTGAATGTGCGTATAGAATTTGAAAGTATTGCATGGTGACTTTTGGTAGAATTGTATTCAAGCTATTAAGCTAAACTAATTATCCTTATGCATTTGCAAACTAAATTGTTCTGATACATAGCAAAAATGAAATTTTATCTATACTACAACTGAAAAATCTTGACAGAAATTATAGGTAGCATGAAACTGATATCTTTTATTGATTTCTCTGCCTCTGGGTTCATGAATTCACTTTTGATCATGCTAGAAAGTGTGAAAAGGATGCTATCTGAAAAAACAAATCTCCTTCCTAGTTCAGAGTTTCTTTGTTATTTTTTTCATTTCTGGGCTTTGCTGAGCTATAACATGTGAACTTCTAGAATTTCACACATTCCTGCTTAATAAATGGACCCTTGACCCTTCTCTGTTTTCAGAATGGGCCTGTAGTAGAGATTCCATGACCAGTGAAAAGGGATGGAAATTTCTTCAAGACCAAACTCTTGGCTCTTTCATAATCAGTCATATGAAATGGCACAGGATAACCTAGTAATGGTCTATCAACAAAGAAGAGAAACTCATCAGGGTACTTAAAGTACTAAATTAATTATAATTCAATGCTACATGTTAATTGCAAAGTAGCCTAGTTTGTAAATCGAGTACAACATGACGATTCATAATTAGAACATTTAGCCAAATATCAGCAAAATTTAGAAGCTAGAAGTTAGTGGATCGTAGGCTTCTAAAGTACAATCAAGCTGTACAGGGCAAATGCTTAGATACATCCAGTGGAATTCTCTTTGTATGCCACCAGATTTCTACTGGTCACTCTCAACATAAGGCTGCATGATTTATTAATTATTTCCTACAAACATCAACTGTATTAAATTCATCTTATCAAAAGTTTTCTTTTATCAGTAATAATCAATCAAATGCAAGCTGATGACCATTTATTTATTTTGTGCTTATTGTCTGAGAGCTCCAAGTCTCTATACATTGTATTTGGATGAAAGCCACTTATGTGAGATTCCTTCCACTCTTCCCATGTAATTCCCATCATTCTTCCTTCTTTAAGACCTATATTATTACTATTTTAACCCAGTGAGTCCATTTGATGTGGTCATTACATGTGTGTACAAATCCATCCATTAGAGTAGAGAAAGCCGATCAAAGATGACATCCCTGAAGAAACAAACTTGTCTCTCCTTAGTAGCCATCATTTTCCAATAACTTTTCTTCTATGGGTGGGATGTCCGGGGCTTCTCCTCCAGACATGTTTGGATTTAGATTGGTTTGGACATGTGCAGGTAGGTAGTGAATGAAGATTTAGCTACTGATTCATTAAGGAGCCAGTGTGGTTACTACTCACTATGTAGCTTAAGGCTTCCCTCAAACTGATAACTCTTGAAAATTGGGATTATGCAGGGGAGATAGATGCTGTAGAGACCACCTCCAGTAGATAGGCACAGCCCCAAGTCAAGGAATGGAGCCACCCATGCATCTCAAAGATTTTAACCCAGAAATGTTCCTGGAAAGCAAAGACAGGGACAAAAGTGGAACAGAGACTGAAGGAAGAGCTATTCAGGGGAATACCCCAGGGAACACTCCATCTACAGATACATCCTGTTTATAGACACAAAAGCCTGACATCTTTGCTGTTGCCAAGAGGTGCTTGCTGATAGGAACCTGGTATGACAGTTTCCTGGGAGGTTCTGTCAATGCCTGACCAATGCAGATATGGATGCTTGGTTTTGACCATCATACTGAGCTCGGGGACTACAGTGGGAGAGCTGGCAGAAGGACTGTAGAGAAATTGCAACCCCATAGGAAGAACAATATTGGCTGGCCAGACCACTTGATGTCCCCAGGGACTAGACCACCAACCAAGGAGTGTACAGGGAGGGATCCATGGCTTCAGATCCAATGTAGCAGAGGATGGTCTTGTTTGACAACAATGGGAAGGGAGGCCCTTAGTCCTGTGGAGGTTTGATGCCCCAGCATAGAGGGATGCTGGAGTGGTGGGGCAGGTGTGGGGGTGGGGAGACAGCACCCTCATAGAGGCAAAGCAGAAGGAGGAGAGGGCAGATGTGAGATGAAGGAATGTAGAGGGGTAACAGGGGAAGGAGATATCAATTGAGATGTAAAACAATGGAATGGTTAATAAAAAATTCAGATTATTATATCCATACCACAAAATTGTTTTCTATGTTTGCTCTTGCTCAAAATAAATGGTAGATAGTTGCCATGTGTCTTGTGTTTCATAATTAATAACAAATATATATTATCTAATCTTTGAACATATGAATGTGAATAGCTGAGTTAAAGATAAAAAAGAGGAATTAGAGAAACAAAATATTGTGTTCACAAAAATTGGAGATTTGACTAGAGTCAACAAACATAGGCATATCGGAGCTCACAGAGACTGAACTACCAATCAGAGACAGATCTTGATTGAGACCCTCTGCACATACATGATAATTCTGTAGCTTAGTCTTCATATGGGAATTCTAACAGTGGATGCAGAGGCTGTCTCTGACACTCAGACTCTGTTGCCTGTCTTTGAACATCTTTCTCCTAACAGGGATGCCTCATGTAGCCTCAGTGGAAGATGATACACCTAGTCTTAATAATTTGATATGATAAGGCTAGTTGATAACTATGGGTGGCCTCTCTTTTCTGAGGAGAACAGGAGTAGGTGGTTACAGGGAGGAACTGAAAGAAGGGAAGGGAGGCTGCACATAAGATATAAAGTAAATAAATATAATTAATAAAAATGGAGATTTGAATGTTTACTTAGTAACATTTGGGGATTTTTCAGTAAAAGTCATTAGACAAAGGTTGAATGAAGAATGTATCATTGGTCTTTTGAAATAGTAGCTAATACACATAGCATTGTATAAGACACTATTTTTAGCAGATTGGGTTACATTTTTACTCCAATACTTCTGCAAATATACTACAGTCCCCTATAACACTGAAGATTACTTTTGTGTGACTTGCATTAGCCAAATTAATACACAGTAGCATTATTTCTCAGTGGAAGCAGGAAGAGGCATACCAGATTCTTTGTATTTTTTTTTTGCTTTTGCTGCTTGTTGTGTGAAGCTCATGCCTGCCCCAAATGGCATAGGAAAAAAAAAAGCATATCTTAATTCAACACAAATCCTAGAGCAAAACTACATCAGTCAATTATACATTTTGAAAAGATAAGGAGACAAAGAGCAAGAAATAAAAATTTGTGATTGTAAAAACATTAAGCTTTTGAAATTTGGTTTCCTATGCTACTGTAGCACAGCACAGACAATATAATCATATTTTCATTTTGCCACAGCATGTGAATCTAGTTTAATTGTCTAAACAGGTAGTGAGAATTTTTTTTCTTTTGACCAACGTCACTAATACAGGTTCCAGATGGCAACAAATGTCAAGTTGATGCATCCTTTAATATTTCATTGAAATAATCACATCAAGGAAGCCATGAGCAACTAAGAATGAATGGCTGGCAATGAGGATCAAATCTCTCTTTTTAGATTTAATGCTTTGATCTATATTAAACAAATAACCTGATCTCTATGTTCCAACCCTATTTGCATAGAAACAAATAATACTAGAAATCATTATGTTCTTAAAATCAGTAATTAATATTTGTGTTTGAATTCTTTCAGGCCCTCAGATATTTTCTTTTAAGAAATTAAGGTAGACATTTCAAAAAGTGCAAAAATTCAAACTAAAAGATATATATGTGTGTGTATGTGTGTGTGTGTGTATGTGTGTGTGTGTGTATGACTGCGTATGTGAGAGTTTATGAGCATGTATGTGCATGTTTGTGTATGAGTGTGTATGAATGTGTGTGTGTGTGTGTGTGTGTGAGAGAGAGAGAGAGAGACAGAGAGACAGAGAAACAGAGAGAGAGACAGAGACAGAGAGACAGAGACAGAGAGACAGAGAGAGAGAATTTGTATACATTGCCTAATATTGGGTCCAGGGCCTCAGGCAAGGTAAGCAACTAATCTATAAATATGCATTCCTAGTACTGTGATGGTTTTCTCAAGAGGAAGGGCATTTTCTCATACGTTCTCAGAAGAGTATTCATCATATGTTATTGACCATTTTTTAAATTAATTAATTATTTATTTATATACTCCAGATTTATTTCCAGACCTCATCCACCCTCCAACTGTTCCACATCCCATACTTCCAACCAACCCCTATCTCCACGAGGCTGTCCCCACTCTCACCCCCCCACCCCACCTGATCTCTAAACTCCCTAGGGCCTCCAGTCTCTTGGGGGTTATGCACCTAACCATCAAGAGACTGGAGGCCCCAGGGAGTTATTGACCAAAATTTAATAACATCGGAGAATGAAGAAAAAACAAATTTTAAAAATTAGTCTGCTTTTTTTCTACAGTTAATGGGCTCAACTTCTAATGTACATAGATCTGAGAAAGGGGTAACCTCTCTTGAGCAATCAAGAGTTCCTTTAGAGAACAGGCAACATAAGAGACAACCAGTCACCTTTTTTATATCATGACAACAATTTTGTGATAAATTGAACTTCTGTGATATATTTCTTCATATAATGCATATGCGTAATATCAGTGAATATTTTTAAAACAAAGTTTAAAATAGCATGTGACATATTATAGCTTACTTAAGCATAAAGCCACAATTGATTTGGAACAGAACCACTGCAAGTTGTTCCAAGGAAACACAGAAAACTTAGATGAGCTCTGAAGCACTCATCTAAGAATAGAAACATGTATTTTCCTCTGTGTGGGCAAAGCACATTACTGTATTTTCTTTAACAACTCTGAGAAGTTAAAATGCAGTTGTAAAAGTGCAGCCCTTCACCATAGTCCTCAGCTAATCACTTGTACTATTGTGGAATGTAGAAATAGCTAGCTGTCAGGTCACCTCCAGATAAAGCATTTTTAACTCTTTAGAAAAAAAGAGCGATCATTTTTATATTTGATTACATTGTCGCCCCTAAAATTTATAATTACCCATTCAAACATTTTTAAGTACTAAAATTCTAAAACAAGACAAGATTTTCCATCTTCAAAATGACACTTAATATTTGAATTCACCAATTGAAAAGATGTACATATTCTTCACCTAAAATATTAGCTCTATTTAATGGTCAATATACTACTACCACTGCTACTACTACTATTAATAATAGTAATAACAATACAATGACAATTCCACCTAATTATTAGCCATATGGACAATAGTCTTTCATCCTGGATGTCTATCACTACATTATTTTCTGGCATTCTGACACACGTCAGTGTTTCTTATTACCAAGGAATTTCTCACAACTGTATCTTTGTCCACATGTTAAGTAACTCACTTTTAGACTCTGAAGGTTTGGGTTCATGCTGTTCTTATTATAATCTCAAGTAGAAAGTAAATAAAGGGAGTGCCCTGGATCCCTTGAACAGATTTCAGATAGAGTTGTTAATAGCCTGTATCACCTGAACATAAAGTGTTCCTGTCATAGCCATGTGGAGAGGAAGTTGTAGTATTAAGGTCGTGTGAGAGAATGTTTCCCTAAGTACACACATGTTTAGGCACAACAACATCCATTCCTCACTCCTACTTCCTTTCCTTCAAATATGTCACAGAGCAGTCTCGTATATCAACACGGTGGTCATTTTCACATATCTGTGATTCCCATGAATCTTGTGTGGCCATTCTTACTTTGCCATCCCGTGTGTGGTTACAGTCGTGTCATGACTGCTTTCTTGTTACTAGAGATGACCAAATACCAGCGACTGCATAATAATTCTTTGACTTAGAGCAGAAAGTGTTTCATGCAACCTCATAGAGATCACAGTTCAGTTCTATATATGTGTAAAAAAAAGTTCATTTTAATTTCTAAAAGATTTTATTGGTTTTCAATTTTTCCTTTATTTAAAATAGATTTTTCTTCCTATAATATGTTCTGATTATGGGTTTATGTCCCCCCCAAAACTTCCAAAATTCTTCCCATTTCCCTTTCAGCTGAATCCATATTCCCTTGATCTCTTTACAGAAAACAAAGATGCACTGAAAGAATAATAATAAAATTACCTATAACAAAAACAAACATATTAGAATTGGGGAACTAACACAAGGAAACAGAAGATATAGTGCCTATAAAAAGCAAAAGAAAAGTATAAGTACACGTAAAGAAATCTCATAAAAACAAAAAAACTGAAGCCATGATAAATATGCAAAGATTCAGTTAAGGTAAAAAGCAGTTCCTGACAAAACTTTATGAGACAAAGAACCTCCAAAGATGAAATTTGTTTGTTCTGTCCTGGCCATCTACCGCTGGGCATGGGACTTACTATAAGAGTGGTTTGTTTCCCCAATGAGACTCCCATGGAAAACATATTTCCATCATTTGCAAGCACTTAATAATTGAATCTAGCATCTGGGTTAGCAATGGGAATACATGTACACTTCTCCTCTTAACTCTAAGACACCATCTTGTGCAGACCCATAAAAAACCCTTTACATACCTCTAGAGTTCCTATGCTTTATTATGAGCACTGGTCCTGATGTGTTTGGAAAGCTTTGTTTCCATGGTGTCCTCCGCCCATTCTGACTCTTACTCTCCTTCTGACTCCTCTTCCACAGGGATCCCTATGTAATGAGGGGAGATATTTGATGGAGACATCACATTTAGGACTTAGTACCCCAATGTCTGTTACTCTGCACATCATCCAGCTACAGGTTTCTGTATTTTTCCTACTTCAAGAGAAATCTTATTTATGAAGACTCATAAAGAATCTATGAGTATATAAGAATATGATTAGGCAGCATTTCATTGCTATGCTTCTTTTGCAGAACAGTAGAATTTAGACCGGTATCCTAGGTTCCTATCCTAACCTATCAGATTTTTTGCCCAAACAGTGTCAGGCATGGGTTACTGCTCATAGAGTGGGACTGAAATCCAATCAGATATTGATTGGTGACTCCCATAACCTTTGTACCATTATTGCACTAGAGCATCTTCCGGGCAGACAATCATTTTAGATCAAAGTGTCTGTAGCTAGGTTGGCATTTATCTTTCTTCTTTGGTAGTACAGAATATCATCCATTACCCAGATCAATCACCAGTAGATGGTGAAGGCTCTAACTAGGCACCAGCTTGATTTCTCTGTGTTCAATGAGATTTGTAGCTATTGTCTTCTGCAATGAAACCTTACCATTGTTTTATGGAAAGCAACTAATATCATTGGCAATAGCCTGAGTTGTTTGAGGGTTTCTATATAGCCAACAAGTGCAACAAGTTGTTTAGGTATAACCCATTCATTCCTATCATTCGTTGATGAGAGATGTTCTTTTGGAGTTCCATCTCACCTGTTATTTGAAGATATCTTTTAGACTGGATTTGAGTGTGTGTGAGTGTGTGTGTGTGTGTGTGTGTGTGTGTGTCTGTGTCTGTGTCTGTGTTTGTTAGGAAGCTTCTACTGTACTTGGTTTCTGTATAACCTCTCAAATAGCTCTTAATTTTAGTTGGCCCTTCTGTATTCAATTCCTCAATTCTTCTTCCTCCCCTTCCTCAATTGATCCTCTCATTCCATCCCACCCTGATCCATCCATAACTTATGTTCCATTTCCCCTTCCTAGGGAGATAATTTCCCAATTCCAGTCTCTATCCTTTCCTACCTTATGCAGTTATATAAATTATAGAATTGTAGCTTGCTTACTGAAGATATATAGGCGAATGCAAACTATATTTCTTTTTCTCTGTATATTACCTTACTCAGCTAGAGAATATTTTCCTCATTAATAATACATATTCTTTTATGGCAAAGAAGTATTTCTATACTTAGGCTTTGTTGATTCTTCATGATTTATTGATATAAAAATCTTCAGAACAAAAATGGATGATTTTGAGGAGATTACACAATAAGATGTTGTTCTTCTCTTGAAGTAAGATTCTTTATAATATTGAGGGTAATGAAATCTGCTCCCAAAGTCATCCAATGGCTCAGGGGTTTCAGAAGAATATCATCACTTACAGTCCTCAAACTCAATATGAATATTTCACAGTTTAAATGGGTATCTTGATTTTAGTGTTGGAAAAATCCTAAAGTTAGGAAATAAAGCTTCTCTTGATGTTGCTGCAGTCAGAATTTGAACTTGATTTTCTGAAAGGCTACAGTTCAAATTTTGAAAATAAAGGTCTTTTGAAAAGCTGGAATTCTGGGTTTCTGTTATTTGTTAGCATTTTTTCTGAGTCAGATTCAGATTACTTGGTTGGGGTTTTATGTCAATATTTTTAAATCATTACTTCATTATCTACATTTTTTATAAATAAATATTTTTCCTATTTACATAAAATGTTTACTCTATCAGTAAGTACTTTCCAAACAAGGATGACTATTCAAGGTTTTATGAAACATTTATAAAACTGGGGTATAGTGGTACATTTTCAATCCCAACACTGGGAGACAGAGATTCTCATATCTCCTGTGCTCCTTGACCACCCAGCCAAGCAAAAAATATGAGGCCTTTCTCCAAACAGAAAGTGGATATTGCCTGAGAGGTAACAACAATCAAGTCTGTCCTGTGGCCTCTATATGTCTATATACCTACAAGCACACATACAAGAACGCATGGAAACATGAAAAACAGGTATAAAAATACATACACCCACAAACAAAAATGTGTGAGGAAAATGCCCTTTCCTTCAAAGTTTAGAATGGATTTATATTTTGATGTCACTTTACTTTTGTAAAATAGTTAAAAATAATACATACAAATTTAGTTAACAAAATTTAAATTCCAAATTAGAAATTCCTAGCTAAATACATTATGTCTAATTTGCATAGATTTTGTTAGTGACCAACAGCTACAAATCAAATAACTCTGTGAGGCTTATTCTTTTCTACTGTTTCTCAAGACATTTTATGTTAATTCCATTCTAATGAACTACAATCAAGCAATTTCAATGGCAGTAGTTTTCAACATTTTATAGAAACCGTAGATGGATTGGACTGAATCCAAAACCTACTCCACACAAAAGAGCTCTCAACACTTATGTTCTTGATAACAGTAAATGCTGAAATATTCTCCATAAAATAGTAACATAAAATACTATTTTGTACATTCACCTTAGAAATTATAATTTTTTTTCAAAAAAGTTCTTTTTGCTGGCGGATACTTTATGTGGAAATATAATTTCAAGATAAGAAAGAGGAATTCCAAATATTGCCTTGAGTTTTCTGGAGATTTAGCATTTATGGAGCTCCATGCATTTATATTTGCAAAGCTTCCAAGTAAGTCCATTTTCATAAACTAGGAATTCATCATGGAGAATCAAATAATTACCATGTTTTTGTAAGTCTGAATTGAAGTGTGAAATAACTAGCATATTCAGAATACTAAAACAAAAAGTCCTCTGGGAAAAAAAGAATGATTTTTTTAAAGAGATGTGAATATGTATTCTTCATTTTTTTTATGCAGTGATTTCATCATTTAATAATTATAAGAGTAGATTTCCCTGCTTTCAACAGACACCTTCCAGAATTAAACCCAGATTCACAGAGCCACTAATGTCAATGCCTTTGCTTCAATTGTTTTTGCCTTTTGTATAAGCACTCTTTGCTCACTGTGGCCCTATCATGTACAGTTGTAAATGTCACCTAGAAAAGTTACTATTCTTTAAAATATTAATTTCAAGAATAGAACAGTGAATTTTATCAAAAGTTTGACCGATTTCAGTATGTAGCATTTTCAAATCTGGAATTTTTATTATTTTTATTTGAAGAGGGATTTTAAATTTCCTCTGCCAATGTGAGTCACCACTCCACGATGATTTAATGACATTATTAACTAAAAAACATTTACATGAACAAAATCGCAATAGATCTGTAGACATAAAAATTTATGAATGGTTAGTAGATGTGATGTGTAAACATAACAGACGCCTAGACCAGGGAGTATTCATGGATGAAACTTGATGTGCATTGCAAAACTTACACATTCTTTTCAGAGATTTACATTTAATATTTTCCCAAAACAATCAGTCATTAAAATTAAAATTATAGAAGGAAAACCAGCATATAAGCCTCCACAGCAAAGGTGACTTACTTTTTAATCTAGGTCTAAATATCACAGTTCTATTGGTGAGGTTCCCATTTGTATTAGTCAAAATTCTTCAGAGTCACAGAACTTACAGAGTGTCTCCATATTTTAAAGGAATTTACTGAAATGACATACACTCTACAGTCCAACTAACCCAACAATGGCCAGCTGTGAGTGGGAAGTACAAAAAATCCGGTAGTTACTCAGTCTCAGGAGGCTAGTTGTTTCACCTGGTCTTCTGTATAAACTGGAATCCTGAAGAAGTAGTTTCCAACAGATATGCTGGAAATTAAGTGCAAGCAGGCAAAGACAAGTGAGCCTTCCTTCTTCCAATGAACTCTAGAAGAAAGTGTGGTCCAGATTAAAGGTGTTTTCAGCCATGCCTGGATCTGGAAGTTGTTCTGTTCCAGGCTGGACTTGAACTCAGGAATCTGCTTGCCTGAGACTCTTTGGATTAAAGGCTGGCACTACCTTGTCTGGGCCTAAGCTTTTCATGGCCACTATGCTTCAAGATCTCCATGTCATGGTCTGGTTCAGAAGCCTGTGCCTTCTAGCCTAAAGATCTCAATCATAGGTATGCCATCCATTTGTGGATTGCAACTCATTCCAGTTCAAGCCAAGTTGACAGTCAGGAACTGCTGTCACACAATTCCAGTTCCTCAATTTTTATTTCCAGTTTTGCACTAGTTTTGAGTTTTCCCTACTGATTCTGTTTCCACCTACACATCTTGAACTCTTTCCTTCATTTTATTCCACTGTCTGTGTTTTCAAGGATTTCATTAATGCATTTCTTCATATCATCTTCAAGGACCTCATACATATACATAAAGGCTATTTTGAAGTCCTTATATTGTGCTTCTGCTATATTGCATATTTCAGACACTACTGTAGTACAATTGATGGGCTCTAGTGGAAATATTGTGCCATGGCTGTTATTAATTGTGCTTTTATGTTGGTCTCCAGGCATCTGGGATCAGGATAATTATAATTCTACATACTGACATCTGGTCTGGTCTTTGTTGCGTGGGTGCTTCTTTTATTGGTATCTGTTGCCCTCTCTGGTTCTTAAGAGAGTATAGTGGCTGTGAATGTCTGGCATGGAATACTTCTGAGATCCTGACCACTGTGGCTAGTGCAAGCAGTGCAGGAGGGCAGGGTTGAGTGTCTTTGGAGAAATGTTTCAAGGTATTGGGAGCTTACACTTAGCAAATGTGATGTACTGTAAGAAAGAGAGAGTGAGGTCATCCATGGAAAGGAGGAAAGCTGGTTGTGAAACCAGGATCTGCTTTGTTCTCTGGTAACGCAGACAGAGAAGGATGAGAGACCACAGCAGATGGACAGTTATAGCGGTAGAGATGAGGCTGCAAGAAAGATATTGAAATAGTATAGGTAAAATGAGTGTACTCTACCTCCATCCTTGGCTGGTATGGCTGGCTGGCTCCTTGGGCATAGCTACAGGATTGGAGGCTAAGACAAAGGAGCGGGGTAAATGAAAGGCTGTAGGAGAAAACTGTCATAATCAAATCGAGATGCTTTGCTTGGGATCCCTTAACATCTTTCCTACTGGTTTCTTTTTTATCCTCTTCACATACCTTAATTTTCAAATGAGCTTTAGGCAATATGTGAAGAAGTAGATATTCTAATCATTTGATTTATATGTTCAAAGGAACAGATATCTTCCTTGAGCTTTCATATTCTTTGGTTTTACTTCACTAATTTTTCTTCCATTCTTTAATATTACTCTTATTCTCCTGGATTTAATTTCAATTTGTTCTTTTTTATTTCCAAATCATTATGGTAAAACATTAACTCATTTAAATAATGTGCACCTGTATATATGTGTATGCGCATATGTATGCATGCCTACATGCCCATGTGTGTGTACATGGTATTATATTTTTTTTAAATGAATGTGCTTATAATATAGCTTCTCTTCTAGAATTGTTTTTTAAGGTTTCCCACATGCATTTGTGTCATGCTTTCATTTTCATGTAACTCTAGAAATATATTTTATTTTTGTTTTATTTTTTTTTATATTTTTATTTTTGTTTTTGTGATTTCTTTTTTTTCACATTAAATTTTGTTTTCATTTTTTTATTTCTTGAAGATACAATTGCTAACAATTAGTCAGAACACCATTAGTAATCATCATTAATAAAATTAATATTTTAAGTCATAGTAAACATATGTGATTGATGATTCAATTTGAATAGTAACAGTATAGCATACCATAATGTTCATGGCTATTTCACTTCAAGCAACGTTATTTCATCTGATTTATTTTTTTATCCCATTCGCTTCTGTAATAATTTATATTTGGAAAATATTCCCAAGCTACCTCATAGAAAATCTAAGTTGCTTCACAGTCCAGTTTACTAATAATCTATTGTATAACTACAAAAACTATGGTTACCGAGGTTTCTTCAGGTCTGAATAGTTTCTAGATCTTAGATTTTACAAGGAACACGTCATCACATTTCCATAAGTGGTGTAAATCACTTTTCCACGTATGTAGATGTGAAAATTCTGAGTCAGGTATCTACATTTTTATATTTGATAAATATTGTTAATTTTCCACTCTCCTGGGATGCTACTTCTAATACTAACATTAAGATAAAAAATAAATGAAGCCTTATTTAAATCTCAGCAAATAATTACGAAATTTCCACTTTCACTTCAACACTATGCTGAAAAGGTTCTAGACGAATTAAAGAAGTTGGTTGTTCTGTAACTTCATGCATCCAGTTGAGTGTTTGACAGTCTCTGCCCCTACATTCATTAAGCCATTTCTTTTGTAACACCTTCCTGTGGGTTTCTCAATTTGTTGTTCTAAAACAGCTGCACACAGATATAATCAAGTCTTATATAAACTATGTATTTTCAAACATACATATATTTATAGTGGTCTATGTCAGGACCAGATATTAACAATAGTTAAAAACATTCTGTAATGAAACTTAAGTGAATGTTCTCTCAGGTTATATATTTTTTCCAAGAAAATTTATTTTATTTTTTTTCAAACAGAAATCATACAGTCAATGATTATACCGCCATTTCTCCGCACTCTCCGCTTAAGAAACTGCAGTACACCGTGGTAAGAGCAATCCCTAAACGATAGTACTGGACATTAACTAGGGTACAAATAAAATTTGATAGAGGAATTTCGTTGAATACAAACCAAGATTCAGTATCTGCTTTTGTTGCACACTCCTGAAGCGGGACCCAAGGAAGGGAAGAGAACAGAGTTTTCCTTGTCTGGGAAGGTGAGTGCTCCTTCATCTTTTTAAACTGAGGGGAGCGGACATTAGCCCATGTTCTTTAGGTTGCCATAGCCACTAGGCTACCTGTCTTTCCAGTCACCCCACTCCTGCATCCTGTGGAGGGCATTCTCATCTCCATCTTCCTTTTGCTCCAGGTCCGGCTCTTCCTGCTCATATACAGTGAGAGTCTCAAGTGGTGGAGCCCGCTTTTCTGCTTCCTGAACAGATGGTGAGAACTCACCTTTCTTGCGCTGTTCTTCCAGGTCATTCACCTTCATAGTTGTCAGATTTGAGTGCCCAGCTCCAAAGATTTGTGCTTAAGTAACACTTCAAGTAAGGACGGAGGGTTTTAGTGCAGGCCTCCCCTGAGGAGACATGTGAGATGCTGATGCCTCACCGAAGGAGTCTCTTTCCCTCAAGATCTCGATCTCCCAGTCACTGCTCTCCATCTCATCCAAGATGATGTTAACCCACCTACAAAGCTGAAACACGTAATACTCCCTGTCAGTCTGGCAGCTCTCCACTGCCAATTTCAGAGAAGACAGCCTCTGTTCCACTGCCTTCTTTTGCTTTGTACCTGTGGATTTTGGCCTGCAGCTTGGATGCCATGGCAAAGAGGTTGACAGAAGTGGTAGCAGGGTTGCCTTCCTGTGAGCTGCTCTGAGCCCAGGGCAGCTGAAATTCCACCACAAGGTAGATAAGGCTCTGGGTTAAGAAGTTTAGAAGTGCTCTTGAGCATCCCGCAGGAGGTCTAGGCAATTGCTGGTGCCCACCAGCTTCAGAGACAGTTCGCCCTTCAGGTCCGAGAGCATCGGGTACTTGAGATTATCAGAAGCAATCTCTTGCCAGTTGTCATTCCTGCAGAACAAATCGAGCTTAAATAACATATCTGAGGCCTTCTCCAGGAAGTTCAAGGCCTTCTTCACCTTCTTCTGGAATGACTTGGAGCCTGTGGGTTGGGTCGCATCTTCTACCTCCTCCAGTATTTCTATGCTGGTTTCCAACAGCTCCTGGAACTTCAACTTCTGCAGCTCCTCCGTAAAAGCTGTGATTTCTTCTGACAACGTATCATTCAGCAATATGTTCTTTAATGTCCCATGAATTTGTATACTTAACAAAAATTAATTTGCTATTGACTTTAAGTTTTATTGTAATATAGTTACAAGAATACATGAAGATATTTTGATGAATTTAACATTGCATTTGTGTCTTCACATGTAGCCTATTTAAAGAATTTATGTAAGCTTCTGAGTAGAATAGATATTATTTGGTGTTGTAGGAAATTTGATAATACTGGGAACCATGAGATTGTATAGTGGAAAAATGTGTCCCTTGTTATGGTGTGGCTCAACTCTAGCACACACCTTTAATCCAAGAGTGTTTTAGAATATGTGATCACATTGTGATATTGTGTACTGGAAAAACTTCTTTCTAATTGCGGTGTGGCTCACACCTTGCACATATCTTTAATCCAAGTGCTTTCTGTTTATTGTAAGCAAGATTAAATAAAGTCAACCATAAATCAAGGGGTGTAGCAAGCAACCGATTGACAGGGAGTAAACAGGAAAAAACCATAGAGAGTGAGAGGAAGACACAATGAAGGATAGAGAGATACAGAAAGTGGAAAATATAGAGAAGGAGAATTAGCTTTTCCTTTGAGGACTTTGGTTAAGGAAGAAGGTCAGCTGCGTATTTTCTCTGCCTCTCAGTAGGTGTCCTCTGGGCTCCTGAGTATTCATTTGGTAAAATCGAATGATTTTAAAACGATAATATGTTTGGGTAAAATATTCTGTAGATCTGTTAGGTCACATAGAACGTGTTTTGTGAAGGCAACATCTGCTTTTTCTATGTACAAGGCATAGGCGAATTGCAAAATATAGGGCTGGAATGATGACTCAGTGGTTAAGAGAACTGACAGGCAAGGATATGGTTGGAAAAATAAAGCAACTCTATTGGAAACATGGGACGAGTACAAAAATTAAAGCCTTCTTATCAGATAAGACAAATAAGGAAAGCACATAACAATGATTTATTCTTGGACAGGAGTGGGCAGAATTGTATCCCATAGCACTTAAAATGATAATTTCACTGTACTGCCTTACACACTGCCTTCAAATACGTCAATCATCATTATTTTAGAGTCCTGGATAGAATAGGTACTGTTGCAACACTTTAGAACTCTAGGACAATTGTGGTCAAAGAAATGAGATAATCACTAAGAGGCCTCATATGCTTTGGGATAACAGCAAGGGTACGCTTAAGCAAGACAGCACCCAGCTAATCTCGCAACTGTGAAAGAGAAATCCCTAAGAAACTGTTGCTCCTAAAAATATACTACAAAGAAAAGCCTCTACAAATGTGATTCCAAAGGCCCACAGTTCCCCCAAAGCAGACCAGCATGGCAATTTTGTCCATGTGGTTCTGGAGTTTGAGTTCTGAAGGATATACAGGTAAAGAGACTGTGGAATCTCCCTCTAGATTTAAGTAGAAGAATTTATGCCAGGAAATCTGCCTTAGAGATGTCCCTGCATGAAGGTGCAGAGAGGTCACAGTGTAAAGTGAAGCCTGAATTTCATTGAAGATCTAAGATGTTAAACTGTTTAGAGTCAAGGTATATTTGCCAAGGATTTCTATACACAGGTCATAGGATGACAATAGAGAAATGTACACAGTGGACAGCAAAGCTGGCAGTGCAAATCCATCTAAGCCCTTTGACATGGGCCTATGTGTGCTTTTACTGTAGCTTTGTTCTATATATTATCAATATGCCTTGATTCCTCCTTTTTACAGTAGTAATGGATATTCTATGCTACTATATTTTGGGAATATTAAATTTGCTTCTTGATCTTCCAGGGGGTTCCACTTAATAAATTTCCCTTAGTCTCAGAAGAGATTTTGGAATTTAGACTTAGACAGTGCTGAAATTGAAAAAAACTATTAGGAAGATTAAAGTTGTACTAAATTCATTTTGCATTATGACATGTTTCCAAACCTATGGAGCCAGCACATACAATGTGGTGGTTTGAATGGCAGTGTTCTTCATTGGCTCCTTTGTTTCAATATTTGCCTCCCAGTTGTTGGAAATGTTTGAGAAGAGTTAAAATATGTGTGCTTATTGAAGCTGCGTGGCTTTGATGAGAGGGTGTGGCTTCGTTGGTAGTCTGCAGCTTTGTTAGAGGGGGTTGGGCTTTGTTGGAAGGAGTATGTCATTGAGGTTGGTCTTTGAGATTTCAAAACCCAGTGCCATTCTCAATTAGTGCTCTCTCTCTTTCTCTCTCTCTCTGTCTCTCACTTTCACACTGATGCTAATTATAAATCCTTCCTTCATTGTCAAGGCATATGAGAGCAGAACAGTCTTCAGAATAATGAACACGTGAGTGTAAGTGTAGAGTTATTATTGGAACAATAAAAATATTGTTATTTTCATAATAGGAAATAATCCCTGCTAAAAAGAGTCCAGTGATTATACAGGGTATAAAAATTCATCTATGAACATATTGAATTAACTAGCAAGAAAACATAAGACATAGCAAATGATATCAATGACATGATTTTGATCTTCAATGTTTCTAAAAGGCAAATACACTAAAAGGCCTGGTCACCAGATTAAGACATGATTGGAGGTAAAATCCTGTGGTAGTTAAGGTATTATAGAATTAGGTAAGTTGCGCTGTGGCATTGGAAGGGATTGTAGGTCTTCCCCCACCCCAATCTCCTTTTTCTATTTCCAGATCCTGAATTGTAAACACACCTGCTCCATCATGAAATTCTCACAATGATGTATAATATTCCCTCAGTCTCAACGTGGTGAGTCTCAGTGGTTTTGGATGAACAGCCCTGAATCCATCAGTAAAATTAGTCTTCTTCTTAAATTATTTATCTCAGGTATTTCATTTTTTTAAATCAACAGTGGGACTACAATGTTTTAGATATGTCCATAGCTTGTATAAAAGTGATCTTAGATAAAATCAAAGAGAAAGGATAAAGGCCATTGTATAAAATTATCACTATTTGTTACTTGGTAAAGTGTGTGCACAGTAGGTATTGTTGATTTAATTCAAAATATCTGAAAAACATCAGAGTATTCAGGCATTTTAATTTAAGAATAACCCTAGAATACATTTTCCAGACTGTACAAATAAATGAATCACTATTACTGTAAAGTCAGACCTGAAGTACATTAAATTGTAGAGGTTCAAGGAACAAAATATGTGTAAAAGACAAATGCAGAATAGTGCTTTCAACACTGCCCTCTGAAGAAAGAAAGGCCAGTGTTACTGAAATAAATCTCTAAATTTAAAACATATTTTTAGTATTCAGAAAATTGCATGTGATTAAAATAAAAAAGAAATCTCAAGGGGACAAAACCTGGAGTAAAATGTGGACATTTGAACAATTATCAGAGGAGACAAAAGGCACCGATGCTAAGAACATTTTCTCTGAAGTAAGTTTTAAGCTGTTGGATATCAAAAGAGGCCAGGTTTATTCTGACTAAAGCCAGGTTTCCAAATCCTGCTTTAAAAACTATCCCAATATGGAAATAATTCTTTGTATTTTATAGCTTTATGAAGTCTTTCATCTAAGAATCTCAAAGAGGAAATGAAGTGAGTATAATGATTGAATTCTTGAATATTAATGACTTTAAGAAAAATGGAAGCAATTAAAAGGAAATAGAAGTCTACTACAATGAAAGCCACTTTTTAATGTTATACATAAGGTTACTTGGATAGTTACAGAAAAATGATAGCTGATAGCAATTACTTTGTATCTGAGTTTCCTTCTACGCAGTGTAATTATGTTACATGAACAGGAGAGAGACTTTTCACAGAAATGTGTTTTGTGCTAACAAGTACCTGTCTCTCTTATTCTTATCAGAATACCTCTATTCATGAACTGTTTCAATATAAAAATACATAAGCACTGCATTCAAGACTATTTATAACCCAAGGCCTTCAATAGAAAGGAATGGGCCTTATAATACTACACGGTTCCTTACATCAAGGCCACAATCACACAGTAACACAATGACCTGTAAGATATGATTTACTGGCCAGGAAAGTCTCATCCAAACTCAAATCATGGCCATTTATTTAAAGCAATTTCTTAGAAAACCATGTTTACTTATTTAACTCCCCACTGAAAAGCAACTGCATTCTACAGAGTGTCTTTATTGAAATTGTAAAATAAGCATCATTTTGAATTGTATTGTCACAAAACAGTATTTCTTCCATGACAGCCTTGAAAAGGAGAAAGCATGGAGCAAATAATGAAAGGGGGAGATCACAGCCTTGTCTTGGCCTAATGCATTTGTACTGTGCAAAAACAGAATACCATGGCACCTTATGTTTAATAAGGCATCATCACAAAAGTCATATTGGGTGGAAAATTGTGGTACCTAGCAGTTTATAGTATTATTAAGCATTGATATAAAGACAATGTTCTTATAACTTTAGTTGCATTCCTAAAACTGTTATATGTTACAGTATATTATTGATCACACGTACGTTTTTCATGAAAAACAAAAGGAATGACTGCAACTCTAATAAGAAATACTATGAACAACTCTTTAGAAGTGAGTTGCATATTTGAATTTTGGAGAATAACTTCACAGGCATTATTGAACTTTTAAATTTTCTCCTGAATCTATCAAGGTTACATGTATGTATATAAATTGATCATTTTATTTTTATCTTTCAGGCAGTAAGTACCCCAATCTTTATGAAAGTCAGAATTTTCTGATAGTTCTGCTTCTATCAAGGTAGGGAAATATTATTTAGGATAGCAGAAGGAAGGGACAGATAAATATACACACATGAACACACATTTTAATTCAAATCTATGGCAAGGTTTTAATTACCTCATTTATATTTTGCTATGCACTTACAGGTTTTAAATACTAATTATTATGATCTGCCAACTTAGAATAAATCCCCAGTAAATGATTAGGAAATATCAAATTAAAAAGAAGTCACATCAGAACATTTTTCCATATTATAGAAACAGATTTTCATTTGAAAGAAATATGCTAAATTCTTTCAGTGATTGGTAAAGCTTTCCCCAACCATGTGCTAAGATGCATCCATTACCAACTTGAACAGTAGTTTATATCACATTGTCTTCATTTGTGACTTTGGTTAGTTGAGAACTACTAGTGGTTGATATTTCCACAGTAGTGACCTGGGTTCTGATGACTCAATATTTATTAAATTTTAATTTTGTGTTCTATAAACACTTGATTAAATGGTCCTATAAAATATGGACATTCATTTAAGATTAAATGGCCACCTCATAATAAAACATACTTCATATTTTAGAGTCTTCTTTTCAGGTATCAAAAATTCCTAGGTGCTCCTTTGCCAAGTGTTACATTTTTAAAGTATGATATGACTACATCCTCCAGGAAGATAATGAAGGATCCTAAATTAAACTGTGGTGGGTATGAATGTTAAATATTTCTGAAGTCCTAAGTCTTCAGGCATAGATAAGCAATGGATTTGATGACTATATTCCAATGCTTTTAAAATTACTCACCACTGCTACAGACAAAGCTGCAGCTAACACATGAAAATATAGGACCATTCCAAAAATCTTGAATATGTATAGAAAAAAATGATGCTTCAAACATTTTCATTTATTTCAAGGAACCAAATAAAAGCATAGAAACAGATTCCCCTAAGGCTTGAACCAGGATTGTCTGCATCATCTCGGCTCCCATAGGTCTATTCCTTGAATAGCTTTTACATGTAAGCAGAACAATCTTCAAACAATTGACTTCAAATATGTTTCCTGTACCTCACAGGAACAAAATGAAGGAAAGCAAGACTTTCAATACTGGAGACAAGAATTTTATACGTAAAATTATTTTTTTTTTACATGGTGTCTGAAAAGTAAAATTTGAGTGTATAATTTGATAGTTCTCTACTTCATATATTAAATTTAAAAAATGGTAAATGTTAAAGTAACATGCAAGCCCAGAAGCACACCACGTGTTTATATATCAACTGAATCAAAAACAAAAACAAACAATAAAGGCAACAAAACCAACAAATAGTCCTAATAAAAATCAAGAAATTCCTGTGATGTCAAGGAAAACTAAAAAGCTGTTGTAAAACAGAAAATAACTGTCTATGGGCACACAGAGTAAAGTTTGAAATCTCTAACTGGAAATAGAATTATAAGCACATCCTGCAGCGTTAGAAGAACTTTCCTGTAGTGGTTAATTTTATATACCAAACTAACCAAGTCACTGGCTACTCAGTGGGCTAAATATTCTCTAAGCTTACCCTAGAAAATGATCCGAATGAGATTAGCAATGAAAGGAGTAGACGGAAGGAAGTTGTGATACCAGCCAATCCACTCTTTTAGAAGACACAACCAGAAGGAAAATACTAATCCTCCCAAGGGCGAGAACGAACTCCTGTTTCTCTGCTTTCTATCAGTGACAAGTTGACATATGCTGCTGTTGTTATTCACTTTATTTCTGTTACTGTTTCTGCCATCCTACAGATTTGAACTAAGGCATCTACCTTTAGTACATCTTGAGACTTCCTGCCCATATGTCAGTGTGATGTTTCAGCTCTCACAGTTTGAATTTAGAATGTGTCAGATTCAGTTTTTCTGGATTTCTAGACTGCAGAGTACAAAATTAGGAACCTATCAGTTTCCATAATTACTTGTGTAAGTATATTATATTCACTCTTCTATTGTGATAAGACACCATGACAAAGGCAACTTATAGGAAAATGTTTATTTGGGGATATCAATTTTGGAGGCTGAGAGTTCATAACCATATGGCAAGGAGCATGGTAGCAGGCAAACGGGTAAGGTGCCATTGCAGAGAGTTACATCTTGAGACATATTCATAAGACTGAGAGTGTTACCTGGGAATATCATATACTCCTGCAACTTCAAAGCATGCCTCAGTGATATACCTCCTCCAAATGGCCATACCTTTTGTTTTTAAACAGTTCTATCAACTGTAGAACAGTTACTTAAATATATGGGACTATGGGGATTATTCTTAAACCTTTACAGTATACATGTGCCTTAGTAATATCTCCCATCTGTTTTGAAAGAAACATCACTGATATTGGATTCTATATCTCCCTTCCTCCATCATGAAAACTTCAGTGAAAGATCAATGACTTTCATTCCTACATGGGACTTATGGCCTTGTTCTGGGTGTTAGTGAGGACTACAGTGTTAGGTTTGTCTTTGGTTGTATCTGAGTGATAGTTCTCTCTCATGACCATCTTTTTGATATAGTGGGAAACTGAATCGGAGGATCAGAGGATGAGAGCTTTCACTTCAACACACCAATAGGAATACCTCTCCATTGGTGGAGTTTGTGAAAATCGATACAAGTATTTATTCAATGAACATCAGTGGAAGCCCAGTGAATGGGGGTGTTACACATAAATCATCAGTGATGAAACTCTCATGTGTCCCATGTGAAGACTTAAACTGTCTATGTAGATCTGGTAGCAGACAAGTAGTTCTATCAATTTGTTCAGTCATGTTTATGTCATAGAAATCTAAGTAATACAGAAGTATAAGTTCTTCAGTGTAATAACATACTACTCAAATCATACAAGTTGAGATTTATGAAAAAAGTTTTATTCCAAGAAAAAAGACTCAAACTAATTAAAAATTGGTAAATAGTTATGAACACCAATACGTTAAAGACAAACATTTTAAAATATGTGACACATAGACTACTTCGAAGATCAGTTATTACAATAACAGAAACAAAGTACATAATGTTTTATTAAATAACAAATGCTAAAAAACTTATGACACAAAAACATTCAGTATAAAAATTAGAAACTCTGTAGTATGCTAGTAAGTATATTCATAGAACTAATTATAGTTTATAATCTAAATTACAAGGATAACAAAAATATGGCGATTTCTATATCATTCTATAACTGCTTTGGAAAAAATTTAATTCTGGTAAAGTGTGTTAAATTATATTTATATAAAAACATAAATAGTCAAACACTTAGTTAAACATGAGAACATAATGTGACCAATGTTACTTATTTTCAAAAATTGTATCTTAATCTCCCTGTTCAGTTTGGTGGATGTAGAAGGTAGGACATATATGGTTAATTAACTCAATTGCTACTTTGTGATTAATCTATTTTCTTATAAAACACACACAAACACAGAGAAAGAGAGAGGGGGAGGGAGAGGGAGAGAGAGAGAGAGAGAGAGAGAGAGAGAGAGAGAGAGAGAGGGAGGGAGGGAGGGAGGGAGGGAGGGAGGGAGAGAGAGAGAGAGAGAGAGAGAGAGAGAGAGAGAGAGAGAGAGAGAACACCTCCACTGTCCACATGTGAGAATATAAGAAGCAGGCTTTAACAGAATCCAAATCTGCCCACCCCATGAATTTGAAGTATCTAGCCTCCACAACTGTTAGAAAGTTCTGTTGTTTATAAGCTACTTAGCAGTTCAGTGAAGTAATATAGTTTCAAAATATTAAATGACAATCAAAATCTTATGCTAGACGACTGGAGAAAAGGGTTAGCAAATAATAATACTTGTTTCCCCCACAGAACACCAGGGTCTCCTATCTAGCATACACATCTGGCTCACAACAGGCTATAAATTCCATTCAGGGAATCCCATATACTCCAGCTACTGGGAACAGAGCTAAAATATTCATATGTATAAGATGAATAAATATTTTAAACTGTCATTCTAAAAAAATTGCAAAAATCCATAGAAATATTTATTGGAAAGAATAAGAACAAAAAACAATACTAAAATTCAGAAGAATAGACATAATACACCACACAGGAAGAATTATATTAAATATAACTAAAGTATACATGTTCTTAAAATAAATAGATGAAAATAGGGTTGGCAAGGTGACTCAGTGGGGAAAATGCTTGCTGCAAACATTCAGCAAAACAGTGGTGTTCACAATAATATAAAGTAAAATAAAGCAATTTGATTTTAAAGTAAGAAAAGAAAAGATTATACAGACAGGGGCATTTATAGTGATATTGGATTAATTCAACTTCCAGATTAAAAAAATATTTTGTCAATAGTGTTCAGGAAAGTAATACTGACAGATATAATTTTATTTGCAGCTGTTAAAAAATAAAATCATGTCAACCTGTGAACTGTGTAGTCAGTATTCAAGCTGAGACCTTTCAAAGCAATGATAAAATAAAATTTTAAAATTGAAGTAACAAAGAAATATAATCTGCTGTAAAATAATGTATTTATCAAAGAAATAGCTACTAGATGCAGTCTGAAATGGAGAATTGTTATGTTCCCAGTGCTCCTAGGGACTAAACCACAAACCAAAGAGTACACATGGAGGGATCCATGACTCCAGTCGCATATGTAGCAGAGGATGGCCTTGTCGGGCATCAATGGGAGGAGAGGCTTTTGGTCCTGTGAAGGCTCAATGCTCCAGTGTAGGGGAATTCTAGGGCAGAGAGGCAGGAGTGGGTGAGTGAGGGAGCACCCTCATAGAAGCAAGGGAAGGGGACGGGACGAAATAGAGGATTTCTTGGGGGGTGGGGTGGGGACCAGGAAAGGGGATATCTTTTGAAATGTAAATAAAGAAAATATTCAATAAAAAAGAAAACAAAGGAAAAACAAAACAACAACAATTAAAAAATACACGTGGGGGTTTGGGGGGCGGTTCTAATAGGATATTTGATAGGAACAGATTAGCTCATTCTAACTCTGTTTCCAACACTAGAGCTAGAAGTTAACAACCACCTGTAACTCCAGCTTCGGAGGGTCAGATTCCCTTTTCTGAGCGCTGTGGGCGTATATGCTCATAGGTGCACATATGCGTGCATGGACACATACATATACACAAACATAAAATAAATATTTAAAAAGAAAATTAAACAATAAACTACAAGAGAAGTATCTGACTAGAGGGCATCTTGGTGTCTTGCATTCGTCCCTGCGTGCACTAACTTTGAAAACAGGAACTCGATGTCTTTTTCTTTGTTACTTTTGCTTGGCTAAAAGAATCTTGAAAGATTATTGTGTCTTTAAAAGACATCGGCCATGCTCCTCTTCCTTTCCATATCCTTGACAAAGTTCTGTTCAAACCAGTGACAATTCCACCTCTGCTGTGGCTAATAGGGCTCAGTGCTTCCTAAGCAGGGCATGATTATTTTCCATGAATACACAAGAGTGAACAGTCAAAATTGTCGTCTTACATCTCACTTACTGTTTAGTTCCTTTCTTCCTGCTGCTTTTCATCCACATCAGGAATCTTATGATCTTGAAACCCATCTCTCATCGGGTCCCATGTTAATGTATGAAAGCTTTCCTCTTAGGACTTCTCCCGTATTGTGAAGCTATTTCTTTGTGACATCCTTCATGGGACATTTTAAAGTGAATGAGAAGGAATGACAGATTGTGATGGAGATAAGTAGCAACCGAATCGACAAGCCAAAAGAGAATATGACAGGTACATGGTGCGATGGCTGTGGAACGCTGATAGCTGACACAAGGGTAAGCAGGTAAGTCATCTCTTCAGGGCCAAGGAAACTTCCGGCAGCCCCAGTCAAGGTGTGCATCCTCCTATCTCTCACAATTAAGGGAAATAAGGTAACGTGTGATGGAATGTGGGCAGCCTGACGTTTTGCACTGGTCTCTACTGCCCGATTCTCAATAGCTATGGGCAAAAGAATCCTGTTCGTAAGGATGGTTCTGAGAGGACTAAAGCTAGAGAAAGATACTTCTAAATCCATCTTCAGAGACCTATTCTAGGATTCTGATATGAAATGCCACAGAATTTACTAACTCGAACGTTTTTAACATCACATCTGGCGGCAGAGAGTAGGTGGCCTTCAAGAAATAAGAATCAAGAGTAACTCACGAAGGCCAATGGCAATTAAAGGCAAAGGGGGTGAGTCACTAAGAGGGCAGTGAAAGCTAGGAAGTTCAGAAGCTGCAGGAGGTACTGACTGATAACGGAAATGTCTTGTGTACCTCACACATCATCTTGTCATCTGGTGATATTATTTGGAACTGAGCAAATACAATAAAAGGGGGAAAAAGAAACTACTGCCAATTTTGTCACGATATTTATATCAGTTCTCCCTGGACAAAACAGACAATGGGTTTTTAATTTAATTTTATTTAATTTTTTTATCATTTCATTCATTTACATTTCCAATGAAATCCTCCTTCCCCAACCCAACCTATCCTCAATCTCACCCCTCCCCTTTGCCTTTAAGAGGGTGATACTTCACCCACTCACCCATTCCCGCCTCACTGTTCTTGCATCTCCCTACACTGGGGCATCAAGCCTTCACAGAACCAAGGGCATCCCTTCCCACTGATGTCAGATAAAGCCGTCATCTGCTACATATGTGTCTGGAGCCATGGATCCCTCCATGTGTATACTCTTTAGTTGGTGGTTTAGTCCCTGGGAACTCTAGGTGGTCCAGTTATTTGATACTGTTCTTCTTATTGTGATACAATTCTCTTCAGTTCCTTCAGTCTTTCCCCTAGCTCTTTCTTTGAGGTTCCCAGTCTCAAGCAGATGGTTTGTTGTGAGTACCTGAATCTGCATTGGTCAGGTGTTGGTAGAACCTCTCAGGGGACAACTATATCAGGCTCCTGTGAGTGAGTGCTTCTTGGTATCAGCAATGGGGGGGGGGGTTGGCCTGTGCAGATGGGATGGATTGCTAGGTGGAGCAGTCTCTGGATGGCCTTTCTGTCAGTCTCTTCCACTTTTTGTCCCTGTCTTTCCTTTGGACAAGAACATTTCTGGGTTAAAATTTTTAGATCTGTGGGTGGTCCCATCCCTCAACTGGGGACTGTGCCTATCTACTGGAGGTGATCCATGTTCATGGAATCCATAGTGGTCAGATACTTTATGGCAAAAAAAAAATTGAAACAAAAAGAAAGAATGTCTCTATGTACACTAATCCATTGTACTGGCACGTTTAATAAGGAATTGAAACCTGAGATGGTCTCTTTCATTCCCCCTTTCTTGAGATATATTTTATCTAATAAGAAAAGGATTAATTCAATATTAGAGTAAGTTATTTCCAAGTAGCTATAATACATAGAGTTCAGTCAATAGATGCACCATCTTGTACTTCAAAAACTCTTCTGTACATTTCATCTTTTGGTGTGTCAATAAAAAAGTGGGAAAATCCTGGAATATCTTATTTAGATTAATTGAATTGTTATTACCCCTAATTTTAAAATATGTATTTCATTAATAACATCGTGACATACTTCAACTTTGAAGATATATTGAATAAGATTTATATTTATTAATTTTGAAACAGTAAATAACTAAAAAATCAAAATATTATTTAAAATTATTGATTTATAAAACTGTACCTTCTGTGAATCAAAGATAACCTGGGAAGCTGGGAATAAATTAAAATATGAATTTAAAATCCTTTATGTTCAATAAACACACCCCAGTGATAAGAATTTTTACATTTCAGTCAAAAATGATAGGCAGGTACTACTAGTAAGCATGTGTTATCTTTACTCCGCAGAATAATTCAATGTAATTTTTGTAATTCTTTTCATTCATTTGGTTTATTTGAAGCCAACTTTATAAGTTATACTAAAGTGTATTATTAGGTCTTACTGCAGTTTTGTAAATGAGAAGACTGATGCATAAATACTTTTCTTAAATGACAGACATTAATTATTGTACTAATAATAAATTTAGTCTGCTCTTCAAAATTTTATGCTGCTTACAATTCACCTTGAGGATTTAAATAATTTTCTGAGTATATTTCAATAGGATGGGAACTCTGTGGCTATGGAAAATGGATGAAGTAAGAAATTTGCCGTTAAATTTTTCTAGATGAGAGAATTTGTGTTAAGATGAAAATAAGTTTACTATGTAATGCAAATATAGCCATGCAATGTTTACTTAACTACAGACAGAAGAAAGTCTTGAAGAGTTTCATTTTCTGCTAGACTTCTTTTAATTTCTGTATTGTATATCAGCAGACATTTCAGGCTAGGAAATCTATTTATTACACACATAGAATTCTTGAACATATTGTACAAAGAAGAAAACATGTAAGAGAGTAAGTTATAAGAAAGGACCAAAGTTAAAATATGTACTCTATTATATAAAGTGGTTCAATAAGTGGATGGACATCTAGAACTTAGGTCCACTATTAGTGTTTTCAGATGATCTCATTTTTGAAGGGGCACGTGGTGCTAGAGAAAATATAAAGGCACTCAGAGATGCTTAGAATTGCACCTTGAACCAATACAATCACAGAATTATTGTGCAGAAATTGTCCAGCAATCAAGAAATTCCCCCCTAAATGTTTATAAGGATCACAGCAGGGATCAACTGAATTAGATCTTCAGAATCAGTGAAACCTGCAAAGGGATCAAGGGGAGACACATCAACTAAGACACCAGAGAGCATCATAATCAAGCACACTTGAGAAAGAAATTCTGTACTTAAGAGCAAAAACAAGTAGATAAATAAAATGTGATACACTTACACAACGGGATAGTACTCGGCTGTTAATAAAATCAAATCATGAAAATCATAGATAAATGGATGGATCTAGGAAAAATTATCATCCTGAGTTAGGTACTTCAGATCCTGAAAGATATGAAATATACATATTCACTTATATGTGAGTATACCCTATTAGCCTAATAAGAGGAGGGGCAGACTTAATTACATGAGTCACTTATATTCAAAACAGTGTTTTCTTTCGCTAATTAGCATAACATGATAAAAGTGAAATTATGAATAATTTTACGTGACAGCTGTGTTGCAATCTGAATTACCTACCTGAAATTTTAATTTATATATTTTATTTATATTAATTTCCTTACAAAAATATACAGACCTTTACTTGTAAAATATTTACATTGCTTCTAATATGCCATTTTATCAATTGCTGTGCTTGTTTTGTTTTAATATACCTCTGTGTAAATTAGTGATACATATTCACATCAATCTTTTACTCATTCAGTCAAGATATATTGTGTGAATCGCCATTAAGGGATTTGAAATGTAGGAAAGGATTTATTTATCCTCTAGAATTCAGATATATATTCTATCTTCATATTATGAAAAGATATATTATGTCTTAATTTTATTGTTCATATGTGCTAAAATGAACATCATATTGTCTTATTATTAAGCTGAAAGGTTTTGATGTGAAAGAATGTGTCATAGCATTATAAAAATAATGATTCATTACAGAAGACAGAATTTTACACATTTGCCAATAGAAGCACAACTGCTTAACATACAAACACATTTATTCTCCTGTTTTATTTGGGGCTCATTTCCACAAAAGTGAAATAATTTTTGTCATCTAGAAATTCACATTTTGGATAAAAGAATAAAGTATTTGCATATGTTGATACAGATAGTAATTTTAATATTGACAAATTACAAAGGTCACACGGTGATTCAGAAGATTCCTTGGGCTGTGAAGAGATGTCTTTTAAAGAGGCATGAAACACATTGTGCTGCTACTTTCTTTTTTACTATCTAAAGACTTTCTTAACTTTTGTGATGAGTTTCTAGTGAATTTTTCAACATTTTGTGCAAAAGGTGATGGTACTTTGCTTCCACCCCAACTCTTTTTTATTTTTAATTTTTTTTAACAGTCCAGTGGTTATCCCCCTCCCAGCCCACCCTGTGATAGTTCACTTTTTGAAAATATCAATTGCTAGCTATAGTCATTTTTGGAGAATGTAATTTACCCTTTATTTTTATTGTATATTATCACATTTTGAAAAGATATACCGTGTTGTCATATGCACTTAACATTTCTGTATTTTTGTAATAGATTCATTTCGGGAGCGTAAGCAAAATCTTACATTTTATGTTTTTCTTAAAGATTATTTATGTTTTTTATGATTATATCAGTCAATTTGTTTATATTTTAGACTTTAATATCTTAGATTATGTATTTAAAAAATGAAAAACCAGAAAATGCTTTTGCTTTGAGTTAGATAATACATCGTGATGTATTCATTAATAAAGATAAATTCCTTTTCCTCATTGAATTAAAATATAAACTTACTTCTATATTAGTTTGGTAGATGATATATTCTGATACCCGAATTTAATTCACTGTCCCACAATAGCATCATTTTGTAGTTACATTGGTTATAAGAAAAAATTAACACCATGTAAACACACTTTCCAATAATATTTGTTCTTCATTGCTTTGTTTTTTCAATTGAATTTTGGGCTTACTAATTAATAATGGAATCTAGAAAATATACTCAGGAATACTCAGTGGAATTTGATTAAATTATTGCATTGAGTTTTGAGGATTTGTTTCTTGAAATTAAAAATTTTAGTTAGAAACATTATATAATTCTTTATTTCTTCTAATGATTTTGATGGCCTTAAGAATTGATCGTTTTCTGCAAAATCTTAGACATTTTCAGTATGTTTTATAGTTTGCTTCTGTTTTATTTTGTGCTTACATTAATCTTTATAGGTAGATTTTTCTTCTTTTCGAAAATGTTTGTATTATCTTTGTTTCTTTGTGCCAGGCTTTTGCTATGTAGCCTATGCTGCCTTAAGCTATCTACACAGCCCAGACTGGCCTTGACGTGTCTTCATGATCCGCCTGGGGAAGTCACTTCAAGACTGATGGAGTTGTATATGTATACTGTTAATCCAGGTAGGGTTAAACCAGGTTTGTGTTCACCTTATACCCCTGTATCATCATAAAGGGAGTTTCTCACTCAGTTAAATATTTAAATGATTCTGTTTCATTCCTTAACTTGCAATAATAAAATTATTATAAATAAATAAAACAATTTTGATAATTTGTTCTAAAATTTATAAAATTTTGACTTATCACGAATGATAATAGATAGGAAAAGTATTATTTGTTATTTCATGTACTTTACATATAAAGCCTCAGTGTTTAAAGATGTCTGCTGCTTTCTACTGAGCTTTGAAAAGTAAATGTACTACATTTAATTTGTTTTCTTCTTTTTAATTTGATTTAATATTTAATTAGGAAAGTACATTTTATCAGTTTGCACTTTAAATTAAATTAATTCATTTTCTTCTATTTTTTTTTTCTAGAAATGAAGTTCCTGGAAAAAAAAGCTAAGTGATTACATTATGTACTTTTTATAAATTGTTAGCACACTGCACTAATATGTCTGTTCCATGTACTTTTAGTATTTAGAAGTAATGATGAAATTGAATTATCTTTGTTGTCAGCAAGTTGATTCTAAATCTTCAATTGCTGCTATGGTCTAAAATATTTATAAGAAAACAGTCGTTCTGTAAATTGGCCATAAAATCCAGTGCTAATCCGTTGCTGTTCATTGTTTTCCTTTTAATGGTAGAGTTTTAATTGTTTTTCTAATGACTTCACTTGAACTCTTCTAAGAATTTTCTATTGTCTGATATGAAGCAATTTTCCCTTGATCTTTTACATATATTATTGTTGCACTTCGTACATAATCTCACAAATCTCATTTTTCATTGTACAATTGCATGTTTATTTTTTCCTTTCCTGTTTAAGAGATAAATTAATATAGATGAGTGTTTCTCAAGTTTCCTAATGCTGTGAACCATTATTACAGTTGCTCACATGGTAATGATGCACTAATAATTATTATTTTTTTGCAACTTCATAACCGCAAGTTGGCTACCATTATAAATTGTAATGCAAACATCTAACATGCAATGTATTTATTGTATATGAAACCGCGGGGGGCCCGACCCACAGGTTGAGAACCTCTATTATAGTCAGTAAATGAAAAGATACCCTGTTGATAAGAAATTCGGGTGTTTTGTGTTTGGGTGAAACCCTCTATAGATGCATGTTAGGTCCATTTGATGCACCATGATTGTTAGCTTCATTATTTCTCTGTTTAGTTTAGTTGGAAAGAATGGAGTGTTGCAGCCTTCCCCTGTTAATGTTTGGGCTTCAGTGTGCTATTTAAGCTTTAGCAATGTTTCTTTTACAAATGGGGATGTCATTGTGATTTGGGCATAGATGTTCAGAATTGGAAATTTGCCAGTAATCTTATTAGCAAAATTTTGTTTCTTTAAAATGAATTTAAATCATTGTGGTCAGGATTTTTTTTTAAATCTTTATTCTATTTCCTCTGTACTAGCTACATTTCCCAACAGCTTTAATTTTTTGTGTGTGACAGTGTTCAATGTATTACCTTAATATCGAATTGATTTAGTTTTAATATAATTTTATCATTGAAACAACCACTTTTCCTCTGTATTCTTACTGATCCTCACAGCTTGGCTGAGTATCTCTTTATATTGTTTTCTGTATTATTCTGAATACTACTCATATTTTTATACATCTTCTAGCATGCCAAGATTATTTTTTAAAAATATTTCTTAATTTTCAACATGCCTATCTTTCCTTAATCATATTTCTACTTTAGATTATGGTGTCAATGAGATTCAACCTATAAGATACTTAGGCTCTTTAAAGAATACAATTTTGTGGTAAAACTTGGCAAAATTTTGATTGATTTATAGCAATAACAAAATTTATATGCTCTATAAAATATTATTACATATATGTAATACTTCAGATATGGTTTGTCATGCTGTTCTACATCCTTGCTTATTAAGGCATTATAAGAGAATATATTAAATTACCCATTAAGCTCATGTTTTTATGTAAATTTTATATCCCCAAGAAATTTTAAATTTATTGTCTTCTTATGTTGGTTATTAGAAATTTAGTGCCTTTGTTAATTCAAAATTTTATAATTATTTTTTGTACTATGTAATGAGTTTGGCACCCAACACAAAATTGTCTAACATTTCTATTCCTGTGTGTGATGTCTCTTACATTTTCCTTAACTCTGAATATGGACGTTTAGCCCTGAATTCTATCTTTCTTTTTTCTTTATTCCCAGTCCATAATAATTTCTAAGTTTCCTAATCTGAAAAAATTTTACTTCTTTTTGAGTTTAAATGCAAATAAACTTCTTTTTTTCCTGTTAAAGAACATAGCTGATGCCATATGCATCAATCAAATCACATTCCCCTTGAGAAGCAAGCTTATACAGATGTTTTACAAAAATAGATTATAATACTCCTATTAGTCAGGCTGGCAAAATACATTCTGTGAGTTTGGTTGATCTCATAAATTCCAGAGACTTTTGTATTTTGTTCTATTTCAAAAGGGGCATGTAAGATCAAATACATGAAATATGTTTCAATAAAATTTTAACACCTAGGTCATATTAAGCCCTTTGGCTTCAACTAAGATAACACTTCTGTTGGTAGAAGATCAAACTTAAATCTTATTCAAAATTAAGTACTTTCATGAAGAAATTCATACCCATCCAATATAACTACATATTGGCACAATTCTTTCAAACTTTAGTTAGAAGCTCCTTGGATACCACACAATATCCAATCTGTCATTGTCTGTATTTTGCTAAGAGGTTTAATAAACCAGTAACACCGAAATTCTATTTTTCTTCTCACTTTTACCAGTACCAACTATGATTCTTCATTTACTTTCTAGATCAAAATTTCTTTTCCCTTTTAAAAAATAATTTGTCCAGTACAAATTGTATTTCTTTATTCTTGTCAACCAGAGGATGAACACACAAGCAGGCATTTCATCAGAAATCACAACATCTTAGATTTTTGTCTCCTTGGCAATATATCACTTTCCTGACTAGATTAGCCTTATTTGCCAATATATAAAATGCTTTGCTACCAAGTCATTAATGTATATTCTTTCACATTCTATCTTTTTCCTTTGGTAATTATTATTTATATTTTTGTCAATGACTCAATCATACTCAAAGTAAAAGTTTTTGCTATTGTTTGCAAACTATACAATCCACATCCTACAACCACTATTTACTGCAACTGCTACTTTTCAGAGAACAGGAAAGCAAACATTTTTTGAACTATCATTAAAAGTGCTATATACAAAGAACTTCTATTTAGACGGTAAGGTATAATAAGTTGGTCAAGGTGTACAGGATTGCTCTCACTATCTGGAGTCCTTTTTCCATTGTCACTGGATCCTATTACTGTATATAAAGTATCAATAAGCAGAGTTGTCTTTCATTATGAAGATTAGTAGATTATGATTATCTTTGGAACTTAGAAGAAATTTGGCCTAATAGTATATCTAACAGTTAATCTTTAAAGTTAATTTCTAAAAGTTACTGAAGTTATTTAATATAAATATTGTCCTTACTTTATGGAAATTGTGACTTGCTTGTTATGTAATTTTCATTATTTTATATGATTTCTTTACCTCTTCTCTATTTCTTACATATTTTCCATGTGTTTCATTTTCACAAATTTTAAAATAATATTCAGAACTGCTATATACATATGTGTGTACAAAATTTTAAGCTTCTTGGTAATGTTCTTCTGAAGGGAAATGCTCTTTGTAAAATGACATACAAATTTTAATATGTTAAAATCAGGTACCTTCATTTTTTTGTCTATTTGCTTTTAGAAGAGTTCAGGCATACATCTGAATAATTTTGTTTGTTTATTGATGCTCTTATGACCACAGTGTATTTCTTTCACTGCCCATTCTGTATACCATAGACTTTTCTCTGAGAAACAGGAAGAAGCACTAGTGGTATTTTAGTGCACAGCTAATGTGTGCTTTCCTCTGGGCAGAAAATAGTATTAATCATTCCATAAGAGCAAACCACTTAAAACTGTTCTGAGATCTTCAAGGTCAGGTCAGTCATTTCATAATGACCCAGAGAACTTTCAAGTGAAACATAGGCTTTGCAATAATACTTACCAGCCTTTCTCTAAGGAGCCTTGAGGGAATCTTGAAGTATTCGTCTTCATACAGCCTAAAGCAAAGCACAGATTACCATCTTCTATCAAAACTCTTCTTCCATTTCAAACCAAGTACACATATCTTCATTCAAACATACACACATATACTTATACACATATTCATTTATTCTCACCAAATTTTATATGATAGCTATTATCCTTTTCGTTGTATTTCAGAGTAAAGTTTATATATCACATTTCTGGGGAGTAAAAGCTATCTGAATGTAACAAGGCAACTTAAATCCTGATCTAAAATGTCATGCTAGATTGGTTAGCTCTTTAACCATGTTCCCTTCCATCTGAAGACGTTTTGTGTAAGAAAACAAACCTGGTTCAGTGTTTTTCCTTGTAGCCTTCCACATATTTATTCTTAAATGAGAATGAAAATATTTTTAGGACTTGAGAACAAAAAGAAAATATGCTTCTTAGCTTTATTCCATTATTAATTTACAAGTAATCTTGTATTTGTGGATACATATGTACATTCAGGTAAAAATAAAACAAGTTATAAATAACAATTAATTATTTTCTATATTTTTATAGTAAGTTATTTTTCAAAGTCTGTATTTTCCATACTAAAATATCCTACAAATTTTAGAAATACATAGATCATAGTGACAGGGACTCTATATATTAATATAAATTCTTACTGTGCCCCTTGGTTTCTTCAACTTGACACTACTTGTGTCTGGTATTTTGTACTACTTTGATATTCTTGTGGGGAACTTTGCTACACAGGAAAGGATGCTTTCAAGCCTCTGTGACCTCCAGCCACCATTAATATCCACTGAACACTTATGATAAGTTAAACAGTCTTCAACATTGCTAAATGTTTCCTTAGAGGTGATGGCTCTCTCGAAGCAGCTCTATGCTTGTATTCTTCCTGGTGAATAGCTCCTCCTCCTCCTCCTCCTCCTCCTCCTCCTCCTCCTACTCTTCTTCCTCCTTCTTCTTTATATTTTATTTGTTTACATTTCATATGCCATCGTTTTTTCAGTTCCCCTCCCTAAAAAAACCCTATCCCATCCTCCTTCCTCCCTTTTGCTTTTATACCATTTTAATTACATGTAAGTATTCTTCTACAGTATTTAATGTAAGTTGCATTGATTGTATACTTTCTAATTGTGTCAGTGTGTTGAAATATGGCATGTCAGTTACAGAGGTCTATGAATCAGCTTTTGTTTATTGCCCTGAGTATCACAGAACCCTGGTCTTCTGACAAAAGCTTACAAGTACTGGAAGAAGTGAGTCAGGCTTTATTCAAAAGCAAGAGGGTAGTTGCCTTTATTATTGCTGGTATAACATCTTTAATTATATTAATTGCTAATACCCCTGCTTCTGCAATTGCTTTGACACAAGAAGTTAAAACAGCTACTTTTTTTTAATCATTTAGCAAAAAATGTTACTAATGTGTTGAATATACAAGAGGATTTAGATAGGCATTGGAAGAACAAATTGATGCTCTTTATCCTATTTAAATTATAGGAACAAGGTTCAGAATTTAAGAGTAAGGAGACATTTTGAGTGTCATGCCAAATACAACTGGATTCATGTTAGTTCTTAAATTTACAGTGGTAATTATTATAATTAGGAAAATGTTCAAAGATACTTAGAGTGTATTTGGCATAATTCTAACACCTCTCTGGATGTTTTAACTTTGCATAGTGAGATTATGAATTTCAAGAATGCTGCTCTGCTGAGCATTGATGGGACAGATACTGCTGATAAAATTGCCCCATGGCCTGAGGTCAGTATTTCTATTTTGGTCAAGCTTCAAGAATGACATATATAGCTTGATCATCCTAGCCCTTTTTGTCCTGGGAATACATTTATTCATGCCCATTGTGTTAAAGCTTGTCTTTAACAGCATCAACACATTGGCAGCCAAAGTACATTTGGCTTGAAAATGAAAATGGATGCCCAGACAGAGTTATTAAACTAAAAGACTTTCAAACCAAGAGTGGTTAATATTCACAGAGCCTTACCAACCAAAGACAGAACTGCATTGCTTTTGATAATCCATATTTCATGATAGGTAAGGAAGGCATTCTTATGAGAAAGATGTAAGACAGGCTCAGTCTTGTTTATGAAATAAAAATGAGGAGATGTGGAGACCTTCTGGGGCTGCTTGAAAAGAATATGACATAGATCAAGGAAAAGGAAATGGGCTGTTTGGCAGGAATAGTAGCTTCCTTAAGATGATACTAGAAAATTATTCAGTAATAGAATTTATAGAGGAAAGCAATTTCAAATGTTAAGAAATTCATTTGTTAGACAACCAGTGTCAATCACATTCAATATTAATGATCACACTTTAATAGAAATAACAAATCAGAACAATTTTAATCCTTTAACCCCATTGGGATCATTTGGGAGACTCTATTGTCCCAAAAGTGACAAATCTGTTGATTTTCTTGAAATAACATTTGTAATTCTTTATTAGAATAGTTGTATTCATCTTAGTTGTGCACTTTTTTCCACTTGGGTCTGAGACATTTAAAATTCAATAACCATTAGGTTTTCCAACAATATTTTAACATACTACTGAAGTAGAATGACCTATAAAGAGAACTCACTCTGCAAGAAAAACAGGTCTGAGAAGAGGCAATTCAATTATAGCATATGCATGAGAAAATCGCCCATTTTCTGTCCCAATCTTTGTTAAAACTTGCTTTTTGTAAGTGGATTTCATTGTTCAATGGTAAATTGTATCTTTAACTCAGCTCTCCAAGATTTGCATAGCCACTTTAGTCTATTTATTGTTTCCAAAATAAACTAAAAATTTCAAACCAAAAAATGTCATTTGCTGATTAACCACAGTTTCAGTACAAACATATGGACTTTATGTTACCAGATATTTTTCACAGTACACCAGAGAAGTGTGCCCTGTACTCTCTAGGACATATTGTTAAATATTTTCTATAACAACATTGTTAAAACACTTAATTCTGTCCTTAGCACTAGGCATTTATGCACCTGCCATGCGAATTATTAGATTCACATAAATACAGTTAACTGCTTTCTAAATCAGGAGCTGTCTTTTCATTCTATGATGCACTACAGAAATTATTTTTGTTGATTTCTATGAGCCAAACTTAACCCTAGAAGTCAGAGATGTAAATCATGCCTGTAATCTTATAAATCTGGAGATTGATGTAGAAATATAAGAAGCTTGTAACCACATGAGATACCTAGAGAGATACTTTCTTACAAAGATACAAAAGAAAATGAACAAATAAAAATTTTTAACCCTTGAGTGGCATATATTCTTGCTGTTTTCTAGAGTGATATTAAAGTTGCCTTTGATTGTTTCCTATACACTGATAGACTACCTACAGTGCATAAATCTCTGATGTCAAAAAAATGTGTTAACATTACAAAATTAAAATCTTAATCTGCAAATTCTTCTTTTTTGATAAGAGTAATAACTATTGTTCTTAATAGTTCTATATTCATTTTGTAAGTAGTCTATGTATTATGGATTTCTTGAGAAATCAATTTCTCTCCAAAAAAATATGCCCTTATATCTAGTGGTAGATAAAGTGATGCTTAATCTGTGAACTGTTGTGATGAAACTCTTGAGAGTAACTATATTTCTAAGGAATGATAAAGTAAGAAAATAAAATATCCTTTCATTCCTAAGAAAATTAGTTTTATAAGACAATAATAGGTTTTGTATTAATTATATTTGTTTAATAACCAAAATAATATGTATAAATATATTACTTTTGTATCATATAATACTATTTTATAATATTATGACATAAGTGTATTTTCTAAAATTTTGACAATAATATGCACATTAGTAATCTTTCACTATTTTTTTAGGGTTTTTTTTTTTTTAGAACTTTTTCTTGTTTTGTTTTGTTTTGCCTTTAGTGGCAGAAGTAACTTTCTTTTCTAATATCACAGATGATTATATTTTATAGATGCAAGTATTATTAATTTTTTAATTAAATTGGTCATTCTTCCAATTGGTTTAATTTTTTTAAAATTTCTTAAAAAATTTTTTTAAAAATTATTACCTTTGATCTTTTACAGTCAGGTCATTATCCCTCTCTCATTCTGACTTCCAACAGTTCCTAATCCCATTCCTCCTCCCCGTCCCTCTCATTCTGCCCTCCAACAGTTCCTCTTCCCATTACTCCTTCCCTGTCTCTAAGAGGTTAAGGAGGAGGGTGACCCCATAGGAAGACTAGCAATTTGTTTTATTTTTAAAAGTGTATGTATTTATTTATTCATATAGGTGATTTGCATGAATGTACTTATGTATACTGCACATGTGTCTATGTTTTCTAGATGATAGTTGATCAAGTATCAAGTGTTCTGCACTTTTAGTTAAGGAAGGTTATATGCTACCATGTGGTTGCTACCTGGGTTGTATGCAACAGAAACAAGTTCTTTAACTGCTAGACCTATTTCTCCAGCCCCAACTTTGCGGATCATATATAAGACTAATACATAGACCATATTCATCATTCAAAAGGAATCATCTATATTCATATTTATAGTATCAAAAATAAGACATTGGCCGGGCGGTGGTGGCGCACGCCTTTAATCCCAGCACTTGGGAGGCAGAGGCAGGCGGATCTCTGAGTTCGAGAGTTCGAGGCTAGCCTGGTCTACAGAGTGAGTTCCAGGACAGCCAGGACTACACACAGAGAAACCCTGTCTCGAAAAAAACAAACAAACAAAAAAAAGACATTTAATAAATAAATTCATCCAAGCCCCTCTAATTTACTTTTCACCATTCGCAAAATAAGGATAATATTTCAAATATCACACGTTGTGATGATTAAAAATAAGTAAAGTTTCATAAAAGCCAAAGCTGTATGTATTAGACTCAGCTAATAAACATATTTTTCTTTACAGTTCCAACGTGCCACACTAAGGCAATGATGCAAAGAATATATTCTTAGTCATTTAGAAATTAATGTTCTTCAGTGAATATATTAAATTTTAGGAGGTAGATAGTCTACACACTATATCAATTTTTAATTGCTCCAGGACATTTGTTAGTATTACATCACTGTTATAAAACAGGAAGAGGTATGCCTCATATATTCAACAAAGAAATGCTCACAGTAGTTGCATTCTTTGTACCAGGCTCTACTTCCTGAAGGTTTTACCTCTCTTCATAATTACCAGAATCTCAGGACCAATTCCTCACCACAGAAGTTTGAGCAGACTTTTAAAACCATAACAGTTTCCAGTGTCAAGTAGAGTGACCTACAGTACTGATATATAACACCCCTGACTTTAGAAAGAAATCAAATCTATCCAATTTGGCATCAGGTAGTCAATATCACTTATCTATGACAATTGAGTAACACTTTTCCTTGTGTTATACATTTTTAACTTTCCAAGAAATTTATACAAATGTACCTGCCTCTGATGGAAAGCAAAGCAGTTAGAACAAATTAAATTAATTAAAAGGCAAAGTATCCTCTTTGAATCAAGGACTAAGCTAGATGTAGAATGGAAAAGAATGTGCATGTGTGCATGTGGATGTGCATGTGTATGCATGCGTGTGTCTGCATGTGTCCGTTTTTTGTTCTCATAGTACAGTTCTGTTTGAGGGATGCATTTTTGGATCAAATAACTGGAGAAATGATAAGCTGATCTGTTAACTTATCTCTCTCAATTAGTGAAGTGGCTAAGAGTCATTGGGTCCATTTTACTAACTGAAAAGAATACAACAGGAGAAATGTCAGTAACATATGTACATAGATTCATTTTAATATCTTTAGCTCTCTTAATTGGAGTAACATAGAGTGCTTACAATGCCCACTTTTGCCAATTTTGAGAAAAATAGGATATATTCCTTTCTTCTTTCCTTCTGTCATCCATTCATCCATTCTATCATTCATTAATGTATTTAGAAGCAAGACAAGTCAAATATTAAAACTTCTTCAAGCTCAATTTGTAATATACCCAGCAGTCTAAGAATTATCTCACAAAACATAGACAAACAAAAACAAAATAACTAATAATTTATTCTGAAGGTAAAAACTCATAGACTGTAGTTTGTGAATCAGATAAAAGTCATGTTTTCCAATTCACCTGACATTGGAACTGTAATATCTACTAGGAGCATGTACAATGTTTATTAATATATATTTTTTCCATTTTTTCAATTTCTTTGAATTCATACCTTTGTGCAAACCATTACAGCTGGCTGATAAAAGGTGAATTCCATAACTGGTAATTATGACAGAGTACATTTCTAAAGAGACTAAGATAAGATTAAGCCTCATCTTCATGAAAGGACAAGGTTGTACCAGACTGTTAGGTACACACAATTTTCATAAAATTAATACAACATAACTATAAAAGTTAATAAAATCTTTGTTAGGATTTCCTAAAAATTGTAGCTTAAGTAATTTAGCCTCAAGAATATTCACAGACACAAATCATCCTGAAGAGAAGAGTATATAATATATATAAGTCTAGCAGGAAAATAAGTTCTGAAATTCATGGGAGTTTTTGATATTAAAATAAAATATAGTCCTTTAGAATTTTTAAATTCATTTTTGTATTATAATGTGGATTCTTTAATTCTTACAGTATTGGAATGAATTACTAATAAGGCATCAAGTGATCAATCCTAAAAATGCACATAAAAGGAACATTATATAGACTCCATAGAATATATCTAGGAGTGTGTGTTTGTGTGTGTATGTATGTGTCTATGATTACAATAACAATTAATATAACAATAGGCCAAAATTTAAAGCAGAGTTGGGAGGCATATATGGGAGGTATTGGAACTATGAAATAGAAGGATATATATATATATTTGTGACTCTTCATTGCATACCTGTGTGTAAATAAAGAGGTTATAACTTTTTTGATGACATCAAGTTTGGACACTTAGTAAGTGGCTACCTTGAAAAAATCTATTGTCATAGGTTCCCTTTCCTTTCCATCACACTGACCTTAGGCCAATCAAAGTTGCTGTGCATTACAAGTATTTAAATTTCTTGTGGCCAGATAATATTTAGAGCAGTAACTAAGTCTTAAATTGTTGATAAGGACTTTTTATTATTATCTTCTCATTATACCATTATCTATACACATTTGAAAAAATATCAGAAACATCACATTAATTGACTACTAGCCATCATTCAAGGTTCGTAATATTCATGAGAACATAATTTCTGCATGCAATAATTCTGTGCAGAAATAAACTATGGTTGTTTGGAAAAGATGTCATCTGTTTTCTTGCATTAACAAGACATTGCCTTTTTTCTGATTTGTATAAAACTTAAAAATCAAAATATTTTAGTAGCTGAAGCTAAAAATGTTTAAGGTAGATGCTGACATATAAAACATACACTACTTGCTCTCTGGGTAAACGCAAGTGCAAAATGAGATGATAACCTTCAAATACACGTCATTTTGCCCTGTGAAGTAGCAATAATAGTTACACACACACACACACACACACACACACGATTAAGTTAATATTAAGCTTGATCATTAAGTACATTCTCTTTTTTGCCACATTTTGAAAAATTAAATTTAACTATTAAAATAAACAAATATTATCTTTAGAATTAAAGATAAACACATACTGATAAGCTACTGATAAGCTACTTTTATAAGCTAGTGATATACACATATACACAGATATATATATATATATATATATATATATATATATATATATATATGTCTCAATTAATATTGAACACATCTTTAGCTTGTAGTTGTGCATTGGGGTAATGGATGGTACCTATCATTAAATTATTATTTGTGCATTAAAGGTGAAGGATTAAGTAAACTGTTAAAATATGCCTTCTTGTAAAGATTAATCTTTTCCTAAGAGTATGAAAGAGTCTGACAGTCAAACCAAATTAAAATAATGTGGTAACATCACAATTATCCTATTCTAATACTATAGTTCTGATCATAGCCTGAATAAATAACATTTGGTAGCTTAAAGCCATCATATATGAGATAAAGCCAATTAACTGTTTAAATCCAAAATGCATGTGGTAGCAGATTTTTTTTCCTGGAATATTGAGATGAGTGAATATATCTTGGACAACTGTTTGACAGAAATTGACTAACTTAGGTAACAAATGAGCTAGCATGATGAAAGATAGGATGTGTCAATTACGATACCAAATTTTCTGATTGGTATTAATGAGATGGATGGTATGCCATCACGATGACATCAATAATAATTAATAATGATTATAATATATCTGAAAAAGTTCTTGTTAAGAGCTGAGCCATCGTTTCTTGCCAAATTAAATGTGTTGTCCATAAATGTGTTAGAACAGAAAACAGTTGAATATTAATAAGGTAAGAAAAATGTCAGATTTTAATTTTGCAAATTGGTAAGGTCAAAGTTTTAATAAAAATCAAAACTGTAAGTGTGAATTCTACTTTGTTCAAGGTAAGAAGAGAAGCCTGGCTCACGTTAGTGACCAAAATACTTTAATGGATTAATTACAGGAAACAATGATTAAGAAGTCAGTCATGTTCCAGACATTTTATGGTCCTCAACAAAGTGAGAAACAAATGAGATAACCCTTATAAATTCATGTTTATAGAATTTCCAGGTAGAGTCCAAGGAGAGTGAGTTCTGTTGATATTTAATGGCCACCCATAAGTAAAACAGAAAAACTTAAGTGCACAGAGGGACCAAACCAGCTAACATGTGCAGAGATCAAAATGGTTAGACAGTAGAGAAGGCTACCTAGAGTATGCCCCCTTCAGTATTCAGGTGATTATTTTTAGTTCACAGGTCAACAAAATCTAGCCTTAGTAGAAGATGTTAAGTAAATTTCAACAAATCTTTGGTCAAATCATCATATTATATGCTGTTCTAAAATCACAAAATTGATTCTGCTTCCATGATTTAGATTAAAAAGAAAAAGAATTCTCATGATATGTGTGGAAGAGATATTTATGGTCATGTAGAATAACTTTGTCATAGACAGAGTCATTTTCCAGTCTTATCTACCAAATAAAAATAACAGAAACTGGAATTCTCTCGGCTGTGTTTATATCCAGAACATACTGTTTAAAACACCAAGATGCTTCCCTTCATCTGGCAAGTAGTGTGTCTTGTCAGGTATTCCTGTTGACCTCATTATCCCCTTCCTTTGGACCACAGTTAATGTCGAATGTAGGAAAGGAGAGTAGCTGCAGTTAACACACAATTCAACTGAAACTGATTAGCAAGTTCCCACAGCATGAAGAACCTAGAGTAGCTTGAATCTTTCATGGAAGTTCTCGTGTAGATATATTTCTAGAAAACTGTTTTCACGCAATCATCTTTTTCATTTATTTATTTATTTATTTATTTATTTATTTATTTATTTATGACTCCAGATTGTATTCCCTCCCCACTCCCTGTCCACCCTCTGATTGTTCTACATCCCATACTTCCTCTCCACCCCTGTCTCCACGAGGACATCCCCGCCCCCATTCCCCACCCAACCAGACCTCTAAACTCCCTGGGGCCTCTAGTCTCTTGAGGGTTAGATGTCTCTTCTCTGACTGAACTCAGACCCAGCAGTCCTCTGCAGTATATGTGTTGAGAGCCTCACATCAGCTGATGTATGCTGCCTGGTTGGTGGTCGAGTGTCTGAGAGCTCTCTGAGGTCCAGGTTAATTGAGACTGCTGGTCCTCCTACAGGGTTGCCTTTCTCCTCAGCTTCTTCTAGCTTTTCCTTAATTTAAAGCGATTATTATTACCATCTTTGTATAAGAAGGTATTTTCAGTGTTATCTTACCCTGAGAAACCAAATACCACCCCCAAGTTTTGTGATATTATTGAAAAAGAAAAGAGGGAGGAAGAGATTCTGGGCACTCTATGAAAGAATAACATTTGTGGGTTCATCTGGAAAATAGATATAACTCTGACAGCTCTTTGAGGCCTTATCCAAGAAGAGTCAGATGTCACCTTCTCAATAAAATGTACTAATTAGAATATGGTACAACTGAATTGTTACAGGCTTGGGAGTGAGTGCAAGTTAATGGATGTAGAAAAAAATGAAGCTATGAAAAGAGAAAGATTATGTGATAAAAATCAATTAAAGGAGTTCACAATGAGACTATCTCAAAAATATGAAAAATTCTCTAATTTTAAGACAATAGATGTCCAACATTCTCTCTGTCACACAAAAAACATCTATCCCTAATAAAATGAACAATGCATCTTTTGGTTTGCTATTTTCTTCAAAGCATTCCTGAAAATCACTTTCACGAGCTTCTGTGTTTGGAGGCAAACATTGCTCACTTGAGATATTTGTCCATATTCATACTCACATAAATGTAACTCCAGTACAATACACACTATATTTTTAGTAGGCAATGGAGAAATCAGAAATCTCTCTGATAAAGATAAAATTACTATCAGAATTAGTTTGTTTATATGATGTTTGTAAGTGACAAAAATATGTCTTTGGCTCTACAGCGCCAGAGTAGATGCTATAACAACAACCTATAACCAGATTATTTCAAAACTTGGCTGATTAGGGTGGGGTGGGTGCCGTAGCACCTTCTCTATCATCATTTATGACTAGGTATCAGTTGACTGAAATAACTCAAAAGCTAAATACAACCAGGAAAGCAGCAGCATCTAAGATTCCTATTGTTTTCACTGAAAAACTGAAGCAGTAGTACTGAGTCAGATGATAGAGAACCATGAACAACCTGGGATAAAGAAAGGCCAGAGGCTTTGATTAGCACATCTCTTGGGTCCACGTTAACTAGGTGTAATAATTCCACACTAGCATTTAAAAGCAAGTATGTTTAGAAAATGTAGGCTTCTGTGTCCTGAATTTCCAAATAGACACCTGTAAACTAAAGACTGGGGGTCTTAGTGATTTTCTAACATAGGTGTCCCTGAATATACAGATGGATAGAAAATGACATAGATCAATATATCCTAACTTTCAATCTATCAATAAAAGTGCCATCTTTGCGATTATCTCTACAACTTATAACTATGTATTTTCTAATAAGAATTAATACATGTCTTTTTACTATTAATATCCATTTGTCAGAAGGAGACATAAGATAACATAAATGAATGACACGTAAAGTCCTGCCATTTTTGCTCCAAGAAATTTTTTTGTCTATTCAATGATAGAGTTATTATGAGGAAATATCTTTGTACATGAATTAAAATATAATTATGCCTACAGATTTGCAGATGATTATGAAACAATGATTTTAAGATTTGGTGCTTGAACTAATAAATGAAACAACATAGCTTCTATAAAACACACATTCTCTTACAAAACAGTCAACTAAAAATGTATACATCATTTAAAACTGTTGTGAGAATTATGTGTCTCCCTCATACTCCCTTAGCTTTCCTGCTCAGGATTAAGTGATTACTATGAAGTATATTTTTTTCAGTATGCGTTTGCTTGGGGACTCAAAGGCTACAGCTTATATAAGTGCAAATAGAGGTTCTTCATGAGTTTGCATTTCACCTCTAATTCTTAAAAAAATATATAAAGTGAGCTTCCCTTTATTTAAATTCTCTCCATTAAAAAATAATCACAAATATGTCTTCCCTGAAGGTGGAATTATGTCATTTTCTACCTCATTATTCTCATTCCAAACCTATCATCGAGGTGGAGAGTAAAGTATGTTCCTAACCTGATTTATTTTCATTTTATTTCAATAGTCAGCTTTTTATCCAGTACTTTTAAGATAGGTTTTCTCTGTGTAGCCCTGGTTATCCTGGATCTCTATCTTCATATCTCTCTTGATTTGAACTAAAACATTCACCTGCCTCTGTCTCCTGGGTGCGGGAATAATTAACTTTAACTGATACATAAAATAGTAGATATTGGAAGGGGACCAGCATACATTCTGCTTATTATTACTATCCTTGTCTTTTTGTGATAGGTTCTCCCTATGCAGTCCTGGCTTTTTTCAAGACTGGCATTATCCTGACTTATCCTCCTGGATTACAATTGTGAACTAACATATCTAGCTCTTTTGTGTTTAATCAAAAATATTTCAAATGCTATTTTAACCCTTTTTGAAATGTACGGTACATTCTTTTCCCAAAGTCTTTTTCCTCTGCAATAATATGTCAGAAGTGATTATTCCTACTGAATTGTGGATTGTTACAGACTGTTCAACTGTTCTCCATTTCTGTCTTGATAACTGTCACACTAAAGCAAAAGTCTATGTGATCATTTTAAATTCCACATGAATAAGATAAAGAAATATTTGAACTTATATTTCTCAGTGAACACAGTTGCCTCTCCAGCATCCATGCTCCTGTAAATGACAGGATTCCACTTTTACGGAGACTCCTACTTCCTGATGCACATCCACCAGCAATTGTTCATCTGATTTGTTAGTTGCTTTTAGATTGTTGCCATCTCTTGGCTATTGTGATTGTTACTGTAAGAAATGTAATAGTGCAGATAGCTCTTGAACAGACTGCTTTAATTTACTTTAGAAATACTTTTCCAAATATCTGGAAAAGGGAATCCCTCGATTTCCCTTCCTCTGCCTGCAAACTCCATGTAAAGCAAGGTCTAAATCTGTCACTTCCAGTTTTAACTTTTCACTGTTTACAAAGGTTTGGATTATGTTTTGTTGTTTGTTTGTTTGTTTTGAAACATTTTCTTAATCAAAATTCTATCTTTAGTTTATCACTACAAACCTGTCCACAGCACAGCCACTTTTGGGTGTCCTAGTCATTTGTTCTGTATGTCAACTTCATGCGGCATATTGCTGTCTGGTCATCTGAATGTTCCTCTGTTCTTCTGCTCACATTTTCTTCTATGGGCTTTGTCTAGAATCTCTTTTCTGTGCTATGTGCTATGCCTAGCCTGCCAATACACATCATCAGCTGTGACGTCATGTTTTTAAATATCTCTAATAATTGCCTTGACTAAAATCAAGTCATCCCCCATGTTTTAAAGCATACTGTCTGATTTCTTATGGCTCAAGCTGGTCTTTCTTTCCTTCATGATTGTTCTGTGTCCTCAAGTATAATAAGTACTTCCCCTCCATACGGTCTATTGTGCTTAGAAGATGATTTACAGAAAAGATATTGTTTTTGTTGAAACACACACACGCACACACACAAACACACACACTCCACACACACACACATACTCACACACACACACTGACCTATGGATTAATCTAAATGAAAGTAGTATATTTTTGTTATTATAAATATAACAATAACTAAACTCAATCTTCCTGTTGGCTTTGAAAAATCTACAGAAAATAGCTTGATGCAGGTCTATAATTTCTTTATTTTATGTGATGTATTTTAGATAATGTTAAACCTTTCTCCATTAGAATTTGTTTTTTATTTTGTTTTTAATAAAATAAAATATAATAAGATAAAATAAAAACCATCACACTGAAATTGAACAAGGCAAACCAACAGAAAGTTAAGAGCCCCAAGAGAAATCACAATAAACATAGACTCAATCGTTCACACATTAAGAAGTTCCATAAAAACATTAAACTGAAAGCTACTATGTACATGCATAGGACATAGCTCAGAGCTGTGCAGTCCCTGTTTTTGCTGCTTTATTCTTTATGAGTTAATACAAGCTTTGATTAGTTGATTTGGAGGGTCTTATTTTCCTGGTATCTTCTATCTAGTCTAGCTTGGCTCTAACACTTTTTCTGCCTTGTCTTCTATAGGATTTCCTGAGATCTGAGGGGAGGGATTTAATGGTGGCATCCTATTTAGAGCTGTGTGTTCCAACGTCTTACTCTCTGTGTTATGTCTGACTATGAATCTCTGTATTTGTTCTAATCTGCTACAGGAGGAAGATTCTCAGATGCTCACTGAATAAGTCACTTGATCTATGAATATAGCTGAATATCATTAAAATTAATTTTATTGCTACTTTTGTTGTTTTGTTTTATTTTGAAACAAGGTTTCTTTGTATAGCCTGACTGTCCAGGGACCCATTCTCTAGACCAATCTGGCCTCAACTGATACCTGTCTAAGTATTCTTCTAGGATTAAAGGCATGTACAAACCACTGCCAACTTCACCTCCCCTCTCCATATTCTGTCTGTTCTCATGAGAGTTGAGCATATCCTATTTCTGACTTATTCTGTCAAATCATTCTTAAATTCATTCGTTTGTCTGCCATTCAATTGGACATCATTTTTAAATATGGATGCCTCCTTCTATAAACTAACTGTGCCTTCAATGTTTGGGATCAAAGGTGTGTACTAAGTGTGTGTCTACATTATAGCTAGAAAGATTAAAGATGAGTTCTCAGGGTTTGCTGGATCACAGAGAACCTATAAGGTCTTTGAATGTGATCCCTTATCAGAACAACCATGTTGCTGGATTGAAATTCTCCTACCTACTTGCATTCATCCACAAACCTCCCCAGCCATTCTTTTACTCCTGCATTAAAATTGTTCAAGCATTATCAGACTTCTAGAAAATTCCATATATCAAACATGGTAATAAATGTGCATTATTACTTATTTTAGACAGTCTTCACAGAGACCTGAAATTACTTGTAAAAATCAAAGTGAAAAGAGGGTGGACATCCTTATGAATTGAATAAGGAGTAGAAAGAAAGAACAAGGAAGGAAGGAAAGAAAGATGGAAGGAAGGAATGCAGGAAGGAGGGAAGGAAGGAGAGAGAAAAGAATGGAAAGCAAAGACAAAGGAAATTTAGAAGAGTCATTCATCTGTTTTAGAGGAGATGATATTGGAAATAGAAGGTTAAGTCCACTTTGTGTTCTGCTTGAAGGGAAAAAATCCTCCTCTTAAAATAAAAACAAAATCCTCTTCCTGGATTCTTAATTTCACACAGAATTACCTTAAAATTTTCACAGGCACGACTAATCTCTATGGGTATTACAGTTTTCTAAAGTAGGTCATTTTGAAATAATTATTTCTAAATATCCTTCTACTTTTTCCAAAGACTATGATAAAAAAAAATAATGTAAGATCCACAAGTAGTTCAACGCCATCTTTTCATAAAAGGTTTATTTAAAAAAAATTCTTTGCTTGGTCATATGAACAAGCACTCTAAGCTATGAGGACAAGGCAGAGAAGCAAAGAATCATTGTTTCATTGCTGAGTTTTGATGGGTGTTGTTTATTGCATGCAAGTCCATGTAATTTCATCGGGAGAATTTCACAGCTAGAATAATGAGAGGAGCAGATGGCGTAATCATTTATTAAAAAAAAAAAAAGCAGCCACCTTCTCATATATATGTAATGGCTCTGACTCTATTCTTTGGGATTTGCATTTTAAATGATGAAGGACCACGTGAGACAGCATGAAACCTCATTAACAAAGATATATCTTTGGGCTTCTACCTGAAGGGAAAGTGGTAATTTTTCCACCTCATAGCCTTCGCTTTAAATACCTGCTGATTTGTTTTATCTCTGCTTACTTCAAAGAATTTCAACCACATTAAGTCACCTTTTAAATATAAAACCAACAGAAGAAAAAAAATTCAAGCATTTACCTATACCCTAAAATGGATAACTCCAGAAATGATTTTTTGTTTGATAGAAAGTCTGCTATCTCTGACAATGTATGATACGTGAGTGGTTCACCAAGGATGTATCTTGATTCTGTGATGGGATAGCATAAACAAACTCCTGGAATATTTTTAATTGGAATTCATTATGAGAGCTAAGACATCAGGTTTGTTTGTAAACTGATGGGCTGTGTTCAGTCTCTGCTTTGAGGTAAGACGCTGAGAGCAATGGGGTGGTAGAGATCATATATCCTCACTGTACATATAGCAAAGGCATGGTAATAATTAAGGTTTAATCGGAGTGTTCTCCAGCTGCTTCCCCCCATCACTGTTGAGGTAATAATGGCAGTATAGATTAAATAGCAAATTGCAACAGAGTAAGGCAGCACCATCATAAAAAGCAATATTGATGTATGAGAGAATTAGGTAAACTTAGTCAATGAAGCATGACATCTCATTCACATTAACCTCCAGCAGGGCCCTCACAGTCCCAGGCATTGATCCAATCATTTGCTTGCCTAAATGTTTTCCACCTTCTAGGCAGTGCTTTTTTTTTTTTTTGAAACCAAACCCTAGCACTTCTACAGAATTGCATCACTTTTCTTTCCTTTCACTAGACAATATCAAGAGAAGTGAATCACGGCTAGGAAAAAGTATCTTTATAAACAATTATATATATATATCTCACAGAAGCAATAAAAATTAATTGCACAAGAATTGTATCCAGAGACTTTGAACTCCTTAATTTTCTCTTTTTAACTCTAAATGGTTTAAATCCAGCAAAGTCATAATGACTTGCTAGGGTAGTAGGCTATTCAAAGCACATACATGATATATATCTAGGTGCTAGTTAGAAAATAATAGAACAAATGATCTATTGTGGATCCCTGTCTACAACTACTATCAGATACCATAATATACAATATTAATGAAATATTCATATTATTACTATCAAATATATTATGACCAACATTTTTAATATTTCTTTGACAACTGATAGACATTTTAAGCATTATATACATATATATATATATATATATGTATATATTTATATATGCTTATGTCTATCTATCTCTATCTCTGTCTCTCTCTCTCTCTATGTCAAATAGACTGGCTTTATTTATAACATGTTCTTAGTAAAATAAATTAAAATTTCTATGTAAATTAAGTGATTTTTCTTTTTGTGTTTTTCTCTCCATAATCCCATCTCCATCTTTATTTGTAAAACAACAACAATAAAGAGAAAAACTAAGCTTTTAATTTATTTTGATAATTGTTTAGTCTTTGTCATCGAATTTTGTTTTTCTCATCCATCAGGCCTTGCAGCTCCAGGTCTTGACATATTAATATTTCCTATATTTCAAGAGTTGCATATGCATAAAAGGTCTTTAAAATAATAACTTAGAAGTATGTTGCTTCTTGTTCCTTCAAATATATAACTTGAATTCTTTAGCTAATTTAAAGATGAAAAATCTCCTAATATTAATAATACATGAGGAAAATTGTATATGTGGTTTTACAGCACTACTGGCACATTTGGATAAATGAAATTATTTTTTTCACAAAAAGTAATACTTGCTTATTTACTATTTACTCATGTACTCTCTTTTTCCTTCATAAAATAAGTAACTTGCTAGGGGGATCACTAAGAAGGAGGACACATTTTGCAGAAAAAAAATGTTAATTGATTGAAAATCCAAAGTGGGGAAAGAAATCAATTGTAAGTAAATAGCGTGGAATTAAACCTCTTGACCTTGAAGGATACTTTATGAGGGAGACCTTTCTATCAGAAATGTGCTGATACTAAATTATCACAGGATTTGATCTACCTTTAATAAGTGAATACTTCAAAGTTTACAAGAGGATCAAGTTTCTGAACAGCTGTTAATTTTTCAGAGTGGAAATTTAGTACCTGAAGAGATTGCACATTTATCTCCCAAGATTTGTATTTATATTTTATGGCTTGTCACTTTTGGCATTATGCTTCAACTCTCAATAACCACATTGTCTTTTGAGAAGCACTCTGTTGTGATACTGTTGTAGTTCTTAAGTGAAAGAGATACATATTAATATATTTAACATCATTTGTTAAATGTCAGATTACAATCAGTGTTGTATATGTCAAGGGTCTACATATCTATGCAGCAGTTCTCTCTATTATACCCCCAAAATATTTGGCTTTGAATCAATCAGATATTATTATAAAGGAATATGACATAGGAACAGTAATAACAAAATTTGATATTAAACTGTTTGTGTTTCTTTAATTTTCAAGTACAGTAGATAATATCTTTATCTTAATTATTATATAACTTATATAAGAAGTCTATATGCATCAAAAACTATGTATTCATGTGCTGTTTTCTAGAAATCCATGTTTAGGATTTATCTCCTATATGAACATACTTACATAAAATTACAAGGAAACAATATTTTAATTCCATCTTTGTCTTTCATTTAATTTATTTAATGAATTATCAAAATATATTTAACATAAAGTTTACCACTCCAAAATTTTGATATATAAAAGGAAGTCTATTTATATTGTGAAGTTACAAAGTATCTCTATTCTATATACTAATAACTTACATATAATAAATTTTCTAATTCTATTAATTACTCTTACAGAGAAGGAGAAGCAGTCTTCTGGAAGAACCATATTTCTGATAGGTAATACAATCACAAGTAGTCTCTAAACACATACACATATGAGAAGCACTAAAGAGAAATATTATTGGATTTATATCAGCCCTGGGTCAGCAAGATGGCATAGTGTAAGCAGATAAGATGCCTGCTTCCAAGCATGATGATTCGAGTTTAATTCCTTGAACCCACATGATGGAGAGACCACACTTTTCCAAGTTGTTTCTACTTCTACATATGTGCCACAGTATACACAAAATCAAACACAAATACATAAATAAGTAAATAAATATGTAAAATCTAATAAAATGGTTTAAAAACAAGCATGCCAATTTCTGAATGATGGAGGAGTGTAGGTATCAATGCTGAAGAAAATGTGGGTTTTAAAAGACTGTTCTATTTTCATTTGAAGTACTACAGTTATAGACAAATAACCATATAGGGTTAGGATTGCCAAGAATAAGATGCAAAGTAATATTTGTATTTCATATTCATTTTTGTATAAAAATTATTTCATGCCATATTTGAAACATTCTAGACTATTTTCTCATTTATTATCAGAAATGAAGATTTAATTAGACACTCCAGATTTTTCCCCTCTTAAAGTCAGCTATGCTTGACTAACTATGCTTTGAACTCACTCCAGTATATTCACTTGTCTTGGGGACTTCAATGGTGACCACACACTGTTCCTAAACTTTTCTTTGTAAACCAATGAAGCATTGCATTAAGGTATAAGGAGGGAAGGAGGGAAGGAGGGAGAGAAAGAGTGGGGAGGGAGGAAGAAAAGGAAGGAAGGAAGGAAGGAAGGGAGGGAGGGAGGGAGGGAGGGAGGGAGGGAGGGAGGGAGGGAGGGAAAGGAAGAAGAGAAAGGAAAGAAGGGAAGCGTTTTTTTGCTACCCTAACTATTGTGATCTGTTGTGTATGCCTGAGAGACATATTCTCTGTATCACAGTCCCCTTCTACAAGCTTTGGTGTGTGATAGGGTTCATTATCTCTTTAGCAGGAAGACTTACATCTTAATGAGAGTGCAGTCTGGAATTGGATTTAGTCTTTGCATAGCATTAGAGCATTGTTCTGAAATGTTGTGAGCTTCTCTCATACCAGTCTTCTCTCCGTCTAATCCTTCCGTTCTCCATGGATGCTGATGCAGGATAATTAACAGTAATGTATAAAAATTTAAAAGTTAGGATGCCAGAAAGTTAACAATAGCTTTCTTCAAATAGATTAAGCAATTGAAGCCTGTTGTTTATTTTATTAGACTTGACAATATCCACATAAACCTGCACATATTGAAAACCAAGTTTTCAGGTAAAAAAGAACTCTATCATATACAGTCATGAAGATTCTTAAAGGGACCTTATTTCATGAGGTCTTAAGTCATTTGGAAAAATATAATAATAATTCAACATTAAATTAAAATGATCTCATATACTGAATGTAGTAATAAAGTATAACTATATATATATATATATATATATATATATATATAGGCAAGAAAGAACCTGGTTCTTGTCCTGAACAACCATTCAGACACTTCTAGAATTTCTTATCCTATATAGATTTAGTTTTAGACATTACACATAGAATGTGAGATATTAGATATTCAGAAATAAGAGAATTTAGTTATTGTATTATCTTTTCACATAGCTGTCTGAATGTGGACACTTCTTTTTGAAGTTAAAGGTTGAAGACATTAAAACTTCTCTGTGTCGTTTATTCTCTGTGTATGTCTTTATTTTAACTTGTTTCCTTCAAAAAAGTTTAAATAAATTCAGCAAAATAGACAATAAGTTCAAAGTACTGTATGTGAAAATTATTTGAATTAATATACATTTTTTTTTCATTTTTATCTGAAAATGTATTTTTATTATGCAGTTGTCTGGAAGCCCATAATCATTTTTCCTTGCAGTGATGCTCAATGCTCATTTCAAACACAGAATAACAACAGTTGACTGAGGTGACCATGACCCAGTGTTCTCCTTCATAGAGGGGTCCAGAAGCTGCTCTCATACTTAGACCCGACTTCCTGAAATGCTATTCTTGCAATGATTACTGTACCTATTGTGATCTGTGTTTTAAGGATTCTTAGTTTAATAATAGTTGAAGTGTTGGGTAGAGCAGGCACATCTGTGAAAATGAAGTTGGTCCACAATACATTTTTTTCAGCCCTACTTCTTCGTATGGATTCCTCTTCACACTGCTCCTTCACCTCATGGTCATCAGTGTTTCTTCTTGCTGTGGCTTTCCATCTGCCTGCCCTTCGGGTATTCATTTCACACTTTTTGATTTTTTTGGTTCCCAAGTCTGTCTGACCACCCTCTGTTAACTACCTACTACTAATAAATACAGATCTCTGCCTTTACCTGCTCTAGGATCCCAGCACTTAACAATTCACACTTGCTATCCTTCTCAAATACCCTTCTTCAGCATCCCAAATGATCAATCATTTCTGATATAGATAATAAATGTGTCAACACTCATTTTGAAGTGTTACATTTTCATTGCACTCTCCGTGGTCAGAAGCATTTCTTAAATATCGGCTATTGAAATGCTGATTTCACCAACCTCCACTCCTCCAGCCATACATCTGGGGAAAGGGGGATAATTGCTACGTGTGCTAATCTCATCCTCAGAGCTTTTCACACATCAAGAGCAAGGCCAGAGTTTCCTCATTAGTGTTGCTAGCACCTGTCTACACATTGTGGATTTTCAGAGACTGTGGGGGAGGTTTGCTGGTCCTCCACTAATCTTTTCTCATGTCTCTAATTCCCTTAATTGGAACTCACTCCTGCATGAGAAATGACATCATTTCCTAACAAAGGACTTAAAACTGGGAGGAAATAAAAAGCAGAGGAATAGTCAACAATATGAATCTACAGACAAGAAATGATAACAAAAGACTTTGTATCATAGGGAAGAAATCTCAACAGAAAATGAGAAACAGAGCAGTAAGGGACATTTTTGCCCTTTGTCCTTGTTTCCTTATGCATTCTTAATTTTGCTTTATGCCCACTTATTCCTCTGCCAAAATTTTGTTTTAGGTCTATTAAATGCTACTTAATATTAGTTAGGATTTGGTGACTTATTTTAATAAAAATGTAAAGTGTTTGAAACTTTATTGCCATATTTGAACTAGATAATATTTGATATTCCCTCCAAAGTTTATCAAGGAAATATAGTTTCCGAAACTTTATGCAACTATGTTTTAAATAACTGAATAGCTTTAGGCCAAGTGTTATCCTGTTGAAGAATTTGCAAAATCTATGATCAAATTTCCTGTTCCATGGATTCAATCAAACTTAACAGTGATTACATTTTGTTATGAAGCAATAAATGCAAATACTCAGTAAAAATAGACATTGGATCCCTAATTAATATGACATAAGATTTGGTGAGTATTAAGGAGAGTGTTTGCTTACTATTAGTTTAATTAAAGTTTATATAATTGCTCTTTATTAATTTGTACAAACACGCAGAATTAATTATATGTAAGGTATTTTAGTTGTTATTTATTTTTCAACAAGAGTTCAGTATAATTTACAAGGTATTAATATGGATTAAGTAGATACTAAGATAATAATAAAAAATAATGAAGTCTTGGAGATCCACTGCACTAAGTAAACAACAGGATAAGAGGACTGTAATGGACACATGTATAAGCTGAGGCAAATTTAAAATACATTCTATTTTATAAACAGGAAGGTATATTTTGTCAAGATAGACATGTAATACCTATTCTTCTTTCTACTCCTAAACAAGTAGTCATTGTTTTTACAGAGTTCTATAACCAGAATTATGTGAGTTTATTTTTCTCCAAATTAGCCTTCATTCAAAGGCATACATTGAGGATTCATTGTTGAGTAGTATATCTGAGATTTTATTGGTCCATAAAATGTATATTATATACTCCTAATCTGTTTTTCTCTCTGCCTACCTATTTATATATTATGCATCCTTTATTCATTCTCTGACTATCTGGATTACTGTCTACCTATCTCTGCAATACACAATGATTTTATATAAGAGGGTTTTTTTAATAATTTATTTATCTTTTTCAAATCATAATTCATTCACAGGGGTTATAAACACAGAAAGGCAGGACTTGGGGGAGGGGATGACACTGGAATGTGGGTGTTCAGGGGAAATACAGATATTATAAGGGTTGTTTTAACTCTTAAATATTCAGACTTGTTATTATCATTCTCTAAGTCAATACTTAGACACAACAATATGATTTTTATGTTTTTAGAACTACTAAAATACTTTATGAATGTAAAATAATGTCCCCAATGGATTAGTATTTAACGACATTCCTGCCTTATTAATCTAAATCAGTTTTATTAATCTGGATCACTTCAAATTACCATTTTTTAAAACAGATTCAATGCAGTATTTGTAAGGCAACACATTTTTGCCTTTCGTTTAAAACATGTAAGAGAATTGAAGTTGTTGAAAAGAAGCAATAAATAACTGGGAATGCAAGAAAATATGTCTCAGAAAGTCTTACTGTCCCTTGGAGTCTACTCACACTGAGCACACACCTAAACCACTAGCACCTATAATGAATGATTCCTAACTTATTGTAATTTGTATGTTATCTTTTTCACTTGATAAAAATCCCCAAATAAATGCCTGCTCACTGGCTATACCTAGCACATTATAAACTCTCTACTTCTTTATAACGCCTTGTGATAAAAAATAGTGTATAGGCTATAGAACTCTAAATTGTCTCAGAAAATTTTCTTGACATGAAAAAAAATATGATGCATACTACAAAGCAAAAGAAATATGATTATATAGACACTTCAAAATAACTTTATGTTGTACTATAACACTTCTTTGCAATATGTAAGCAATTATACAAAACCATATTAAAAGTTTATGAGGAGTTACCAATATTTGTTAATCTATACATGATTTTATAGGGAAAATGAAATTAATTCTAAAATCCCTTGCTTTCAAACAGAGTTAAAACACGGGTAAAAAGAAAGTCTTACAGCTTTATTTTAACCATATTAAAATTTCAATGGCACATAATGAAGTTTAGAATATAGCTTTTAAATTTTTTTCTTCCTTTCATTTATTTGTCTTCATTATTTCATTTATTAATTCATTGATTAAAATTTTATTTTATTTTTTATTCACTTTACATCCCTATCACTGCCCACCTCCCAATCACTATCTCCCACAATCCTTCCCCTGTCACCTCCCCTTCTCCATGGAACAGGTGGGGTGTCACATCTGTATCTCCCCTTCCCCTACCAGGCACTTCAAGTTTTGGCTAGGCCAGAGAAGACAGCCCAATTAGTAGGACACATCACACATACAGGTAACAGCTTTTTGGATAGCCCCCATACTAGTTGTTCAGGGTCCACATGAAGGTCTAGCTGCACATCTGGTACACAGGTACTGGGAGGCCTAGCTCCAGAACATGTATATTCTTTGTTGGGTGGTTCAGACTTTGAGAGCCCCAAAGGTCCAGGTTACTTGAAGCTCTTGGTCTTCCTGTGAAGTCCCTACTCTATTTATATCCTTCAGTCCTTCCTATTCTTCCATAAAAGTCCCCAAGCTCCATCTACTGTTAAGCTGTGGGTGTCTGTATCAATCTGAGTCAGCTGCTGGGTCGAGCCTCTCAGAGAACAACATGACCCAGTATGCAAGCAGAACAGAGTCTTATTAACAGTGTCAGGGATTGGTGCTTGCCCATGGGATGGATCTCAAGTAATGCCAGTTATTGGTTAGTCATTCCTTCAAACTATTTCTTCTCCCTCCCCTGTGCCTGCATCACTTGTAGAAAGGATAAATTTCGGATTGAAAGTTTTGAGTGGGTTGATGTCTCTATAGCTCCGCTGGGGTTCCTGTCTGGATACAGGAGGTGGCCTTTACAGGTTCCATATTCCCAATGTAGTGAGTTACAGTTAAGGTCTGTCCCATTGATTCTTGGACGCCTCCCTTATCCCAGGTCACTGTCTGGTCCTGGAGATGGACCCCACACACCTCCTCACTCCCATCAGTTGCAGATTTCCATCCATTTTTATGGTCATCTCTCCAGTCCCTCCCCATAACTGATCCTGAATGCCCCATTCACCTCATCTTTCTCTTTCCTGCCTGTTCTCTCCCTCCATCTCTCTTTTGGGACTATTTAATTCCCCCTTCTGAGTGAGATTCAAAGTTCCTCATTTTGGCCTTTATTCTTGTTTAGTGTCTTTGGGTCTGCGGAATGATAAATGGTACCTGTATTTTATGGCTAATATCTACTTATAAGTGAGCATATCCCATGCATGACATTTTGGGAGTTAGTTATTTCACTCAAGATGATATTCTCAAGTTCCATCCATTTGCCTGCAAAATTCATGTTGTCTTCATTTTAATAGCTACATAGAATTCTGTGGTATAAATGTACCATATTTTCTTTACCCATTTTTCAGTTGAGGGACACCTAGGTTGTTCCCAGCTATTAATGTTTATTATTCATTTGTTAAATCTTTGACTATCAAAATTAAAGCTTCCCTCAAGTATCAATTCAACTGTTCTTTTGGAATTTCCATTCTTGCTATGTGTAATTGTATTATCTAATAATTCTTAATTTTATTAGCTTTTAATTCTTTTATATTATAAATTATTGTTTGTTTTACATAATATATAGTATGAAAAAAGTACCATGATGACAACAATTCTGTGCACTCAGTTGAGGTGGAGTAGAAAGTAGAGAATAAAACCGTTGTAAAAACCTGTCGTCCACGGAACCAGGTTGATGCTGCCATCAAGAAGGCAGTTGAAGTTCATTACCATCAGTTGAAAATTACAGAGGATCCAGAAGTGACTCCGCAGGAGACTGACACAGCTGTCAGCTCCCCTGCCTCCCCCTACGGTCGACCCCTAGACTTCCACGCCCTCCAGAAGGGTTCCTGGTATGCCTGGCTTTGCCCTCATTTCTCTCGCTAGAGAGCTTGGCCTCTTGATCACCACAACAAAAATTGGCTTTTTCCTAAACCAAGGCCACCCTTGATATGGCCGCTAACATTGGGGAGCCTTCCTTTATGACAATATTACACCCCAAACTGACAAATGGTTGGTAACTTGAACATTTACAAGAGACTAGGATGGCTGTGAGTTAGCCCAATGACGGGATTATTGTAGGTCCACTTCCCAGGGGCCCACCCAATGCAGCCGAAAAGGAGTGCGTGGTGCTGGGAGTGGGTGCAGCCTACATGGCCTAAGACAGGGCTCTCACCCTCCTTTCACCCACATCAGAGTCCCTTGACGTTGCCCATCGTCGACAGCCTAAAGCCTTCGACCATCGATGTGACTCGTCTCACATCAGTGTTTTGGGGTTGTGAACTTGTCTAAGACCCCCCATAATTAGACATCCAAATTCAAAACTCACATAGTTGGGATTGATCATAAGACGCCTTCTCTAACTAAACAGAGAAGGGGGAGATGCCAGAAGCCAGGACCCTCGCCCTTACCCTTACCCCCTACCTTTCCCCACCTGCACAATGTCCTCTGAAGCTTGGCAACTGCAAGATCCTGCTTAGCAACTGCAGATAGACTCAAAGCAGAGTACCATGTCTTCTTAAGAATAGCAGGGAGACCATAATTCAAGGCAGTGTACCATATAGACCATGACATGTTTCAAGCCACAGGCCAAGAAGATTTTGTACTTTTCCACCACCTGGACCCTCTTACCCCCTCCCCTTGTAAAACATGCTATAAAAAAGCATTTCATGTTCAAAAAAAGAAATAAAAAAAAATGTGGTGGCAGTTGAATGCCAGGAAAGGCACATTAACTCAATTCAGTAAACTACCTGAAACAAAATGTCAAATTGTCTGTAGTTTTGAACTAGAAAAAATTAAACCAAAGAGCCAGAAGAGGTACCATTTCATAGCATGAGATATTTTTGATACAACTATACTGATTAGCCAATAGAAAACATTAAAACCTAAGGCTAAAATGTGTATCTACAACAAACACTTTCCTAGCATGCTGAGGACCTAGATATGAGCCCCAGCCTTGAAGAAAGAGAGTGTGTTTGTTCTGCATATTGTTTACAGAGCAATTAATGACAAAATGTTATTGAATTAAACATACTGGCATTTAATGGTTCTGGTACTGATTATTTAACAACTGACTTGTTATAATTTTTAAAACTGAAATCATACTTGGAACTGTGTTCAAAATGATCTTGGTAACTGACATGAACCTCTCCTCATTTCCTCTGCCAAGATGTATTGTAATCGTCACTTCTAATCACTGAAATAAAATGATTTTGGTGATTCTTCAAGGATATCATAACATCACACTTATTATACTTGGAAAAACATAAAACACAAGTCACATCGAAGCACTGACTTTTCTTCCTAAAAGCCCAAGGAATTAGGGTGACATTGTATAGCTTTAAGTAAGTAATGAGCATCAATTGTTTTCTATTTTTATTATCGGTTATTTTACTTATTTTCATTCCAAATGTTGTTCCTCTTCCAAGTTTCCCCTCAGCAAAACCCCTTTCCCATCCCTCCTCCCCCTGCATCTATGAGGATGCTCCCCCAGCCAATCATCCACTTCCACCTCATGACCTTAGCATCGGCCTTCACTGGGGCATTGAGCCTCTACAAGATCAAGGACCTCCCCTCCTATTGATGCCAGATAGGGCAATTCTCTGGTACATGTGAAGCTGTAGCCATGGGTCCCTCCATATGTACTCTTTGGTTGGTTGTTTAGTCCTTGGGTGCTCTGGGGGGTCTATTTAGTTGATACTGTTTTTTTTTCCTGGGGGTTGCAATCCCTTTCAGATCCTTTAGTCCTTCCCCTAACTCTTCCTTTGGGGTTCCTGTGCTCAGTCAGATGTTTGGCTGCTTGCATCTGCATCTTTATTGGTCAGGTTCTGGCAGGGCCTCTCAGGGGATCACTATAACATTCCACATATGCACCTAAATTCCTGCATTCAGTGTTGCATCAGAAATATTGGAAGAAACTTAGTATATAATGGACATGACATTTGCATTCCTTTCAATTTTTTTTTATGAGCATATCCTACTTCTACTTAAAAGAATCAGTACAAATTCTAAAATAAGACACATCTCTGAGAAGTAAACCCAAGAGTTCACAGGCTGGAATGTCTGCTGTCACACCTGTATCATTTTGGCAGAAAGATGCTTCCTTTGGATAGAAAAAAATAGAGTACGAGCCAAGAACAGTCATATAATGTCCTTTGGCAGCTCTTCTACGCCAACATATTTTTATTTTTAATCTCTCGGGATAATTTGCAGAAATAGCAACTCCCAATGTTTTGTTGAAATGTGTATTATATTGACAGACAAAATGAAAACTCACTTGGGATTCTTAGATGTTTTTTAAAATACCTTTTTCAAAATGTCATGCCATGCTAAACAATGAACTAGGATATTTGCATTACAAATCAATATTAAACTTTTTTGTGAGCCTCATCTGCACACATAAGGAATCAAAGTTCATTCAAAATAATTAACAGGTTTCACAGGAAAGCTTCTTGTAAAGAGGAATATGTAAGTGTAAGAATTTGAAAATATCTCAAACTTATTTATCTCCATATAACTTGCAAACCCCTTACATAACTTTCAACTAATACTTGTATTGTGAACCTTATATTGGCAGGTTTTGTGTGTTAACTTGACAGAAGCTGGAGTTATCACAGAGAAAGGGTCCTCCCTTGAGGAAATACCTCCATGAGATCCAGCTGTATGGCATTTTCTCAATGAGTGATAAAGTGTGGGAGGACCCAACCCATTGTGGGTGGTGCCATTCATGGGCTGGTGGTTCTTGGTTCTAAAAGAAAGCATGCTGAGCAAGCCAGGGGAAGCAAGGCAGAAAGCAGCATTCCTCTATGACTTCTGCATCCATTCTTGACTCCAAGTTCCTACCATGTGTGAGATCCTTTCCTGACTTCCTCTAGTGATGAACAGCAATGTAGAAGTGTAAGCTGAATAAACCCTTTCCTTCCCAACTTGCTTCTTGATCATGATGTTTTATGCAGGAATAGAAACGCTGATTAAGACAAACTTGAACATAAAATGTAGAGAAAGATGTCTACATCTACATAGCCTACTTCTTTTCTCTTCCATCTCTCTGCTTTTTTCGTTCTTTATATAAACATCACCAAACACTGTACGTTTATTCGTGCTAGGTTCATTGATGCAGTTGCATGATGGGCTACAAATCATGATCTAGTGTAGCACATTGACACTATGGCAATCTGTTGTTGTACTTCTGCTTAACCAATAATCCCTTAGCCTACTTCCCATTTTCTTCCCCTTATTAACCTTTTCCATGATTATGTTCATCTGGGTTTTGATGAATTTGTTTTAAATCAGAAATTATGTACTATATATTTTCTCTTATTTGTTATATTAAGTCTTTGCTTTCTTATTGCTTAATGCAAGACATTGACACCTTGAGACATGCAAATTTATAAGTGGAAGAGGAAGTCCTTGCTCCTGTGAAGGCTGGATGCTCCAATGTTGGGGAACTTGAGGGCCAGAAGGTGGGAGTGGGTGGGTGGTTGAAGGCACATCCTCATAGAAGCAGGAGAAGGGGGGTTGGAGTAGGGGGGTTTAGGGGGGGAATGAGGAAAGGGGAAATCATCTGAAATGAAAAAAAAATCCAATAAAAATAAAAGAAAACAGTCATCTGCAAGACAAATTCCTGCAACTACATTTGGCTGTTTGAATCAACAAAAATCAAAAGTATACAAGTTACTGTATTTAGTTAGCTGGTTGAAAACTTCTATGACATTTTTTTCTGATTTTCACTAATATGTTGCATCTGAGTAATTGGTAGTGTTTCTCTCATTTTTCCATATCATCCATCACTCAAAGCCTCACAATACCTGCTAATAGTTGTATGTTTTCTATCATGCTGGTATTGTTTTCCATGTTGGAATCATGTTTTAAAAGTTGAGGTCTGAACTCTCATCAGCAATGGAGGAGTGTTACCTTTGCCCCATATCTTGGCCAACATGTGCTGTCACTTAAGTTTTTGATATTAGTGATTCTGATGCATATAAGATTTAATCTCAAGGTCATTTTGATTTGCATTTCCCTGAAAACTAAGTATATTGATCGTTTCTTTAAATGCTTTGTGGCTGTTAGAGATTCCTCGGCTGAGAATGCCTGTTTAGCTCACTTTTTATTTGAGTTATTTGGTTAGTTGGTGTTTAAATTCTTGAGTTCTTATACATTTTTGTATATTAGCTGCCCTCTGTCAGATGAAGGGTAAGCAAAGATATTTTCCCATTTTGTAGGCTGCTGTGTTTTCCTATTGACAGTGTTCTTTGCCTTTCAGAAGCTTGGCAGTTTCATGAGGTCTCACTTATCAGTTGTTGATCTTAGAATCTGTACAACCACTCTGATAATCCATCTTGTGGTTTCTCAGAAAATTGTAAATATTTCTACCTAAATACCCAATTATACCACTTCTGTCCAAATACCCAAAAGATGCTCTACCATACTCTAAGAATATATGATTAACTATGTTCATAGCAGCTTTTATTTGTAATGGTCAGAAACTAGAAACAACCCATATCCTCCTCAACCAAAGAAGAATGGATACAGAAAATGTGTTTCATTTACACAGTGGAATACTATTCAGCTATTAAAAACAAGGATATCATGAATTTTGCAGCAAAAGGATCGAATAACATCCTGAGTGAGGTAAACCAGACCCAAAAGGACAGGCATGGTATGTACTCATTTATAAGTGGATATTAGTCAAAAGGTGCAGGATACCCATGCTATACTCTACAGACCTTAAAAAGCTAAACAAGAAGGAAGACCCAAGAGAGGATGCTTGAATCTCACTTAGAAAGGGAAATAAAATGTCATAAGAGGAAGATGGAGGGATACAACAAGGTTGGAGAGGGGGTAGGGAAAGAACCAGGTGTGGGGAGACACAGAAGCGAGGGACAGAGGGACACTAACATGAATGTAGATCTGTAGCTGGATGGAGTGGGGATGTAGGGGACATCTTTAGGACATGATAGAGACCAGGGTTAAGGGACTTTATTTGAGACTCATAGCAGTGGGGATAAGGAACCTTAAAAGTCAACCCCTAGTGGAGAGATAAGAACACCAACCCATCCACAAAATTTTCGAACAATAATTAGTCTTATGTACAAGAAATGCAAGGACTATGATCAAGTAGAGACTAAAGGAATGGTCGGAAAGTAACTGGCACAATTTGAGACACATCGCATGGGAAAGTACCAATCCATGACACTATTAATGGGGGGGAAGAAAGAGTTGAGGTCTGTTGATTCTGACAAAAAACAACTGCATTAATTTTAATATAAAATACAGTGTTTTTTGAGTCAAATTTGAGTGATCATGTTTCAGAAATCTATATTGAGGTCTCACCAAACTCTATGTTCCAATGTGGGAGCAGTTTTGTTGAATTTTCTATAGCAACAGAAATAATAAAATTATAAAATGAAGGCATTTAAAAACTAAATTTATGAAAATATCAAATAGGCAGTTATAGTAGGCAGTTATTTGTAGGCTGTAATTTGATTGAATTAGTATAGAATAGGTTTTACTTAAGTTAATAGATTCTAAACACTTAATATGCTTATGAGAATATTAAATCTGATATACAGGCAGATCAAGAACAAGGGACTAAAAAATTCCCACAGAAATTGTAATTGGGCTTTCAGAACAGTAATCTCAATCTCTCCATTGTTAAGCATGTTTTCTTTTTTTATCAGTTGATCAGGCTATGCAAAAAACTTTTGTTCAGAATTTGCATGTACAGTCTCTGCTTTTGAGTGAGCCTCATATTTGAGCATCTGGAAGGTCAGAGATTATTTATTAATTTTACAATGTTCCTCATCATTTGAAAGATTATTTCTAGGATCTAAGATAGAAGAGGCTGAGTAGTGGTTAAAAGAGAAGTACTCCGGATGAAGAAATGGCTGGTACAGCCCATTAAGAAACAAAATCCCATTATCATATAAAAAATATTAACCATCATAATATAGATGTAACTCTTCCGTTTCTTACATTCATCTTTTGTATCTGACATACCATTTATAAGTAACACATAATAGTACTGCTATAAATAAAGTTAGATAATCAAGAACATTGATTGTGTTTAGGGAGTGTAGGTGGCAGATGAACAAAATGCACTTTAAAAAGCTAAATTTTACATTTTTCATAGCTAAATTAACTAAACTTTCCCAGTATATACAATTATCTTTATTTTATAAACTCTTTTACTTATATTTAAATATAAATGGCTGGAAATGGATATCTGTGGATGAAACCATTGTAGTATTGCCATTTTTATACTAGAAAACTTCTCAGAAAATTGGGAATTGCTCTACCTTAAGACCCTGCTATACAACTCCTAGGCATATACCTAAAAGATGTTCCACCATACCACAAGAAAATTGTTTAACTATGTTCAGAGCAGCTTTATGTGTAATAGCCAGAAACTAGAAAAAAAAATATATATAAGAGGTCTCTTAACTGAAGAATGGAGAATTAAAATGTGGTTTGTCTATGCAATGAAATGCCACTCAACTATTAAAAACACAGCTATAATGAAGTTTGCAGACAAATATATGAAACCAGAAAATATTATCCTGAGTGAGGTAACCCAGACCCAAAAGGATATGTGTGGTATGTACTCAGTTGTCAGTGAGTATTAGCCATAAAATGCAGGATAACCATTCTATAATCCAGAGACACAAAGAAGCCAAATAACTTAAAAGGCCCAAGGGATTATGCTTGAATCTTACTCAGAAGAGGAAATAAAAAAAGTAGACACTGGTGTTGGATGGAAGGAGGGAACTGAATGGGGAAGGGAACGTAGCAGTGAGATAAGATGTAAGGGGAAAAGAGCATAGAGTATAGAAGTCTAGGACAGGCAGGGGAAGAAGCACCTCTAGGAAGTTCCAGAGTCCTGGGACAGGGTAGGGGTAGTGGAAGTCTATGGGGGTGACTCTAGCTGAGACTCCTAGCAATGGAGGATAAGGAGCCTGAAGGAGCTACTTTCTTTAGCTAGGCATGACTTCCAGTAGAGGGATAAGGATAGCATCCACCCATAAAACCTTTGACCCAAAATATGTCCTGCTCGCAAGAAGTGCAAAAAATAAAAGGGAACAGAGATTGTGTGAATGGACAACCAGTGGCTGGCCCAACTTGAGACCCATCCCCATGGCAAAAGCCTATTCCTGATATTATCAATGATACTCTGTTCGGCTTGCAAACAGGAGCCTATCATAACTTTCCTCTGTGAGCTCCACTCAACAGCAAATACAGAGACTCACAACCTAACATTAGACAGAGCATAGGCAGCCTTGTAAAAGAGTTTGGGGAAGAATAGAGGGGCCTGAAGAGGATAGGAACTCCACAAGAAGACCAACAAGAGTCAGCTAATCTGGACCCTTTAGGGCTCCCTAAGACTGAACCACCATCGGAACAGCATACATAGGCTGGATCTAGGGCCCTTACATATATGTAGCAGATGAACAGCTTGGTTGGTATTCATGTGGATCCCCCACAACTGGAGCAGTGGCTGTCTCTAAATCTGTTGTCACTCTGAGGATCCTCTTTCTCTGACTGTGCTACATTGTCAGATCTCAGTGAGAGAAGATGCACTTAGTCCTGCAGTGACTTGATGTGTCAGGGTAGGATGAAGTTCAGGAGTGCCACCTCTTCTCTGAGGGGGAAGGGCTGTGTGAAGGGTTGGACTGGGAGTATGGGTGGTGCTATGACCATGATGTAAAGTGAATTCAATATAAATTAATAAAAAAAGGAAAAACAGAAATATTGCTTAGATTTTTTTTCATTTTTTTCTCTTCTTTTTAAAATTTTTTTTTGAACATGAAATGCTTTTTTATAGCATGTTTTACAATGGGAGGGGGTAAGAAGGGCCAGGTGGTGGAAAAGTACAGAATCTTCTTGGCCTCTGCCTTGAAACATGTCATGATCTATACGGTACACTGCCTTGAATTATGATCTACCTGCTATTCTTCAGAAGATATGGTACACTGCTTGAGTTATGGTCTCCCTGCTATTCTTCAGAAGATATGGTACACTGCTATGAGTCTATCTGCAGTTGCCAAGCAGGATCTTGCAGTTGCCAAGCTTCAGGGGACATTGTGCAGGTGGGGAAAGGTAGAGGGTGAGGGTAAGGGCGAGGGTCCTGGCTTCTGGCATCTTCCCCTTCTCTGTTTAGTTAGAGAAGGCGTCTTATAATCAATCCCAACTATGTGAGTTTTGAATTTGGATGTCTAATTATGGGGGGTCTTAGACAAGTTCACAACCCCAAAACATTGATGTGAGACGAGTCATATCGATGGTCGAAGGCTTTAGGCTGTCGACGATGGGCAACTCAAGGGACCCCGAGGTTTTTTTAATTGGAATATAACTACATGATTGTATTCAGTGACTCATATCACTCCGGTGTCTGATTCTTCCTTCAGAATTCTGCATCTCTTTTCTTTTAACTATTTTTGATGCGGGTATGTATATGTTTCTGTACATGTATACACGCATGTTTGTGTCTGTGTATGCATGCATGTGTATATATGCAGGTAAATACACTCTTGTGTGTGTGTAAATATATATACATATATATATATGTATATATATATATACATATATACATATATATATATCTCCTTTGAGTCTCTTCTTTTTTGTATACAATTACATGGTTGACCATTAGGTACTGGATAACCAAGAATTTATCTATGGGAAAGAAATATTCTCCCTCTCATCAGTGTTATTTACCTGTATCTTTCCATCTACAGATGGGACCAGTATACATTGAGAAGTCAGTTTGTGTTAGAATTGAGGTTCTATGAGAGGCCATGTTGAGATTGCCTGGAAATCGTTTTCTTTACATAGCCGGAAAAGACAACTCCTCATCAGACATCCTGATCCTCTGGCTCTTAAAAGCTTTATATTTTGTCTTGCCTCCAAGATAGGGCAAACATTTCAGTATTCTATCCAGGGACCGAGAACTTGGTTTACTCAAGGCAGGACCCCACAGAGAAGACACATTTATGCAGATCTCCAGCACACATCAATGCACTATGAATGAGTGGACATTAGAGAGACTGTTTTTATATTTGGTTAATCCTCCTACATATTCACAATTAGCATTTGTTAATTGACTCACTTCTCTTAATGAAAATGAAACAAGAGATGTAGACAAGGACCTGTGCTATATACTCCCTTCATTTTGCAGTTTTATTTTGATTTTATATTTGTATGTAGAACGTATGTGGAAAACTCATATGGCACATTGCACAGGAAGAGGTCAGAGGACAACATAATAGAGTCAGTTTTCTATTTCCATTTTTACATAATTTCATTTATCAAAAGCAGAGTGCAGGTATTGAACAGAAATTGTCTTTTCCTACTGAGACATCTGGCATTCCATAAACTACCTTTGTATGCAAGATAGGTAAAATGGTAAAACTATTCTATTTGGTTGCATCCACATGAAACATTATGCTTCTGTGGAAAAACAAAAACAGAAAACAAAAACAGAATAAAAACAAAAAGCAGCCAAACAAACAAACACATTGATCACTACACTGTGGTTTGTAATATCATCTTAGTGGACATTCAAAATAAATAATACTAAATTTATTTGCGCTAAAATGCAATGTTCTCCATTTTATTGTTATTGGCACAGTTGGGTCCATAGGTATAGAAGGTGAATTAAGTAGAAGGGGAAACTTTGCTCAGAATGTATTGCATGAGAGAAGAATATTTTCAATTAAAAAAAAAGAATTGAGCATTCGTCGTATAATATAATTATATTAAATCATGCATATCGTATCAGAAAAAACGTAGTAAACTTATGTCAAGAAGTAGGTCAAAGTTTTGACTCATCAGAAATATTAGCTCAAATATAAGAAAAGTTATACGCTAAAGGCAATAAAGAAAAAGTCCTTTCATCATTTTAGTTACTGAATCAGTTCTACAAATTCTACCCTGTAAACGTTTCTATCTCCCACAAAGAATCACAGTACTTTCTACAAAAGGAAGAGAGGAAATTTATTTGCAAGTATAATAATTTATTACCATAATGATACAAGTACAAATGTAGTATTAACAGGCATAGAACCTATTATGGATATACCAGATTTATTGTCAAATAGCAGTTATTTTACATTACAAAAACTGAACAAATAAAAGTAGGCATCTGATAACCACAAAAATCTCCCAAATAAAGACTAGAAACAAAAACTTATATTCATTTATTTATTTTTAATTTTCAATGAAAATTTATTTTTCAAGAATCACATTTCTAAAGATGCCTTTTTATATATGTAAAAATAAAGTTTAATAACATGTATTTTACTATCATCATTCAAGTGAAAATATCATACACTGGAGCTTTATATCTAAAAATATAAATTAAAAAATTATTAGGACTATTGAGAAAGAATAAAAATGGCATATAAGGAGTTCTAGAGAATAATTCACCTTGCTGTGTGTCATAAGTAAACTGCTCAATGTTGTACAATATCAACAGTCCCACTAAAGGAAAATTAAAGAATAAGCTATAATGAATGTTGGTGAGAACTTTTTCAGAGTATAACTGAAGAAAATTTGAGGGATTCTGAAAACAACCTGTGTACTTTTGAAAGTGAAAATAATGAAATGGATATTTACTTCATATCAAATACCTTAATTTGTTATTATTATAATATACAGGTGTTTTATGATTTTTCCCTTATGGGCATCCCTACCGAAGGGCTAAATTTAATCATTCATTTTTTACCTACTTATTCTATTAAATTTATGTTTCTTTATAAACTTTCAAACTGATAATTTAGAAGTGATTGGGGACCATAACATAATTGAAATCCTGGACTTTGTGGACCTTTCATTTTCAGTCCTTGTTAATACAGTTTCAGTAAAAAAGTAAACATAATATTTATATAAAATAAGTAACCCAATTTTATGACTATTTTAAGGTAATTTGCTGGTTTTAATGAAAGTGGATCCAATTTGCTCATATATTTGCATCCAGGCTTAGTTGTACCCAGTTGGTGAACTATTTAGACAGGTTATGACTTATGGCCTTTTTAAAGTAAGTTTGTCACATGGAATGAATTTTGAGGTTTCAAAAGTCTCTAACAGGCACAGTCAGAGTCTCTCTCTCTCTCTCTCTCTCTCTCTCTCTCTCTCTCTCTCTCCTTTTCCCTCTCTCTTCCCATGCCTCTTTCTCTTCCTCTCCCACCCATTATCCATCACTCTCCCTTTCCTCCCTCCCTCCCTTCCTCTCCCCTCTCTCTTCTCTGAAGATAAAATTACATTGATATTTGATATTTACACTTGGTGTTCCAAATCTATACAAGAAGAGATTTCTGTATTAAAGCTTTCAATCTCTAGTGCTTGGCCTGATAAACTTAGAATGCTATATTTTCAGAATTTCACCTTACCTGAAATTTCCTACAAAGTTCCTTTCATCCTACTTGGAGCTTGGTTTCAGAATGTATAGATATCTATAATTATTCAGAATATATAAAAAAGCAATATGAGTAAAATGGCTAATAAGAATGAATAGAATTTTAAAATATGAATTAGTGCTGTATAAGTCAACTCATAGGAAAAATCATAATCCCTACATTTACAGTATTTCACATGCCTGAAACATGAGGATCCATATGAAATATTATAACTAACTTTATTTTAGTGCTAAGAAGTTGACAAAATTAATTTAAAGCTTTTGTGAAAATGTGATTCTTAATTAAATACTAGTAGTCATATATCTTATTCATGTAATTATTTCTATTAAAATAGTAAAATTAGAAAGGTTAAAGATATAGCACTTGAAATTATTCCATGAAAAAAGGTTTTAATTTTCTCATTAATTCTATAGTAGTATGTGTTCTTAGTAGTGTAAAATTAGATTCTTGTTCTTTCAGTGCACACTAAGATTCTTCTTTAAATTTCATGCAGCATATTTGCATTGGGTAAGATACATTTTAAGCATTTTGGACCAATTCTAGTGATTATCAGCAGACAAGATTAATACAACTTATTCACACTCATTCTAATTTTGGCTAAAGTATACTTTCCATGGAAACCACATCGACCTTTGAGTCTCAGAGCTGCATTATACTGATATTTATTAAATATGTCAAAACTGTGAAAGTTTTATGTAGCAAAATTTGATATATACACTACATATACAAACTTTTAAAATCTACTAAATAGAAATAAAATTAAAATGTCATAGCCTAGTAGAAAAATTAAAATGCTTAACTCCAACCACAAACACAATTTTGGGTTTTAATTATTTATTCATATATATATTGTTTGATACAATCCTACTGCAAAGAAAATTTGATTCAATAATTTCTTTTATCAGGCATATCCTCTTTGATTTCCTGTAAGTATGATCCAGTTGACATGTCCAAGCACTCAGATTTAAATATCAATGTTCTGAACCCTAGCAATCACTCAAACGAAAAAGCAAAAATAAAATCAACCACAAAAGCGGGAAAAAACATAATAGTAAATAATAATAATAATAATAATAATATAATAATAATGAGAAGAAGAAGAAGAAGAAGAAGAAGAAGAAGAAGAAGAAGAAGAAGAAGAAGAAGAAGAAGGAGGAGAAGGCGGCAGTTGAAGCTGCGGTGTGTCACAGTATATCACACAAATTACCGTTTTTATTGCAATGAGTTATTGGTGCAGTACAAGGTCTCTCACTTCTGCAATACTATTAATACTGGGTCCTCACAAGAGTTCCTCTCAGATATCCTATTGATACCCTGTATCATGGGGATCCTGCAGCTTTGACTCTGTAGGACTGACTCCTTCATGCACTCCCTCTTACTGACCCCTCTCACTCACGGTCACCCCCAACACACACAATCCTTTCCTCTTCCCCCCCTTCTCTTCTGAACATGTGGGGGTCCCTGACAATTCAAGTCTCTGCAAGGCTATGTGCTTCCTCATCAAATGAGGCCAGAAAAGGCAGCCCATGTACAAGCAAAAGCTTTTTGGATAGCCCCCATTCCAGTAGACAGGACCCTTATGAAAGGCAAGCTGCACATCTGCTACATGTGTTTGGGGAGGCCTAGGTCCAGCCTGTGTATGTTCTTTGGTTGGTTGTCCAGACCTGAGAGCTCCAAGGGTCCAGGCTAGTTTTACTCTCGTTGGTCTTTCTGTGAAGTTCCTATCCCTTTCAGAGCCCGCATGTGTCTATCTGTCTGTACCTGTCTGAGTCAGATGTTGGGTGGGGCCTCTCTGAGGACAACATGGTCCTGTCCGTAAGCATAACAGAGTACCATTAGTAGTGTTAGGAATTGGTGCTTGTTCATGAAGTGAATCTCAATTTGGTTCAGTTATTAGTTGGCCATTCCCTCACTCCCTGCTCCAACTCCCTTGCCTGCATTACTTGTAGACAGAATAAATTTGGGGGTGAAAGTTTTGTGTCTGGGTTTGTGTATTTGTCCACTGGGGTTCCTGCCTGGCTATAGGAGGTGGCCAACTTGGGTTCCATATCTTCAGTGTAGTGAGTCACAGCAAAGATTACCCCCATTGATTCTTGGGCACCTTCCTTATTCCAGGTCTCTGTCATGGATATGACCCCTATTTCCTAATCCCCATCAGTTACAGATTTCCCTTCAGTTTCATCTCTCCTGTCTGTCACCACACTTTATCATGAACTCTCATTTGTCTCCCCATTTCCTTCCCTCCCAGCCCCTACTCCTGTATCATCTGCCTCTTATGACTATTTTATTCCTCCTTCCATGTGAGATTCAAACTTTCTCCCTTGGGTCTTCCTTCATGTTTAGCTTTCTTGAGTCTGTGGAGTGTAATATAGTACCTACGTTTTATGGACAATGCCCACTTGTGAGTATATATCATTCATGTCCTTCTGGGACTGGATTACCTCACTCAGGATGATATTCTATAGTTCTATCTATTTACCTGCAAAATTCATCATGTTTTTGTTTCTAATGGCTGAATATTATTCCATTGTGTAGATGTAGAACATATTTTTTTATTCATTTTTCAGTTGAGGAACATCTAGGTTGTTTCAAGTTTTGGCTAGTATTCATTCCACAAAAAAAATATTATTTTGCTATGATCATAGTTGAGCAAGTGTCATTGTGGGATGTTAGAGAAGCTTTGGTTTTTTGCTCAGGAATGGTATAGCTAGGTCTTGAGGTAGAACTATTCAATTTTTCAGAGAAAGTACCAAATTGATACTCAAAGTGGTTGTACAAGTTTCCCCTCCCACAAGCAATAAAATGTGTTCTCTTTGCTCTACATCCTCACCAGCATATGTTATGTCTCAAGTTTGTGATCTTAGCATTTTTGGATGTTCTTTTTCTCATAAGGCTGTGACAGGTTTTTAATCTTAGTTTTTATTTTTTAATGTATTTTCTCTCTTTAAACCTATAGTGTATGTATATACACTATATGTTTATATATAGTATATGTATATATATACTATTATACATAATATATATCATATAGTATACTACATAGTATATATTATATACAGTATTGATTCTAGTGTAGAGATTTTCTGCAATTCTTGAGTGTAAAAATGAGTAGGTCTTTGCATCCATATTTGTTTCTTGTGGCACATAAATCAGAGGACTCATAGTGTCAGTAGTACCATTTGACCTAGACAGAGTTAGCCTCCTTCTCTGAGCACTGAATAGTAACAGATGACATACAGGCCACAAACAGCCTAGGTTTAAAAGTTCTCTCTGAATATAACCTATATAATACAAGCAAGAGTCATCCCAAGTGACAGCACACTTTACCCCTCCACTCTCTAAGTATAGGGGATAAGATCATGATAATGGCCAGAAGGGTCAATGTAACCTGCATATTGATCGTAGCTTTAACTGCATCTGTCATCAAAAACATTAAACATGTCAGTATGGGATTGTGAGGTCATTTCCAATAAGGATTAACTACAGACAGAATTACTCCAGAGAGTGAATGGCACGATCAGGTAGCAGCCTGATTTAAAGTTGTCTGAAGATGAAAGCAGGCTGCTTTATCTTGCCTGCCTTACCTTCTTCCTGATGACTTCTCTCCTGTTGCAATTCTGTGTGGACATAGGGGCCCAACATCTTCTACCTTTCTGTGTGAACAATACCAGCATAGCTCCAGCAGGCTTCTAGGCTACTTAAGAATCCAGGCTTGTGAAAAAGGAAGCTACTAGTTTCTCAGACTCCCCGATATACAGATCTTCCTGATCTGCCTAACTGTTAATATATAAGCAAATCTTTATATCTATACTGAACTCCATAAGATGTCTGGTTGGGAAATTTTAACAAATAAAGTAATCGGAATTTATGACCACTGAAACTCACATGGTGAAAAGTCAGTGTAGGCCATCACACAGTCTTGCTTGTGTCTACTTTGAACACTCAAGAGATTGCTGGTGAGTTCCTTTTTGGAATATGATGGCCAGCCCAGATGGTAATGATGATCCTGTAGAGAAGTACTCTCTATAATGGCAGAAAGTCTTTAAACAGCATTCTGTTGCCAATGCTTGGCTTAAAAAGTCTAAGTACTGAATTACAAAGTATTTTCTAAATATTTTGGTAGTCATCAACTACTTGTTTCATAGTAAGCTTCTAAGGTACTTTACCCCCTGGGAAAAAAATTAACAAAGCAAATACTTCCATAACAAATGGAAACAATCACTTCATGTGGACTTCCATTGTTCATTGCAAATGTAGTCCTTAACACTGAAAATACAGGAGGCACAGATAAACAGCATGGTATTACTTGAGTATCCAGACAAATGAAAAGATAAAGCCTAGGCAGGTTGTAATTGGGTACTGATGATGAAAGTCATGATGATGGAGATTCCAGGGCCATCAGAAAAATAACAAGACTGAGAAAGAGAGCATCCAGAACAAATTCAGAGCAAACATGACTGAATGTATTAGAAGGGATAGTTTTTCCATTTCTGTATTCATAGCAATAAAATTAACCCTCATATAGTAGGTAATCAATAAAAGCTTCTTAAATAAGTTTATAATGGAGCAAACATGATTGCAATAACAGATGCTTGCAAGGAAATTTGAACAACTAGAGTCTGAGTACAGTTTCTAAAGAAAGAATAGAATTCCAACAGACTGCTTGTTAAGGTTGTTTTAATCAGGGAAATTACAGTTGATAAAAGATAGTTTACTTCAAACTTATTCTTACACTTTGACAATTTTTCAATTCATTTTTACCTCCCATTTATTCACATTAACTTGTCATTAACATTGTCGTATGGCTGTCTAGCCTAACTTTTGTAGCAGAACAGACTTGCAATGAGAATGTTTTTGACACTGATTGAGTAAATGCTCTTTCGTGATCCTGTTTTGACTATGGGATTAGGTATGGCTCATTGGTGGCGTTAATGGAGAAGTTGAAAATAACAGAAATGATATATGAACTCACTGTCCCTAACAGACCACACCTGAGATGTCAGAGCAACATGGGAAATTAGTTTATAAATGTAGAAATACAAAGATACAAGTTCCCTACTCCAAAATAAATATGCTTTGCTTATAATACTTTGGTATTACTTATACATCTTACAGAGTATGCACTGAATTATAAACAAGACAAATGTTTGTTGATGGTCTTATTGGATATACCTGAATATTTATAAGATGTCACCATCAAGATTTTCTTCTTTTAGTTCCACACTTTATTTCCTTTGATCCATTATTTCAAGATTAAAGTAAAACAGGAATTTTGTTACCCTGTTATTCATTCATTTAAACAGCAAATAAATATTGTGCTTATAAAAGGTAATATCCTAGTTTTTAGGATATAGGCATTGATCATTGTTCTCAGAGATTCTCAGAATCCCATGGATTCCTGCGACTTAGATCAAGATTTACAATGAATTTGTATTATTAAAGAATACATGAAAAATTTCAGTGCTCAAATAATATGCAAAATATACACCAATGTTCATGCATGTTATGCCTAAAGACTTCTGTTTCTTCAAAAGTAAAGAAATATTTACCATATTTGAAAATTGTTCATTATAATGTGTCAACAGAAAAACTTTGTCTCTGATTTGAGAGATGTCCTGAAAAACAATGCTTTTTAAAATTATATCATCTAATTCCGTAAATATTGTACTATATGAAGCTTAGAGATATAGTTGAAATTTATTTTAATAAATATTTATTAAAAGTGAAGTAACATACTCTATAATGCAAGCAAACAAATGAACAGTTCACATTGAAGTTTTTGAAATGATATTATTAAATTCATATTTCAGTGAAATAATTGCAAAATGATCTTGAGTACATGATGAAGCTAATTATTCTTTTATTTTCAAAAGAGTTCCATGAGTCTCATGTATTTACTACTCTAAACATGCATCAACAAAAAAAACAAATAGTAAACATGAGCTGAGAAAGAACAACTATAGACATACTAAATTAGTCAAGGCAATTTGCTTAAAGAATTACACAAAGAACTGTAAGCAACTAAAATATTTTGAGAGCAAGTACAATAGTCTTTCTCAGGAAATTGTACATAGATCCATTATCTTATAACAAATTGTTATATCTCAAACTATTATCACAAACCATTTATATATATATATATATATATATATATATATATATATATATATATCAACACACACACACACACGCATATGTTCAAACAATGAAATCATTGTTTGAGCAAGGAATTTGAAAGAAAGAAAGAAAGCAGGGAGGACTATCTAATGAGAGGATTTAAAGGGAGGAAAGAGAAGGGGTCAATGAGGTGATTATATTGTACTCTCAAAATATAAAACAAAAAATTTTAAAGCATACTGATATATCCCTTTATCTGTGAAAAAAACAATCTTAGGCATTTTTATTCCAAAACAAGTCATAATCCACATTAACGTATGAGTGTCAGTGTAGAATAATATCACTTGTATTTTTCTGTTCACTCTGAGAAAATAGTCTTAACAGTAGTTTACATTTTTAATAAAAGTAGGTAGAAGAACAGATAATGGTGACACAAAAACTATTTTAATTTCACCTTCAAGGTGAGGTCATTAGAAAAAGGCAATTTGTTGTATGAAAAAAATCGTGTTTTATTAGCAGTCTAGAGTAGTGAGAACTGAAATTACATTCTTAAGTACAGCAACAAAAATTGCCCTGCAGACAGTCTGTATTGTTGAGATGTTATTAGTATTCATCTTAAGAGAAATTTGAAAAAAAAAAAAAGACAATTGAGAAGAGAAATTTCATTGGGTTGCAACAAAATCTCCTGAAGCTATTTACCAACACCTTAAACAAATTCCTCATATACTGTGAAAAATGCCTACTCTAAAAAAGTGTTTATCAATGTAAGACAAAGGAAATATAATATCAGAACTTGATAAATTATTTAATGAAAACAAACTCTTACAATCTCAAAATTTACATTACATTTAAATATTATCACATTTAGTTTTTAAAATATATTTAGTTAGAGTCTCAAGATTATTTCTAGAACAAAATTATGTAGCTAATACACTTCAAAATATATTAGGTTAAGAACCTGCAATTTCAATAATAATCAGAATCTAAAACCGCTAGATATGAGGATGGCTGCTTTGTCTTACCATAGAATGCTTGTGAAGTATATGAAGGCTGTGAGTTGAATTCAGTATCTACACAAAAACATTTCATTAAGATACTGATCACTACGTTAAGGTTAATACTGTGCTCTCATAAGGCTAAGCCTGACACTATTTGCAGAGAGGATCCTTTCCACATTGTCAGCTCTCACCTATAAAACCCAAACAGTCAAAAGTTTCAGGATTACGTTTACTTATTTTTAAAATTGAGATTAAAAAAGTATTTATTGTGATTAAAGTACTGCTAAAAATAGCAACAATGATCAGAGTGAAACAAAATATATTGTTGAACTGCATAATCCAATCCTACTTTCCTTTGGAGGTTGCATAGGCAGGCAGGCAGTTATTAGTTAGTTAGTTAATTAGTTTGTTAGTTAGTTAGTTACAGTGGTTGGTTGTTTATTTGGGACTGGTTCTCACTTTCTAGGCTAAAATGCCCTTGTAATTACTATGTACCTCAGTATTATGTCCTATTCATAGAAATACTTCTGGCCAATTTTTCCAAAGGTAGAGAGTGTGAGCCACCATTTCTCCCTCATAAGAATTATGGGGACTTTTTCTAAATTAAAGTGTAGTCACTTTATTCCCCTTCACTTTCCTCCTTCCAAGTCTTCCTTATATTTATGTGTGTGTGTTTATATATGTATGTGTGTATGTGTGTGTATACCTAATTCCATGTATATGTGTGTGTATGTGTGTGT
>NW_021604791.1:3477425-3485026 GCF_004785775.1 Grammomys surdaster | reverse complement strand
TGTGTGTATGTGTGTGTGTATACCTAATTCCATGTATATGTGTGTGTGTGTGTGTGTGTGTGTGTTTGTACTAAATACTAAGTAATACACATGAAGTCATACAACATGGTTATCTAAAGAAAACCTGGGCAAAGAAGAAATCGATAGACTTGCTAATGGAGAAAGGGGAAATGTCACAGTGCCTCAACACTAGAAAACAATTATTGTTCTACTTATGGTGTTGCAATTCCCTTCAGTCCCTTCAGTCCTTTCCCTAGCTCTTCCATTGGGGTCCCTGGGTTTTGTTTGATAGTTGGCTGTTAGTATCTGCATCTGTATTGGTCAGGGGCTGATAAAACCTCTCAGGGAACAGCCATATCAGGCTCCTGTCAGAAAGCACTTCTTGGCATCAGCAATAGTGTTAGGGTTTGGTGTCTGCAAATGGGTGGATCCCTAGGTGAGGTGGTCTCTGGATGCCCTTTCCTTCAGCCTCTGTTCTATTTTTTTGTCTCTGTCTTTCCTTTGGACAGGAACATTTCTGGGTTTAAATGTTGAGATGCATGGGTGGTCACACCCCTCAACTGGGGGCCTCAACTGATCACCATGGACGTGATCTCTACAGGTTGTATCTCCCCTCTTTTTGGTGTTTCAGCTAAAGTCATTGTCATTGGCTCCTGAGAGCCTCTCACTTTCCTAGAGTCTGGGACTTTCTAGTGGCTACCCTAGTTCCCCATTCCCCTCGACTACATATTTCTATTTAATTTCCTGATCCTCAGTACTTCTCTCCTGTCCCTTCCAATAACTGTTCCTATCCCACTTTTTGGACCACCCAAAGCTCCCAGGGACTAAACTACCAACCAAAGACTATAATGGAGGGATCCAGGTCTCCAGATACATATGTAACAGAGGATGCCCTTCTCTGACTTCAATGAGAGGGGAGGGAAGCTTGATGCCCCAGCATAGGGGAATGCTAGACAGGTGAGGCAGGTGAATGGGTGGATGAGTGCCCTCATGGAGGCAAAGGGGAAGGGGTGACAGAGAATAGGATGGGGTAATTGGTGGAGTGGTAACTGGAGAGGGGGATATAATTTGAAATCTAAATGAATAAAATGATTAATAAAAAAAGAAAAAAATATTGGTAAGGATGGAATACTGAGAGTAAGACAAATGTACTTCATTACTGAAGAGGAACATAATTGTTTAAATGGAAAGGCTTTCCACATTTATCACCATAGATATGAACTATATATTGAAAATATTGTTTTTCTAATTTTTTTATATAATACAAATTATTCTTTCATTTCCCTAAGACCTCCAAGATCTTCTCCAACTCCCTATTTAAACAACTTCCTATTCATTTTTCTTGTTCTCTCTTTCTCAATACCATTCCCCATAAAACCCCAAAAAATAAAACCAAAGCATTAATAACAAAACAAAATAAACAAAAGACCCAAACCATAGCAAAGGAATTCACACAAAAACATGGAATATGTTTTGAGTTGATCAACTACTCCTGAGCAGAAGGGTGTTCCTAGATCCCAGTGTAAAATACTCCTTTTGCTCCCCTGGAAAATATTTACTATAAATAGCTTCTTGGTTACTGGCAGAATATTGTACCCACTTCTTCTCAATGTAGAGATTTTGTCATTCTTGAGACTGTATAGTTCTTATATATGTTCCCACAGACTTAATGAACTCATGTGTATATAAGCTCTATTGTATCTTGAAGACACAAGTATATTTGTTTGTTTGTTTGTTTTTGGTTTGGTTTGTTTGCTTGTTTGTTTTTGAGCCACCATTTGTGGTTCTTACAATATCTCCATCTTTTTCATTGAATAGATCCTGAAAGCCTAGATGAAAGAGGTGTGATCATGATATTTTATTTAGGGCTGAGTGCTTTGATATCTCTCACTGTCCATCATCCAGTTGTGATTCTCTTTGTAAATTACCATATACTAAAAGAGGAAGTTTATCTGATAACAGTTGAGTGATGTACGAATCTATTGATAAAGCATTGTATTATTAGGAGTTGTTTCATTGGTATTTTCCTTGTAGAAGAACAATAGAGAGTATTTTCCCCTGAGGTTTAGGACCTATCCATTCTCAGGACACTGACCTCATGATCAGTGTCCAGTGTGCATTCTACTTCATGAAGTGCCTCAAAATCTAATCAGAAGTTTGTTGGATACATCATAACATTTGTCCCACTCTTATAGTAGTATGCATTATTGGCACTGGGCAGGGGTGTTATAACAGTGGCTTTATTGTCATGTTGTGGTAGTATCAGTGTTGGCAAGGGTCTGACATGTTTATGGAGGATCTAAGGTACCTCCATTGAACAAAACTTAACAAGATATAATCCATTCCTGATAAAGATGATTGTGCTTGATAGCATGTGATATGTTAGAGCATGGCCTCCACCGTGATATAGTAACTCTATGTAAATTCACATTTTATTTACTTAGGAAACTGCTAGAGTAGTAGGTTGTCATATGGTTTTCAAAGGCCTTTTGGCTCTATACATAATCCACACCTTACCAGACATTCCTACCTCATTCCCTATTCAATCCTCTTATTCAAGTATTCCACCAATCTATTTAAAACATGATATTCTATGTCTCTTTCCTTGAAAGATCTCCTCTCCCACTTTAAGTCAAGAAACAGAGCATCTCTGGATGTTCTAAATGAAACACACATATGTAAAGCTTCAAAGTGGATATCTACATATAAAAGAAACCATGTAATATTTGAATTTCTGGGTGTGGTGTGATACCTCCAGGATGATGTTTCTAGCTCCATCCATTTACCTGAATACTTCAAAGTTTCATTTTTAGTAACTGTTCCATTGTGCCAATGTATACATATTCATTATGCATTAATCAGTTAATGAATATTGAAACTCTTTACATGTATCAGAAGGTTATTTATAAGACAAAGCAAAACACAAGATTATACATCCACATACATTAAGAACTTCTGATCCAATATACTCTCCCACATTGGCATCAGGGGGTCATAGCACAAAAAATTTCCTAATGTATGTATTAATTGAAAAAAGATGCTCATGGATTCCCTACATTGACAATGTATTATATCTCAAGACCTTGAGAGTTCATTTTTAGTCATCCCCAGCCTCAATTTGATCATGACAACACAGATAAGGTTATTGTATTGAAGACACCAAATACTTAAGTCACAGAACATGAAGCTAGTAACCTGGTACTCACCTGGTAGCTTCATCCAAGCATGTAGCTTTCTTGGTGGCAGAAAGTAATGTGCATAAGGCCAGAGGAGAAAAGAAAGTCTCAGTCTCATCAATCAGTCAAAGGGCATCAAGTGGAGGGATGGGATTGACATCCTACAGTCAACATTTCTGAGCCAGAACTGTTCCTGTATAAAGAACTGCAGGAACAAAAAAGAAGAGACTGAGGGAAAGCAGGTCCAATGACAGGTCCAAATTGGGATGCATCTCAAGGGGAGACTCCAGGGCCTGACATTATTACTGATACTTACAGATGGGATGTCTATTATGTGTTTACAGAAGGGAGCCTAACATGACTGTAACTTGAGAGGCTCTACCTGCAGCTGACTGAGGCAAAAACAGATACTTAACACCCAACCATCAAACTGAAGTCAGGGACCCCTTTGGTTGAATTAGGGAAAGGATTGAAGAAGCTGACGGGATGAGCAAATCCATAGGGAGACAAAGAGTCTCAGCTAACCCAGGCCCCAGAGAGCTTCCAGAGACTGAGCTACTAAACAAGAGCATACACAGACCAGTCAGAGATATTCTTTTGTTGTTGTTGGGTTTTTTGTTTTTGTTTTGTTTTTCTTATTGATTATTTATTTACATTTCAAATGTTATCCCCCTTCCAAGTTAAATTTTCTATCCTCTCTCCCATCACACTACTTTTTTTTATGGATATTTTATTTATTTACATTTCAGATGTCATCTCATCCCCTTTCTCCACATCACCTCTCTAGAATACCACTATCCCATCCCCCCTCCTCCTTTTTACTTTTATACCACTTTAATTACATGCAAGTATTAAGGTCAGTTTTAGGTTAAGGGACAAGTAATACAGTAGATGCAAATAGTCAAGGAACAAGCAAGACAATAAACACAAATAGTCAAGGCAAACAAAATTCCTTGAACACTTCAATGATCACTGTTTCTAAGGGCTTATCAGGATGACCAAAGTATTTGAGGCAACTTCCCTGTCCTAGCCCAAGGTCATTTTCATTTCTGAAGCCTACTTTCTTGTTGTAGCCTAAAAGTTAGCATCCTGACTGAAATTACTTCTTTGTTCTAGCCTAATATTTAGCTTCCTGCCTGAAATTACTTCTTTGTTGTAGTTTGAGATTTAGCTTCCTGCCTGAAATTACTTCTTTGTTCTAGCCTAATGTCAGATTCCTGCATGAAGCCTACTTCCTTGTCCTTGGCCAATGTCATATTCCTGCCAAGCAGCCCATTTTCTTGTCCTTGGCCCATGTCAGATTCTTGCCAAGCAGCCCCAAAAGCTTTCTGCCTCTCCCCCTTTTTTATTTCATAAACAAGACTGTTGAGCCTGTCTTAGAGATATTCAAAAGTACCCCATGAGCTTGGTGCCTCTCCACTGCCTTTCACCATCCGTTTTGTCATGAAGAACCCAGATGTTCTTCACAAACACAGACTTCTTTGCTGACATTGTCAGTGACTGCCTTTCTCCTCAGGCTCTTATCATCCCCTGTACTACAAAGGATAGTATCTCCCCTTTCTGCCATCCTCAGCTCCTTCACACCTTCCTGTCTGGTCTCTACTACATCCAATCTAATTTTTCCATTCACCCTTCCCTGTTATTTGAAGAGTTCCAAACATTCTGTATTCAGGACTCAAACACTTAGCACTTCCCCTTTCCTTGGATACTTTTAGAAACCATTCACTTGATTTCACAATCTGCTCAAAAACTTTACTGCAGGAAAATGGTCTATGCAAACAATCCTTAATTTAAATAGCTTCCCCTAACAAGCTCAGCTGCTTGCCCTGTTTATTCTTCACTACTGAGCCTACAAACTGCCAGTATTATACACATGCAATATGCATATCATATATTTATGAGTACAAGAAAGGACCATAAAAGAAAAAAGTCCTTAACATTCATTTTTTTTTTACACAATTATCTTGCTGAGTTACAAACAAGTACAATTATCACTTGATGGATGCGGAGATTGTGACTCTCATGAGTTGATACAGGCTTGGAGGAAGGGAGCTGCTCATCTGGTAAATAGGAACTCTGCCTGCATCATTCCAAACAAGTATTTATGAAAATGTAATGATTGTTATCTTTTAAAATGTAGATATTATATATTTTAAAATTCCTTGCACTAGATCAATGAGACTGAAACATCAGTTAGACAAGTATCATTGTGCAGAATGTTAGAAGGCTTGAGATATAAGCTCTCCTGTATGTGTATGACGCTTCATAGTTAACAGTACAGTTGAAGGAGAGCCACACATACTTTATTCAATTCAAACCCTGTTCTCTAAGAAAGGGAACTCAGATATAAATATTTAAATATCTTCAAAAGCTGCAGCTCCAAGTACTAATAAGTACTTACTAAAAGACATAATTTGATCAAAATTATTATAAAAGATGAATATAATATATTGCTTTTTCTTTACCTGGTTTATGCTAAACAGAAAAAAAAACCTGGAATTCATACACTGTCCATTCATATAAATAGATCTGTATATAGATCACTCAATGAAACTTGCTGACTATCAGATACAGAGTGGAGATTCCTTTCTCCATTCCCTCATCTAAGGAGTTATACATTGCTCTCTTATATAAGGTTTTGTTTATATTTCAAAATCCCTTTTATATGTTTCGGAAAGGAATATTTCTTGCTAATGATAGTGGTTAGGGCTAAAAGCATCTAGAAATAAACTATTTCACTTGAAACTAAGACAAATGTAGATATATCAAAAACAATGATATCTCAAGCATTTGGATGAATATGTTAATTTAGAGATAAAAGAACAGGTAGAATGATTCCTTGGCAAATTGCAGCATTGTGTTTTGAAAGAGAGGCAAATACTAAGCAACAGAGACAACCGTGAGACGACATAATTGAACTCTCTCATGACTGAAAATATTCCTCCTTCTGCCATAGTTTGAGGCTGTCTTTAGCATGAAAGACAAGGTTGCAATTAGAGAGATACAATGCACAAGTAGCAAATTATGTTTATTAATGAATAAAATACTTACATGTAAGTATTTTTGTATGTGAGCAAAGATGAAGATTATATGAACTAGTTTTGATGAGGTATAGAAGTATATTTTTGTGATGATTTATTTTTTTAAACTACTTGTACAGAAAGAGCTGTGGAGCGGCTCATGTTTAACAATTGTTTTAGTCTCTGTCTCAGTTAAGATCTTTTGAAATCTTAGAAATGTAGAACATAAGGAATGTTACTTCAAAAATATCATGCAACATATTCAAATAAAATATAACCATTTAAACTAAGAATGTATATTATAAAATATAGTAATTAATTTTAGTTCTTAAGGTAATTAAATTGTTTATTGTTAGGCTGTTTATGGTAATAAATTTTAAAGTAAGCTGTTTTTGTTGTATCTGATTTTATTTTGAAAGAAAAAATGCTTTTTGAGAAAAGAGTGCTATCAGATCCATTTTTATTACTTTATTTTAAGCTGATTATATAAGGAAAGACACCTTTGGCATAGTAGTTCATATTTCTGAGAAAGTGAGGGCCAATACATCAACACAATTTGGGGACAGAGTAGTATAATCTAGATATTAATAATGCTATTTGAAATATACTAAAGTATAAAAAATACAATGAAATTTAACTAAGATTTCAAAACAGATCCAGTGAGCTCCATGTTCAGGGCATTGTACCTCATGTGACACATCAATGGCTTCTCAAAACTGTTTCTTCTGTCAATCATAAGACTCCAGAAGTCATGGGGATGAACAGACTGCTGCCATAGGAAGTCCAACCTCAAAAATACCCTGCTAATCAGTACAGCAAGAATAGTCTTCACTTAAGTAGCAAAGTCAGCTGGCGTACATATGGATGAAACCTAAGACAGGTTTTCTAATCAAGGGACTAAATTAACCTCCCATCTTGCTCATTAGAAAGCTCTCCAGATGCATATAAACGAGGTTCTTTATCTCCCATTTGAAAACGTGGTTCTGATGTTGAGTAATTTTGTAAGAATCTCCAAATTAAAGTAACCTCAAATAAACTGAACCATGCTTAAAACCTTCAAAATAGTGTCAAGGTAGTTTATCCGTCTTTTTAAGTTCAAAAAAGAGAAAGGATTATCGTAGCAAGTTTGAGGTAAAAAGGTTGAGCTTATTCATTAACTGTGTTCTGATATATCTAATAATACAATGTGTCAATGCTCTATAGTTATTTTAATGAAAACTAAATTCTGTTATTTACTTATTTCAATTCGTTATCCACACCATTAGATTAAATTATTTATTCATGTATAAAGGAATAAAACATTCTTTTTGTATGGCATGTGTATCTATGTGTGTTTGTGTGTATTTATGTTCTATGAATGTGTGTGTGAGAGTTCTGTTCTGTAGGTGTCTTTGTGATTGTTTTA
>NW_021604791.1:3429058-3477415 GCF_004785775.1 Grammomys surdaster | reverse complement strand
CTAGGTCTAGGTCTAGGTCTAGGTCTAGGTCTAGGTCTAGGTCTAGGCCTAGGCCTAGGCATTTAGAGATGACTTCTTGGTATTGTATAATCTTTAGGAGCTTGACATGAGAGCAGACTGGCCTTTCCTTCACAGCAGCCATTCTTCACCATGGCCCTTCATTTAGTGGAAGGGCCTCATGAGCTTTTCTGAATCCATACTGGCATGTTACCTGCTATTGTCATTGTTCAAGTCTTGTTTAGGCAACTGTATTTTTAGACTTCTTGGGTGTAGCTTCCCTGTTATATAGAAAATATTATCTCGCAGAAGCCTTCCATTTCCTAAGATATTTCTACCTCATTTACTAAAATGTTCTCTGAGCCTTAGGTGTGAAGGTTCTATCATATTGTATCAGTTGGGGCCTGGCACCTACTGTTAGTTACTCTCCACATTCGAACCAGTCGCAGCGTTTTGTAATGGCTTCAGTCTGATGCAAACAGAGATGTCTTTGATGAGGGGTGAACACTACACTTCTCTATAGCTGTAAGCATAAGTGTTTAAAATGCAGTCAAAATTATTATTATTACCTAGGAACATTTGAAATTATTTTGTTTACTACTTGTCTTCTTAATTTTATACAATTTTTATTTATAATCCCAAAATATCTGCTATTTTCTGTAAATATTAAGCTTATATTATCGTTGAACATGCTATTTTTTATATCTTTGGATTCAACTCACAGGCCTATATTTCAGTTAGCAAGTATATCACCTTGATTATTACACTTATTTACATGAATCTAGAACGTAAGAACTTCAATTTCCCCAGTGTTTTGACTATCATAATTTGAATTATGGTTAGTTATTTTAAAGGTTGTGTCTTTCTTGTGGCTTATTTGATGTTTTTCTCACTATTAACTAAAACTGTGTGAAGTTTTACAGTTGGGTACAGCAGACATTTGATATATTTTTTCCTGTGTATTTTTGAGGTTAGGTGTAGTAGATATTGGGTATTTTTTTCCTTGTCCTAGCAATGTACATACTGTCAACACGATGTACCCTTGACTGGGGTAACCTTCACCACATAGTAGTAGTAGTAGTTGTGAGATTTTCACTTGACAATTACTGTGTTTTATCTCTCTTTTTTAAAATTTATTTTTATTTTTAATGTATATCTTATTTATTTACATTTCAGATGTTATCTCTTTTCCCCATTTCCCACCCCCAGACATTCCCTATCCCATCTTCCCTCCTCCTGCTTCTATGAGGGTGTTCCCCCACCCACCTACCTACTCCCACCTCCCTGCCACTTGATTTCCCTCCTCTACCACCTATGCCGACAAGGCCATTCTCCCTTACATACCAACCAACCAGAGCTCACAGGATCTAAATCACCAGCGTGGGAGCACACAGGGAGGGACCCATGGCTCCAGCTGTATATATGTTTTCTCTCTTATATGATCCCCTGGGGAAGGAAGTCACTGGATGTGGCTAATATGAAGGTGTTAGGAATTTCCCACCTCTATCATTTCTACTTGAACTACTTTTCTCCATAAAGACAAGTCTAACTTTATATTCTCCAATGTCAAACACAGGGCTTGATATTATATGCTTTTATAAAGTACTCTACCATTAGTCAAACATTTCTTCTACATTGTTCTTTATCCTCTTTCCTATATTTTACATGAGATAATGTTTACTGTGGTATTGGCCTAATATTTTCAATGTTACACTATAATTAGCTATTATTATTCTGAACTATTAAGGACCCTTGGTCTTTCATTATGTGAAATTTACTACAGGCACATGTGGGAATAATTATAACTTCTGTTTATTCCATGAATTTTCCTTTATTTATTTTTTCTTAGGTTTGCAAACTCTTTGTACTTACTGCCCTTATGTTCTTATGTATATTCTCCAAGACTTCCATGAGAGCCCTTTATGTATTTATTATACTTATTTCATAGTTCTTTCAAATATTTTCAATATCTACACTACATCTAAGTCTGGCTTGAATGCTTTGTCTCCATAGACTGTGCTGGGTATGTTGTTGTTTTTGTTTGTTTCTTTTGAGGTGAACTGGAATATTTTAAACTGGAATTTTAAACGCAAGACACCAAAGATTACAAGTGAAGGTAAATAAATCTTTAAGGATTTATACTAAACTAGCTAAACGTTAGGCAGTGTTCTGCTTCCTGTAATTGTAACTAAAGACATGGCATTTCTCCGTCTTTATTTCTTTTTTTCTTTTACTTAGCTTGGGTCTTTCTGTGGGGAAATCTCCTCGGTAGAAAGCTCCTCTGTTTCATATCTAGCTCTAATGTCGTAACCTTCCTGGGCGGTTGCTAGGGTAGTGTTAAACTCTGTGGATTGGAGCTGGAGTCAGCCATGTACTCTACTGATAGTTTCAATTATTCACTGCACCCATGTCGAAGGAATCAAACTTTCTCTAGAATTTCTGTACCTTCTCTAGAATTACAGCAGGACAATATCTTTTGTTATGTATAGTGAATACAATTTTCTCTATTTTTTTAAATAATTGATCTCTGTTGATTGTAGTTTTGGAAAAAGCATTTATACTTTTTGTCTTGCTATTAAGTTGAAAATGAAAATAAAAGCAGAGAGGGCCGATTAGTAATTCTTTCATGGAACAAAGTTTACTGTCAGCATCCTGGTGAAGAGATGAACAAAGTTGAATGTTGCTCTTCTTTGTCATAATCAGGAGAACATTATGATTTGATTCTACCACAAGATTCAGGCATAGATCTTGGAGATAAAGGAGGCCTACAAAAATACATGTACTTCCCCCAAAATTGAAATCAATCTCCTTTCTTTCATGATCATCTGTGGTCATACTCCAACCATTGATTATAACTATGTTACAAATAGTTATATGCTCTATTTTACAGTTTCTGGTGCTTCTACAGTAAGTAAGTTTGTCTTAGATATGGAGATTTCTACTCTGTCTCTTCATATTTAAAAATAGAAGCAAGCTCTGCACTTTTAGTTTTAGCATTGAGAAGAGATATTAGCTTTTATTTAAATTTATCTGACATTCTTTGTTGTAAAGATAGACTGGTGACTTCAAAGGTCTTCATATAACAGCTGTGACACCACGAATGCTCTGGTTGCTTGTAATTAGAAGCTGATTTACAGAAAATTGACATTGTGTTGATTATTTATATTAAAATATTTTAACATATCCATTTTTTCACCTACATAAAGACATAAATATGTACATTATATAATATATAATTATGTGTGTGTATATATGTGTGATACTTAACAACAATCACAGTCATGTTATAGACACACTTCATGAGAAGGAAGAATGGTAAGTTCTTGTAGTATTAGAATATAAGGAAGCATAATAAATAAATAAAACTCTGATATCTGTTGTTTTACATTTTCTCTAAATTAGAAAATGGCAGTTTTATAGATTATAAATCAATCATATTAATTCATTAACCTAATTTGATGAAATTCAATGTATTCCACAGAAATTGAAAGCATCTTTCTTTTAACAGTCAATCTTAATTAACAGTGTTGAACCAATGAGAAAACATAACAATTTATTGTTTAAATGACTTACTATATAAACTATACTAAACACTCCATTAAACATGACTTTGAAGAAACATATACTTGTTATATTTCCACATTGAATAAAACCTGGACTCAAGCAAAATATTCATTATTTGTACATGAGGAAATTTTGATGTAGACTTAAATCCAAACTCATGACAAGTTAGTTATATTTTTGTTCCCTCATGTTCTCAAAAAAACTCAAGAGAATTTTTTACAAATATCAATGTCCCATAATTACTGCTGGTATAATAAAATGTAATTCTATAACTGCAATAAGAATGAACAAACTATAAATATAAACTAATATTGTCCTTGTTTCTTTAATGATAATGGCACAAAGTAAATACAAACTATGTATTCAATACGTGAAAAATTATGCCATAGCCTGGGTTTGCCATCCCACAGTTAAAAAATCTGATACAGAATTTTTCCTGTCTAAAAGAACTGCAAGGACAAAAATGGAGAAGAGACTGAGGGAAAGGCAGTCCAGTGACCAGCCAAACTTGGGATCCATCTCAAGGATTGAGTCTCCAAGGTTTGAGACTATTAGTGATGCTGTGGTGGTGCTTGCAGACAGGAGCCTAGCATGGCTGTCTTTGGAGAGTCCCAACAAGTAGCTGACTGAGACAGATGCAGATACTTACACCCAATAATGGACAGAAGCTAGTGACACCTGTGGTTGAATTAGGGTAAAGGGAAAGAAAGAAAACCAGTGAAGTGAAGGATGGAAGACAAAGAAAGAGAAAAGGAGGACTTGACCAATAGTTAAATTCTGTAATGAAGATGATTTTAATTCAACACTTTCTAAAACCTAGTATGTTATATTTTTGTAACTTGGCAGATGTTTTTTATTTTTTACTGTGTTTTATTTTGCTTTGTTTTGTTATAGAGACATACATTTCTCTCTCTTTTATTTTACACTACAGTGCAGTTTAACTGAGAAATAGAAAAACATGTAAATATTTTGGTTATGTTATTCTCTCAAGCGAAGTTCATTAGCATTACAAAACTCACTTCAGTTACCCTTTCTTTACTTATATCTGGTCCTTGCAGATGTACTGCAGTACTGCCTACACTCCATCTGTCCTGTCACTCATCTGGGAACAGCAGTGCTGCAGTAGAAATCTTGTTTCATTGTTTTCTTGAGACACAATGGAAGCTCAAATCTTATGTGAAACTTTTTTTTTTTATGTGTGGGGAGAAGAGATAAACTCATACTATCAAATTAATAGCAGGGAGTTGACGTCATGCCTTCTGTATGTTTTTAAATATGTGGAGGTATATATCAAAGATTCTACTTTATAATGACATATAGGCTAGTGTGCTCCTGAGGACTCCTGAAAAATATGGCTTCAACAGGATTTGCAAATGTCCACTGAGCATACAACCCCATATAAACCTGAAAAAAAACCCACATAGATTTAAAAGAAATGTATTCCTTGTTGAAAGAAACAATGTTCATGGCCTCATGATAAAGTCATCAATGTCATCAAAGAAATAGCAATAAGTGAATTCTAGTGACCAAACCATGTCTGATTTATAAAGTTGTGTCCACTGTGTAACACTGCACATTCATTTTCAGTGGTACAGAGAGACCACTCTGTTATCATGATTTTTTTTATTAAATTGTTAACTAAAATGTAACTACATTATTTTTACTCCTCAACTTCTTATGTCTTCTTGTTCCCTCTATAGTTGATGGTCCTTGTTCCTTTGATTATTATTTTATACATAAACGTACACATACACACACACACACACACACACACACACACACACACACCACTTATCTGGCTAAATATACAACTTACTAAGTCAGTTAAGAGTATCTTCATTATAGATGTTTTCAGAGCTGATTAATTTGTATTGGTTAAAGTAATTTGAGTCTCATCTCCAAAGGAATCTAATCTCTCTCCCAGCAGTCTAGCTCCCTGTAGTTCTTTGTCTAGGTATGGCATCCAATGACATTTTTTTCTTCCTTGTGTGCCTACTGATATTGTAATTTTTAATATTTTTCAGGTCTTGATTAGGCAGCCATATGGGTGAGGTATCATGGATGTGACAAAACTCACACAATAGGCTTTCAGTTCATCTAGCCTTACAATCTTTCTCAACACTTCTTTGTTTCCCAAACTTTAGGGAAGGATTTGTGTTGTAGATCTATCCAATGAGTCTGTGCCCCATGATCTATTCATTTCTGAGTTATCATTTCTTATTGTTTTCTGTGATAACCTTTATTTGCTATAAAGAAAAGCTGCTTAGATGAGGAGTGAGAGCTACCTTTATTTACAATCATAAGAATACATTTTGGTATGCAATTAAGTATTTTGTTGGTGTGGTAAAGAAACAGTAGTAGACTCTCTTTTAAGATTCTTGACCTTATCAGCCCTAGGTAACTTACTAGATTTCCAGTACTAGGCATGATTTCTCTCTTACTGTGGTCCAGTAAGATGCTGGTTAGCACCAAGATATGAGTGTTATTATGATACCTTTAGTGATGTATTGTCATCCTGGCAACAGTTTTGCTACATAGACTTCATAGCTGAATAAAACAACTGATTGCTTCCCTCTATTGGTAGCTAACATTATACTTTCTGGTACTAAGAAAGCTAGACTAAAGGAAGAAATATTTTATGTTAGATTCAGCTCAAATATTCTAAGTCATTGTGTTTAAAATGTCTATTGTATTCATCAAAATTTTACATTTTGTTTTTAAGAGACAACCAAAGGCAATAGCTGTAGTCTTAGATTTTTCAAAACCTAATTTAAGGGGGTTCTCAAATGCTTCCACTCACCTTCTATCCCCCCATCCAAAAGGTAGGGGAGAAAATATGCTAGAGAGTACAAGGGGATGTGAATCTGCTTAAAAGTAGATCCTTGGGTGATTCTAATCTCCAGTTTTCAGGGTACCAGCAGTCCAGTTCAATAGTGTCAGAATACCAAACAAGAATCAGCAGTAGTGACATGATCCAGCAGGAACAGCCAAAATTAGCCTCTAGCAAATCACCAAATTGGCACAAAGCTATTGGAAAACAAGAACCAGCCAGGATACCAGAAGATCTCTGTGATGCCTCTCTCAACAAAGTGAAGAACAGAAAAGACATAAGATCAAATAAGCTTTGCACAGCAAGTGCCCCATCATTTTCTGTTGAGTCCTATTTATACTCTCTCCAAATATGTCATGTCCTCCCTTGAGCCTTACCTCAGCAAAACACCATGTAAGTCTGCCTCTGCAAGACATCATGTGAGTCTGCATCACATGGCACAACCAGAAACTTCCAGTTCAAACAGGAATAGCATAAGGTTTTTGTTGTTGTTCTTGTTTGTTTGGTTGGTTGGTTGGTTGTTTGGTTCAGTTTTTGTTTATTTGCTTGTTTGTTTCTGGGAATCAGTTACAATACTCCGACCAACAGGCCAAATGTAGTTTTTTGGGCTGGAGCAAAGATTTTGTCATATAATTTGTGCATGACGAATGTTTATTTGTTTCATTATTTTTCTTTTGAGACCCTTTGTTATTTGTGATTAACGTAGTTTTTTTGCTACAACATATTCTGATTATATTCTCCACTCTGTGAACCCCTTCAAGATTCTTACTTCAGAGGGAGTGAACTGGGTGGGAGAGGGGACAGGGTGGGAGAAGAGAGGGGGGAACAGGTGTAGGGAGACCAGGAGAGAGAGAATGAAGATCAGTGGTGGGAATGGAGGCATCTCTAGAACATTCCAGAGACCTGGAATTGGGGAGGCACATGGGAGTCTATGAAGGTGATTCTAGCTGAGACTCCTAGCAATGGCAGATGTGGAGACTTAAGTGGCCACTACAGTTAGCCAGGCAGGAATGCTAGTATAGTGAGAACACCAATACACCCACAAAAACTTTGAGGAAAAATTGTCCTGCCTACAGAAGTGCAGGGACAAAGATGCATCAGAGACTGAAGGAATGGCCAACCAATCACTTGACCAAACTGAGACCCATCCCATAGACAAGAAATAGTCCCTGACACTACTAGTGATACTTTGTAATATGTGCAGACAGAAGCTTAGCATAATCGTCCTATGTGAGGCTCCACCCAGCAACGAACTGAAACAGATTCAGAGACCCACAGCCAAATATTAGACAGAGTTCAGGGTGTCTTGTGGAAGAGTTGGAGGAAGCCTTGAGGGACCTGGAGGCGATACAGACACTACAGGAAGACGAACGGAATCAACTAAACTGAATCTTTTGGGGCTCTCAAAGACTGAATAACCAACCAAAGAGCATTCATGTGCCCTAGGAGCCCCTGCATATATGTAGCAGACGAGCAGCTTGGTCTTCATACAGGTCCCTCAACAACTGGAGCGGAGACTGTACCTGACTCTGTTTCCTGCCTGTGGATCTTATTTTCTCTAACTGATCTGTTTTCTCTGGCCTCAGTGGAGATGGTGTCCCTTGCCCTGCAGTGATTTGATGTGCCAGGGTGAGTTGGTACTTAGTGGAGTCCTTCCCCTTCACAGAGGAGAAGGGGATAGAATATGGGGGAGGGCGTGTGAGGGAGTGACTGAGCAGACATGAGGAGTTGTGATCCGGATATAAAGTGAATAAAGAAAGAAATGGAAAAAATAATACAGTAGTGAAGAGTGAGTCAGGACAAAAGGCAGTTCAGTTGGTGCAGTTCAGCTGAGTTCCAGAAATCCAGTGGAGTTCAGGTGAGTTCAGTTCAATGTAGTTCAGGTGAATGCAGTTGAGTTCATGCTGTTCCTTTCATTTCCATTCAGTTCAGGTAGTTGGTAAAGTCATTGCAGTTCAGTTCCTGGATTTCAGAGGCATTTTCTTCCCCAAGAACAGCAATTCAGAGTGAAGTCAAAGGAAGCTAGTTTGAATCAGTCATCTAAAAAAGAAGTTTTGACCCAGAACAGTTGAGTTGAACCAGCCAGTCAGAGTTCAGAAAGAACAGAAAAGGATTAGATTATTCAGCAGTAAGCCACTGATAGGAAATTTACATCTGGTGACTAAAAGTTACAAATAAATGAATAAATAAATAAATAATAAAATAAATGCTTTATTTTTTTTATGCCTGTAATTCACATCTCTTGGTTATAGTAGCTGGATTTTATTTTACATTCATCAACTAAAACAAATATACTTTTAATACCAGAAATAAGTAGAATGATGTTTTGTCATACAAAGTAACTGTGGAAGAAAAATAACACACTAGTATACTAGTAGTATCATCTGACCAAAAATCTGATTGTTTATGTTATAGATTTATTACTTACCAAAATGGATGGTACTACTATTCGAAGCACATGGGATGGGCTTACTAATCTCTTCTGACCTGATTTAGACATTAGCATCAAACTTCAAGCCAAGTTCTTTGCAGTAAGTCTCACAATTATATTCTTCAGTCCAGAGACAATCTGAAGGTCTATGGTATCCATTTCTCAAGAGAGTGACAGATTATTTAACTGAATCTGAATTATTCTAAAATAACCAAAACTTGGTGTTTATATGTTATTACCTACCTCAAATATGCATTCACTATGTCTAGTCATTCTTTATCAAAAAACAAACTGAAACAAATATTTTCTTAATATCAAAACACATTTTTAGAAAAATATATTTTAGATGCAAATTATTCTTACATCAAAATTAATATCACTTGAAGTGCTTAAGTAATACTTTTACAGAATTGTAAATGATTATGAAACAATGGGAATTGTAAATTAGTTTATATATTTATAGGACTAAAATATCAAATTCAATATACTTTTGTTCTTGATAATTGCTGGCTAATGTTGCATTAGCATGTAAAATGAATACTCAGATAATCTATAATCCAATCCAATATGCCTTTGGAAAATGTATTCATTTACATTATTTTAGGGGCTTATTTAAGTATGTATTTAGTAAATATTGACAGCAATATTTATTCTCAATTCTAGTTATCTAGTAAAAAGCAAAATTGAATAAGGCCCAGTCCCTTCTGCTGATTACTTTGTGACTTTCTTCAACATAATTTATGTTTGTTAAAGAAATTAAAACTAGGAAAAATCTTTTAAAAAATAACTTTTCATACTAAAACATCTCTACTAGAAAAAAAGAGGCCTCATTCTTAGTGTTAAAAATATCAATAATAAAAATATTACATAATATTGTTCACTTACTTTATATACATATCATCTCTTTTGTTATTCATCATACTATTATATTTTAAATAACCAGTATCCACAGAGGATTTTCACAAGTGTATTAATATATGCAGAGTCTGACTTCGTGTATCTTTCATTGCAAAAATTCTATCTTTGAGTGCATGCTCATAAATGTAATTACTTTGAACAAGAAATTATATGAGTATCCAAATACCAGTAAGTAAAATATACAAATGAGCTTTGCATAATAAAAGAATAAAGGAAGCAATATTCCTACTTTTTATTAAATATTTGCTTTCAGAGGATCTAAGTATTCAGCACCTGAGACCAGAAATTTGCCTCCTGAGACTCTAGAAAACTGAAAGTCAAATTGGTGTCCTGGTCAATCATACTTTATGTAGGAAGATTATGCTCTTGATTATTCTTAATCATCTAAATAAAAGTCATTAGCTTTCTTTTTTTATTTAATACAAGATTTGGACAGTTCAAGTATAGCAACAGTTGCAAATTTTTACTATTTATTCTTATAGAATGTATAATGGTTAGCCTGGAAATAAAGGATATTTTGTGATTTGAGAGGATAGTTTACTCTGGTTTGGTTTTAAAATGAGGTTCTGCATCTTTTCTTTCTTTGGGATAAATATATCTTAGTATATTAATATATCTTAGTATTTAATATATCTTAGTATTTTATATATCTTAGTATTTTAAGAAGGAATGTGGAATATGAAAGCTACATCCTTGAGGAAAAATCAAGTGACATTTAATCTGGTGACTGGATTTATTGCTGGAACATAAGTGTTGTAGTCGCCAATTCCATTAATGGCACAATATTCAAGAGAGTCTTTTACTATTCTTAGTCTCTGCTTGTTTCAGACTCTTTGAGACCGACAATTGCCAATGGTAGAGAATTCATCATACAGAAAGCTTCACTGAGACAGGGGTGTCTAACATAGCACAAGGTACAAACATGTTTTCAGAGAGGGAATAATTTTCAACAACAGACATGTAAAGCAGTGTTTGGTAAGCAAGAGCTGCCTGGAATGCATCCTGGATCATCCAGAACAAGAGCAAAGAAAAGAAGTCTTGAGCAAGTGAACTAGAGGCTATTGGATGGCAGGGCCAGGAGTCCTGAGTAACAAAGGAGAGTAGCAATGAGTAAATCAAAGGGCTTTGTTTCATCAAGCTCTACTGGCAGTGATTCTGACAGCAAAATTGAGAAACTGTTAAAGAGGAAAGGGCAAGTTGTTCCAGAGAAACCTGTGAAGCAAAAAAGCCTAGTGAGACTTCTAGAGCTTTCTGATGCTCCATGCAGAGGTGCAGCAGCAGAGATGATAATTTGTTTCTGAACGGGAAGATGAGATTGGCCAGTAACTTTAAAGAAAGTATTCTAATTGGCATTAGAGAATGCTGTATGGGCTCAAAAAGTGAAATGAAGCCAAGAAGAAAGAGTACTTCTCTAAATATGGAGCAATGAAGTCAGATGACGAAACATTTCTGACACAGATGATGGAGTAAGAAAGTTCTAAAATCTGAGCCATATCAATCCTGTACTATTGTTTTAATCTCTTTCCTTACTTTGGCTGCTGTACTCTAAATGTTGTTTTCCAAGACTATATTCAGACTACAGAGTAATTTCTTAGATGAATACTTTTTAACATATGCATTACTAAAATGTTCTGAGTAAAGCTAATTTCCAAATTCATTAAAGAGAATTTCTTCATGCCCCCTACTAGTATAAAATAAAGTCATATCATTACCATCTTAAAACAAAGAATAAAGAAAAGGAAAATTCAGAGATATGACAAACACAATGATTTGTCATCTTCATATGAAGATGAAGACACAGAGGTAACCAGATGTCAGAATAGTTATTATTCCTCATTATTAGATTATTAGATGTTTTTTCCTTGTTTTGAATGAAAACTTTTGTAGAAAAAATCCTACAACATATTTTATCATAGTTTTCTCTGCTTAAATTCTTTCAACCCCTTCCTACATCCCCACTCACCCATCTTCTTATCTGTTCTTTCTCTTTAGAAATCAAAGTGCAACAAATAATGAAAGAAAAAAGAAGAAAAGGAACATAGAGACATGCACACACAAAATCTACAACACAAAATTGGGAATCATATTATACAAGCACACGATCACTAAGACAAAGAATGTCCAAACAAAGTAACATGAGACAAAAATTCTATGAAAATAGCATAGAGTTCCTTTTTTCCCCTGGTCATCTATTGCTTGGCATGAGGTCAACCATTAAGTATGGTTAATATACCCAGTTAGACTTTATTGGAGAAATTTTTGCAAGCTGATTTCAGTTGCAGATAGCCTTCTGGTTAAGAATGGAAATCCATGTACAAGTCCCCTGTCAACACTAAGACCGTATTTAGTTTATACCCAAGCAGGCCCTATTCATGCTAACATAGGCTCAATGAGTTTATATGTGCATGAGTCCTTTTGTATCTATAAAACACTATTTCTTTGGAATTATTCATCTCCTCTGGTGTTTACAGTCTTTCTGCTTCCTCTTCTTCATACTTCTCCGGTGTCTCAGTGGACTGTTTTACTGAATAACTCCTATTTAGGACTTACTATTCCAAAATATTTCATTCTCTGAAAAGTGACTATTTGTAGGTATTCATTTTAGTTCCAATCTACCTCAAAAAAAGACTTCTCTGATGGCTGAGATATAGATATAGCAAAATGTTCTTAGAAGTAATTTTATTGCTACTTTCTTTGAGCAGAACAATAGCATTTAGCTTCTGTAAAACCTAAGGTCAATCTAGTATTAGTTTCATGAACACTCCATCAGTGCAAGGCATAAGTTCTATTTCATACAGTAGAGCTCAAATCTACTCAGAGAATAGATAACTCTTAAAACTAAAAAATCATGAGAAAATTTTGTGGATTTGAAAGAGCAAAGACAAATTGCAGAAAATAGAATACAGAAAAATTACACCCATGTCTATGTTGTGATATATGCCTTATTGTCAAAGTTCTAATTGTCATAATTTGTCTTGACTATAAAATCTGACGGTTTATCTTGTAACTCTTTCTATTGTAAAACTGACGTTGAAAAAGAAATGGTTATTGTGAGTTTCTTTTTATTTAGGAAAATTCTCAAGGAAGATACACATAATTCTCATTCTTCATCATGTATCTCATGAAAAAGATAAAAAAAAAATTGTTCTTTTAAAAAAATGACAGTTGTCTGTATTGCAGGCCCTGGGATAACATCAAATTTGATGATTCTCAGTCTAGCCTCCATCATGAACCACTCTGTATACATATAAGAATGGCACATACTCAAAGATAGAGAGATAATGTATAAGTGGCACACCATTCATTTTACTCCAAAGATAAGGTTAGACAATCACATTTTATGTAGCTAATTTTCTCAAAAATGTAGCCTGTGATTACAGATGAGAGAATTCATTTCATCCTAGTTTTTATAGCATTTTAAAAGATAAAGTAAAAAAAATTCTTCTGCCAAAGGTTTAAATAAACTATTTTTTTTAAAAAAGTGTATCTTTTAAAATAACTTACAACTATGGAACATAAAGATATTTTTAATGTAATTTTTTTATATTTTTTGTCTTAGAACAAAACCTAAGAAGGACAGCCATCCTAAATTTGGAGCATGGGAGGTCTATGTAACCACTTTGGCCAGTGGTTCAAGACTATGAAATGCATTACAGGTAATGATATTGGTATTCGGAATAATATGAATTCTTCCCTATTATATGACAACTCCATTTAAACTCCTTTTATGTATGTGTACATGTATGTATGTATGTATGTATGTATATATGTATATATGTATGTATGTATATATGTATGTATGATGTATTTTAGGAAGCTTTTATGTAGCAGGCTTTTTAAAAGTCTTTACTTTCTGCTATTTCTTACCATATTTCCTTCTTTCTTCTGCTTTTCCAGTCACAAATCAATTCTATTCATGAGCTTATATCTATCAGGAAGACACCTAGATCTTATAAACTGTCTAGAAATAACAGCCATCTATAACCTATTGTGCTGGGGACGAGCCTGGGAACTTCTTCCTTCTCCTTTCCTCTTGAGTTAGTGAAGGGGAAAGAGCATAGCTTGGGGCAAGACTTAGTTTTATGAGGTATTTAGGGTTGCTGCTAGTAATAAAATGTTTACCTATCTTAAGCATAAGTCACCTTGCGGTGGTAGCTGACCTGCCTCAGCTCCTCCAAGGACAGAAGCTGTAGTCCATGGCACTTAGCACGCCATCATAAAACAACAGTGATGAAGTAAAGTAGCTTTTGTTCTACCTCCACAGGAACTGCAAGGCTATAACTCCCAGCTTGCTAGTTGGAGTTTCAAGAAGAAAAGGGACACTTTGAAAAGTGATTTTAGCCTTTATTTCTAAGTTCTTCAGTTCTTTAAAAGTTTCCACAAATGTTCTTCTCTGAAAAGTTCTCTGTAAAAAGTTGTCTCTGCTCTCTCTCTATAACCTTGTTCTTTCCTCCTGCACTGGTGTCACAGGTATGCTCTTACTCTCAATACCATTGCCACCAATGTTATACCTTTATTTCAAAGTTCTTCTTGAGTTAAGTTCTGTCTCCTCTCTTTCTTCTTTGCACTTACACACCTTTCAGAATACGTGACCACATGGTAAAAATTTTACCACAAGTTTATACATAAATTCAAACCATAAAGTGAATAAGAAATTTACAGCAGAGAATGTTTACATAAATATCCAGAATGGCTAAACATTCTGTCCGGAGCCAAAGAGGAGAAGCTGTAAACTAGCAGGTGATCTTTCTGAGATGAGTCTGCCTTAGATTAAAAATAAATTATAACAGATTTATTCCGGTATGCAAAATCCAGAAGAAATTAGTTTTAGGAAAGTTTCCTGCTATTAATATGCTTTTCCTGTTATTATTAAATAGATAAGTGTTGAACCACTCTTTTGAGCAGATTTCTACAGACCTAAAAAGATGTACTATATGGTAGTGATGCTATATAGAAAAATAGATAATGATTCTATATAATTTCTGATTTGATTCAAATAATTTTAGGAAGAAAGTTTTTAGAGATGGTCTTACTTGCTAGAATGGTGTATTAAAGTTAGAATCAAGAATAGAATATGTCCACTCATCAGAATAGTAAGTCAACTTTACATATTAAAAAATACAATGAGCTTTCATAATTACAATAAAAAAGAACTAGACTTGGGACAATTCTGTGTTCAAGGAAAAATATTTAGGTACAAGGATAAAGTAACAGGTATGCAATATGATAAGGTAAGGCCATGGAAAAACATTTTTTTAAAGTTTTAATGAGTATATTATAACAAAACACTGCTTTGAACTTAATATTAACATCCTTTGAAACTCATTTTGTTCAACATTTTATTTCTGAGCAAATTTTCTAAAGAACTTTTTGTTTAAAATTGTATAAAAAGATCAGAGGCAAGAAATGAAGTTGTTGAATGGTTTGGCTTTGCTAAAGGCTCATCAACCCATCCATCTATCAAAATGTATATTTCTGTTTTTCTATATGTTTGTTTGTATGTATATGTATGCAAGCATTCATGAATACTTGTGGAGTTATTTGTGGCAGACCATCTAGTTCTTCCAGGCAACCAAGAAATGCATAATAAAGAATATCTATATCAATTTTATCTTTTAATCTTGTCATGTTTTATCCCTCAAACTCTAAATTCAAGTCTAAGTATTTGTTGTAGAAAATGTTAGTATAGATAAAAACTATTGAGTGTTGCTTCAGAAAGCAGTTTATTTCCTTGCATGCAATTTTTATTGATCATTTTATTTATTTACATGTCAAAGGTTGTCCCTCTTCCCAGTCTCCCTTCTGCAAACACTCCATTCCATCCCCCCTTGTCTTTGCATCTATCAGGGTACTAACACACCCATTCACACAACTCCTCCTCACGTCTCTAGCATTCCCTTTCACTGGGGCAACAAGCCCCTACAAGACCAAGCACCTCCCTCCCACTGATGCCAGATAAGGCAGTACTCTGCTACATATGTAGAGGGAGCCATGTATCCAAACACATGTACTCTATGATTGACCTTTTAGTCCTGAGAGCATTGAAGGGTCTAATTAGTTGATGATATTGTTCTTCCTATGGGGTTGCTGTCCACTTCAGATCCTTCAGCCCTTCCCCAAACTCTTCCATTGGAGTCCCTGGGATCAGTCAAATTGTTGGCTGTGAGAGTCAGCATCTGTCTTAGTCAGGTGCTGGCAAAGCCTCTCAGAAGACAGCCATACTAGGCTCATATTCTGAGCTTTTTGGCTAATATCCACATATCAGTGAAAACATACCATGTATGTCTTTTTGTGTTTGGGTTATCTCACTCAGGATGATATCTCCATAGTTCGGTCCTTTTGCCTGCATAATTATTGAAGTCATCTTTTTTAATAGCTGATAAATATTCCATGTGTAAATGTATCACATTTTCTGCACCCATTCCTCTGTTGAGGAGCATGTAGGTTGTTTCCAGCTTCTGCCTATTATAATTAAGGCTGCTATAAACATAGTGAAGCATGTGTCCTTGTTATATGTTGGAGCATGTTTTGGGTATATGCCCAGATGCCCAGTAGTGATATAGTTGTGTCTTCATGTAGAACTATTTCCAACTTTTTGAAGAACTGCCAGGCTGATTTCTAAAGTGGTTTTACTAGGTTGCAATCCCACCAGCAATAGAGGGGTGTTCCTCTTTCTCTACATCCTTTCAAGCACCTACTATTACCTGAGATTTTTATCTTAACCGTTCAGATTGGTATAAGGTAGATCCTCCGGGCCATTTTGATTTGCATTTCTCTGATGACTGAGGATTTTCAACATTTCTTTATGTGCTTCTCAATCACTCGAAATTCCTCAATTGGGAAGCCTGTTTGGCTCTGTACCTCATCTTTTAATTGGGTTAATTGTTGTTTTCTTTTTAATGTTGGCTTCTTGAGTCCTTTATATATTTTGAATATTAATCCTCATTCAGATGTGGAGACTGTGAATATTTTTCCCAACCTATGGGTTGCAGATTTGTCCTATTTTGTTTGTCTTTTGTCTTACAGAAGCATTTCAGTTTCAAAAGGTCCCATTTATCAATTTTGATCTTAGTGCCTGAGACACTGGAGTTCTGTTGAGAAAATTTCTCCTTGTACCAATGAGTTTGAGGCTCTTTCCAACTTTCTCTTTTTTCAGAGGTACAGTTTGTCATATTTTATGTTGAGATCCTTGATCCCCTTGGACTTGAGCCTTTTGCAAGTTGATAACTATGGCTCTAATTTCATTTTTTTACGTTCAGACTGCCAGTTGGACCAACACTGCTGAAGAGGTTATCTTTTTCCATTTTATATTTTTGGCTTCTTTGCAAAGATCAAAGGTCTATAAGTTTTTTGGCTTATTTCTGGATCTTCAATTGGTAGACCTGTCTGTCTCTGGACCAATACTATGCCGTTTTTATAAATATTGCTCTGAAGTACAGCTAGAGCTCACGGATAGTGATTACTCCAGATGTTCTTTTATTATTAAGAATTGTTTTCACTATCCTGGGTTCTTTGTTTGTTCATATGAAATTGAGAATTGCTTTTTCCATGTCTGTAAAGACTGTGTTGGAATCTTGATAGGATTGTGATGAATCTGTAGATTACTTTTGGTAAGATGGGCATTTTTCATATGTTAATCCTACTAATCACTGAGCATGGGAGATCCTTCCATCTTCTGAGAACTTCTTCAATTTCTTTTTCAGGAATTTAAATTTCTTATCACATACTTTATTAGTAAGACTTATATCAAGATATGTTTTACTATTTGCAACTATTGTGAAGGGTATTGTTTCCATAATTTCTTACTGTTGCCTTGGCTGCAGCAGTTCTCCTGGAAGCCATGTAGACTGTTGCCCTGGCTGCAGCAGATCTTCTTGGAGCCCTATACACTGTGCAGAGTTGAGAGAGGTGGGGAGACAGGCTGATCTGGCCCAAAGCAAGTGCACATCAGAAGAGAGAAGACATTCATCCATAGAAGTGAATATTCCAGTGTCTGCTGGGCACCCGGGTGTCCCAGCTGCTGAGATTATATGGGTAGCTACCCTAGCTCTTGTCCTGGCTGTAGCAGCTTTCCTGAGAGTCCTGAAGACTATTCAGTATTGAGAGAGAAGGGGAGACAGGATGATCTCTCATGCTTATTTTTTTAAACAATGTCTTCTACTTGTATGGCCTTCAACTCTAGTGTTAGAATTAGAGTAATAAGCTATCATACTTACATCTGAAAGGCATACCTCTATTAACATAAAAAGCATCTAACATAAAAGAATAGGACAATGAATTAATATTTTCAATAGTTAAGTACTGTTAAGAAAGAAAAAAAAGTGATAGCTAGTCTGCTCCCAGGAAGATACCATATTCAGACCCATCCCAGAGGATCTGGTGTACTCAGAAAATCCTTCCTCCACATGATAAAATACTAAATGTAAAAAACAAAGAAAGAATATTAAGAACTGCAAGAGAAAAAGGCCAAGTAACATATAAAGCTAGACCTATCAAATTACACTCAAACTTTTTAACAGAGACTCTAAGAGCTAGGCAATCCTGAGTAGATGTCTTGCAGAAAACACAGATGTCAGCCCAGAACCTGATACCCAGCAAATCTTACAATCACTATAAATGAAGATAACAAGATTCTCCAACAAGGAAAACTCGAACCCAATGAGGCTAACTACACTAAAGAAAACAAAAGAAATTAAGAATTTTACACCATTAAAACTAATATGTAAGAAACCTCCCCCATGACCGGACCTCCCAGGGTTGCAGCTGGAAGACCAGCAGCAGCACACTAGGGACCCATCACCCAAGAAAACCCTGTAATTCTGAATATTACTCCTCTTCTGCCCCCTCCCCCTGGTTCTTCCTGCTAGGGCAGACTCATAGCTGATCTGTTCCCAGGAAGACACCATATTTAGACCCATACCAGAGGACCTGCTTCACTCAGAGCATTTGAAGATCCACTGTACTCAGAGAAATTGACTCCTAGTTGGTTTGCTTCTGTAAAGACACCATACCCTGAACCATTGGCATAGATTCATTCTGACCTGAGCCAGTTCACTGAGCAGACCTTGGACACTACCTCTGCAATCAATACCACAACTGGAAGCTGAACTCCCAGGAGCTTCAACACACTCAGGATCATAGGATTACAGGAGCCGAGAGGCAACCTGAATTTCAGGAGCTCTGACACGCAGGATCATAGGATCACAGAGACAGCTGGACCCTGAAGAGCTCTGACACAACCAGGTAAACAGGATAAACAGGCTCCAGTCAGAGACAGTGAGTGTAGAGCATACTAGATACAACCAGATGGCAATAGGCAAGCACAAGAATGTAAGCAACAGAAACCAAGGTACTTCGCATCATCAGAACCTAGTTCATCCAACATAGCAAGTCCTGGATACTCCATCACACCAGAAAAGCAAGATTCAGATTTAAAATCACTTCTCATAATGATAGAGGACTTTAAGAAGGACATAAATAACTCCCTTTAAAAAAATACAAGCAAACCCAGGTAAACAGGTAGAAGCCCTTAAAGAACAAACACAAAAATCCCTTAAAGAAATACAGGAAAACACAACCAAACAGGTCAAGGAATTGAACAAAACAATCCAGGATCTAACAATGGAAGTAGAAACAATAAAGAAATCACAAAGGGAGACTACCATGGAGATAGAAAACCTATGAAAGAGATCAGGGGTCATATATGCAAGTATCACCAACAGAATGCAAGATATACAGGAGAAAATCTCAGGTACAGAGGATATCATAGAAAACATTGACACAACAGTCAAAGAAAATGCAAAATGCAAAAAACTCCTAACCAAAAACGTACAGGAAATCCAGGACAAAATGAGAAGACCAAACCTAAGGATAGTAGGTATAAAAGAGAGCAAAAATTCCCAACTTAAAGGGCCAGTAGATATCTTCAACAAAATTATAGAAGAAATGTCCCTAACCTAAAGAAATAGATGTGTATGATTATACAAGAAGCCTACAGAACTCCTAATAGACTATATCAGAAAAGAAATTCCTCCTATCACATAATAATCAAAACACCTAATACACAAAACAAAGAAAGAATATTAAAAGCAGTAAGGGAAAAATGTCAAGTAACTTATAAAAGCAGAGCTATCAGAATTACACCAGACTTCTCACCAGAGACTATAAAACCCAGAAGATCCTGGATAGATGCCATACAGACCCTAAGAGAACACAAACAGCCCAGGCTACTATACCTAGCAAAACTCTCAATCACTATAGATGGAGAAACCAGGGTATTCCATAACAAAACCAAATTTACACAATTTCTTTCCACAAATCCAGCCCTACAAAGGATAATAGGTGCAAAACTCTGACACAAGGAGACCGCACACTAGAAAAGGCAGGAAAGTAACCTTCTTCCAACAAACTCAAAAGAAGATAGCCATCCAAACTTAATTCCATCTCTAATAATAAAAATAACAGGAAGAAACAATCACTTTTCCTTAATATCTCTTAACATCAATGGACTCAATTCTCCCAATAAAAAGACTTAGACTAAAGGACTGGATACATAAAAAGGACCCAGCATTTTGCTGCATACAGGAAACATACCTCAGGAAAAAACAGACACTAACTCAAAGTAAAAGGCTGGAAAACAATTTTCCAAGCAAGTGGTCCTGAGAAACAAGCTGTAGTAGCCATTCTAATATTGAATAAAATTGATTTTGAATCAACAGTTATCAAAAAAGATAAAAAAAACCACTTCATATTAGTAAAAGGAAAAATCTACAAAGATGAACTCTCAATTCTAAATATCTATACTGCAAATGAAAGGGCACCCACATTCATAAAAGAAACTTTACTAGAGCTTAAAGCACACATTGCACCTCACACAATAATAGTGGGAGACTTCAACACCCCACTCTCAGCAACAGACAGGTCATGGAAACAGAAACTAAACAGAGACACAGTGAAACTAAGAGAAGTTATGAATGAAATGGATTTAACAGATATCTATAGAACATTTCATCCCCTAACAATAGAATATACATTCTTCTCAGCACCTCATGGTACCTTCTCCAAAATAGACCATATAATTGGTCAAAAAACAGGTGTTGACAGATACAAGAAGACTGAAATAATCCCATGCATCCTATCAGATCACCAACTAAGGCAGGTCTTTAGTAACAGCAAAAGCAACAGAAAGCCCACATACATGAGGAAACTGAACAAAGTTCTACTCAATGATACCTTGGTCAGGGAAGAAATATAGAAAGTAAAGACTTTTTAGAATTTAATGAAAATGAAGGCACATCATACCAAAATTTATGGGACACAATGAAAGCAGTGCTAAGAGGAAAACTCATAGCTCAAAGTGCCTACAAAAGGAAACTGGAGAGAGCACATACTAGCTACTTGACACTTGATATCTGAAAGCTCTAGAGCAAAAAGAACCCAAAAGGAGTAGATGGCAGAAAATAATAAAACTCAGGGCTGAAATCAACCAAGTAGAAACAAAAAGAACTATACAAAGAATGAACAAAACCAGAAACTCGTTCTTTGAGAAAATCAAGATAGATAAACACTTAGCCAGACTAACAAGAGGCCACGGAGATAGTGTCCAAATTAATAAAATCAGAACTGAAAAGGAAGACGTAACAACAGAAACCAAGGAAATTAAAAAAAAAAAATAGATCCTACTACAACAGGCAGCTTTTGCGGAAATTTACCAGCCTGAGTAGTCATAGAACTTGTATATAGGTAGCCTTGGCAGATAATACCAACTTAGATAAGGACAAGTGAATTATAGGCTGAGTCATAGCGACCTGTCCCCTGAACCTTCACCCAGCCAATACCCTGTTCTGAAATATATCTGTACTCCCCCTGAACACCCCCACTCCGGTGTCATCCACTTCCCCATGTCCTGCCTTTTTGTGTTTATAACCCCTGTGTGAATAAGTAAAAATTGCAATTTGATTTAAAAAAAATCAAATAAATAAATAAATAAAAATCTATACTCAACAATACTGGAAAATCTTGATGAAATGGACAATTTCCTAGACAGATACCCGGTATCAAAGTTAAATCAAGATCAAATAAACCACATAAACAGTTTCATAACCCCTTAAGAAATAGCAGCAGTCATTAAAATCTCCACATGTAAAAAAGCCCAGGACTGGATGGCTTTTGTGCAGATTCTATCAGACCTTCCAAGAAGTCCTAATATCAATTCTCTTCAAACTATTCCACAAAATAGAAACAGAAGGAACAGTAGCCAATTCATTTGATGAAGACACACTTATGATCATACCTAAACCACGCAAAGATATAACAAAGAAAGAGGACTTTACAACAATTTACCTTATGAATATAAATGCAAAAATACTCAATAAAATTCTCACAAATTGAATCCAAGAACACATCAAAACAATCATCCATCATGAACAAGTAGGCTTTTCCCCAGGAATGCATGGATTGTTCAGTATGTGGAAATCATCATCCTAATCCATTATTCTAAAAATCTCAAAGAAAAAAACCACATGATCATCACACTAGATGCTGAGAATTTTGACAAAATTCAACATCCCTTCGTGGTAAAAGTCTTGGAACGATCAGGAATTCAAGGCCCATACCTAAACAAAGTAAAAGCAATATACAGCAAATCAGTAGCCAACATCAAACTAAATGGAGAGAAACTTGAAGCAATCCCACTAAAATCAGTGACTAGACAAGGCAGCCCACTCTCTCCCTACCTATTCCATATAGTGCTCGAAGTCTTAGCCACAGCAATTAGACAACAAAAGGAGTTCAAAAGGATACAAATTACAAAGGAAGAATTTAATATATCACTACTTGCAGATGATATAATAGTATACTTAAGTAACCCCAAAACTTCCACCAGAGAAATCCTAAACCCGATAAACAACTTCAGCAAAGTGGATGGCTATAAAATTATCTCAATCAGTAGTCTTCCTCTACTCGAAGGATAAACAGGATGAGAAAGAAATTAGGGAAATGACACCCTTAACAATATTCACAAATAATGTAAATTACCTTGGTTTGAGTCTAACCAAGCAAGTGAAAGATATGTAGGACAAAACTTCAAGTCACTGAAGAAAGAAATTTAAGAAGATCTCAGAATAGAAAGATCTCCCATGCTCATGGATTGGCAGAATTAATATAGTAAAAATGACCATCTTGCCAAAAGCAATCTACAAATTTAATGCAATCCCCATCAAAAGTCCAACTCATTTCTTCACAGAAATAGAAAGAGCAATTTGGAAATTTATATGGAGTAACAAACAAAACAAAACAAAACAAAAAAACAGGATACGAAGAAGCACTATTCTCAACAATAAAAGAACTTCTGGAGGAATCACTGTCCCTGACCTCAAGCTGTACTATAGAGCAATAGTGATAAAAACTGCATGGTATTGAAACACAGATAGACAAGAAGATCAATGGAATAGAATTCAAGACCCAGGAATGAACCCACAGGCAGGAAGATAAATAGAATAGAATTGAAGACAGAGAAATAAATCCTGACATCTATGGTCACTTGATCTTTGACAAAGGAGCTAAATATTGTCCAGTAAAAAAATGACAGCATTTTCAACAAATGGTTCTGGTTCAACTGGAGGTCACCATGTACAAGAATGTATATCAATCCATTTTTATTTCTTTGTACAAAGCTCAAGTCAGAGTCGATCAAGGACCTCCACATAAAACCAGATACACTGAAATTAATAGAAGAGAAAGTGAAGAAGAACCTTGAATACTTGGGCACAGGGGAAATGTTCCTGAACAGAACACCAATGGCTTGTGCCCTAAGATCAAGAATTGTCAAATGGGACCTCATAAAATTATTTAGCTTCTGTAAATCAAAAGACACTGTCAATAGGACAAAATCGTAACCAACAGATTGGGAAAAGATCTTTACCAGTCCTACATCCAATAGAGGCCTCATATCCAACATATAAAAAGAACTCAAGAAATTAGACTCCAGACAACCAAATAACCCTATTAAAGGAGTACAGAGCTCAACAAAGAATTCTCAACTGAGGAATCTCGAATGGTTGAAAACCACCTAAATAAATGTTCAACACCCTTAGCCATCAGGGAAATGCAAATCAAAAAAACCCTGAGAATCCTCCTCACCAGTCAGAATGGATAGGATCAAAAACTCAAGGGATAGCAGATGCTGGCAAGGATGTAGAGAAAGAGGAACACTCCTCCATTGTTTGTGGGATTGCAAGCAGGTACAGCCACTATCTAAAGCAGTCTGGTAGTTCCTCAGAAAAGTGAATATAGTACTAACTGAGGACCCAGTTATGCCACTCCTGAGCATATGCCCAACAGATGCTCCAACATATAACAAGAACACATGCTTTACTATGTTCAGAGCAGCCTTATTTATAATAGGCAGAAGCTGGAAAGAACCCAGATGTCCTTCAACAGAAGTATGGATACAGAAAATGTGGTATATTTACATAATGGAACTCAGCTATTAAAAACAATGAATTCATGAAAATCTTAGTTAAGTGGATGGAACTAGAAAATATCATCCTGAGTGAGGTAACCCAATTACAATAGAACACACATTCTATGCACTCACTGATAAGTAGATTTTAGCTATAATGCTCAGAATATCCAAGATAAAACTCACAGACCACATGAAGCTCAAGAAGAAGGAAGACCAAAGTATGGGTGTTTCTGTCCTTCTTAGGAGTGACAAATTACTCAAGGGAACCAATACAGTGACAAATTATGCAGCAGAGACTGGAGGAGGGGCCATGTGGAGACTGCCCTACCTGGGGATCCATCTGTGCACAGTCAACAAACAGGGACCCTGTTGTGGACATCAGGAAATGCATGCTGACAGGAATCTGATATACCTGTCTCCTGAGACGTCCTGCCAGAATCTGACAAATACAGAGGTGGATGCTTGCAGCTAACCATTGAATTGATCATGGGGTCCCCAGTGGGAGGAGGTAGAGAGAAGACTGAGGGACTTGAAGAGGCTTGTGGCCCCATGGGAAGAGTATAATACCAACAAACAAGAGCTCCCAGGGTCTAAACCGCCAGCCTAGAAACATGCATGGAGGGACCCTTGGCTCCAGCTGTATATGCAGTGGAGAATGGCCTTCTCAGGCACTAGTGAGAGAGGAGATCTTTGGTTCTGTGAAGGCAGGATGCACCCATGTGGGGGAATTTGAGGACTGGGAGGGGGAAGTTGGTGGATGGATGGGGCACACCCTCATAGAAGCAGTAGGATGGCGGATGTGATAGGGAGTTCCTGGAGAGGGGAATGAGGAAAGTGAATAACATCTGAAATGTAAATAAGTAGAATATCCAATAAAAATATCTTCATAAAATAAAAAGGGGGAGGTATATCCCCATACAACAAAAAAATTATTTAAATCATGCTCTTTTAATTTTAAATTTTTAAAATCTTGGATGCCAAGGAACTTTCTGCTGAGTGTCCATGGCACCTTAAAACTAGGCATACTTATGCCTATGTGGAAAGAAAGGATCCACTTACAGGCATATGGCATGATCCTGACCAGGTATTTAATATGGGGAAGGGGGCATGTTTGTGTTTTTTCTGCAGGATGCTGAAGGAACATGGTAGGTGCCAGACTGATTGGTAAGACATATTGTTGCTGGGACAAAGAATGATGCTGACCTGTAAGCTTGCTGAGTACCCTGACAATGGCTACTGTGAAGCTGTATTGGACATAGGTTCCTGACCCACCATTGCTTTCCTATATCCCAGAAGGGACAAGCTGCCTTCCCTCAAGATTTTAGGCCTTGTGGGACAGATAATCAAAAAGAGAAGTTATAATGACTCTTGTATTTATTTCTCTTAAATGTCACCAGTTATTTGGACTCAATCATGTACTGGTCTAGAAATCAATCCAATATTGGAAGTAACAGTCTTCATCTGGAAGGCTGAATCTGGACATCTTCAGAGGCATATTTGGAAGTTCTCTATGATGTTATGTTAGCAAGAGATAAAGATGGGACTATATCTTTTTTTTCAAACAAGTGTTAGTGCATGTGTTAAGGCTTTTTTAATTGTCAAGATAAAATTACTTTTGTTTCTTCTACAGTATTTATTGTAACTTGCATTGATGGTATACTTTCTAATTGTGTTAATGTGTTGAAACCTGACATGTCTGTTATTGGGGTCTATCAACCAGCTTTTGTCTTATTGCCTTTAGTATTACAGAACCTTGGTTTTCTGAAAAAAGCCTGCAAGTACTGCAAGAAGTCAATCAGGCTTTAAGCAGAAGCAGGTGGGTTTGATTATTGCTAGTATAAAGCTTTAATTACATTAATTGCTAGCACCACTGCTTCCGCAGTTGCTTTGACACAAGAAGTTATGACAACTACTTTTGTTAATCATTTAGCACAAAAAAAGAAAAGAAAAGTTATTAATGTGTTGAGTATACAGGAAGATTTAGATAGGCATTTAGAACATCAGATTGATGCTCTTTATCCTATTCAAATTATTGGAAGACGGTTCAGAGTTTAAGAGTAAGAAGCCATCTCAAGAATCATGTCAAATACCAATGGAGTTGTATTACTTCTAAAATTTACAATGATAGTCATTATAATTAGGAAAAAGTTTAAAGATACTTTCAGGGTATTTGTTATAATTCTAATATCTCTCTGGATGTTTTAACTTTGCATAGTGAGCTTCTGAATTTAAATAATGCTGCCCTACAGAGCTTTGATGCTGCTGATAAAGCAGATAAAATTATCCATGGCTTGAGGTCAATATTTCCATTTTGGTCAAGTGTCAAGACTGGCATATATAGTTTGATCATGCTGGCCCTTTTTGTCTTGGGAATACTTTTATTCCTGCCTATCATGCTAAAGCTTGTCTTTAACAACATCAACATATTGGCAGCCAAATTATTTGACTTGAAACTAAAAACGGACTCCGAGACAGAGTTATTAATTTAACAGGCTGGCAAGTCAAGGACAGGTAAGATTCTGAACAGAGCCTTACCAACCTAAGACATAAGTTCATTGCTTTTGATAATGCATATTCTATGATGGGTAAGGAAGGCATTCTTGTCAGATCAACCTAAGACAGGCTCAGTCTTGTTTATGAAAAAAAGAGGGAGATGTAGAGAGCTTTTGGGGCTGCCTGGCAGGAATTTGACATTGATAGGGGACAAGGAAATGGGTGGCTTGGCGAAGGACAAAGAAATGTAAGGAATCAGACATTAGGCTAGAGCAAAGAAGTAATTTCAGGCAGGAATCTAAAACCTAGGCTAGAACAAAGAAGTAATTTCAAGCAGGAATTTTTTTTATTTATTATCTTTTTTCTAAATAATGGAAGAGTGCAAGGTTTATTTATTTTTCAGACCTCAGGTATGAGATATATGACATTTAGCAGGGAAGTCAAGGTAGCTGAAAGTCAAGGTAAAGCTCTATTGTATCTGTTCAATAAAGCAGAAGTCATAGCAGGAAATCCTGCTTTACTCAGCTCTGTCTCTTCCCTTCCATTGTCAAGGTTCCTAGCCCTGGGAACTGTACCACCCACAATGGCAAGTCTTCCTAACATGATAAGTCCAATCAGGATAACAATACCAAAGCATTCTTAATGGCTAACCTCAATCAGCACAATCTCTAACAGCAGGAAACTTCAGGCTTATATTTTCAGGTTCAAGCCATGTACTTTGGCTGCCAACATGTTGATGTTGTTGAATAAAAGCTTTAACACAATGGGCAGGGATAAAAGTATTCCCAGGACAAAAAGGACTAGCATGATCAAGCTCTATATGCTATTTTTGAAGCTTGACCAAAATGGAAATATTGACCTCAGGCCATGGGTAATTTTATCTGCAGTATCTACGGCATCAATGCTCAGAAGAGCAGCATTCTTAAAATTCATAAGCTCCCTATGTATCCTTAAAACATCCCGAGAGGAATCTTAATATTAGGCTAGAACAAAGAAGTAATTTCAGGCAGGAATTTAAATCTTAGGCTAGAACAAAGAAGTAGGCTTCAGGCATGAAACTCATTGGACTAGGACAAGGAAATATGCTCAGATATTTTAGTCATCCTGATAAGCCCTTAGAAATAGTGATCACAGTAGTGATCACAGGACTTTGTTTGTTGCCTTGCTTGTTTTTTGACTATTAGCGTTTATTGTCTTGCTTTTTCCCTTACTATTTGCATCTATTGTATTGTTAGTTCCTCAACCTAGAACTGACTGACCTTAATCCTTGTATGTAATTAAATTGGTATAAAAGCAAAAAGGAGGAAGAAAGATGGGATAGGGAGTTTATGGGAAGGAGTATAGGGAAAGGGGATAATCTCTGAAATGTAAATAAATCAAATATCCAATTAAAAAGGAAAAAAGAAATTAAAAACTATAAATATTCAGAATAAGAAATGAATTGGACAGAAAAACAGTCAGAGTCAGTGTGAAGTATTAATATATTTTAAATGTTCAACTCTACCCTAACCCAAGTACTTTAAGAAACATTTAAAGTATACGCATTTCTTTCACTCACTTCTACTCTTTTGTTATATATTTGCATTTGCACATATTTATTCTTCAAATTTCAGAAACAGGAGAAAACAGCAATTTATTATTTATAAAATGTTATATGCTGGCAGTTGGTTTTAAAATCAAATTTGAAAGATTCCAACCAAAATTTTAAATTAAAAGCCAAGCCAACCAAAAAAAAAATATTTAAATAAGATTCAGTTGTTATAATCAGTTTGTAAATCCTAAAAATTACTATATATTTTTAACACTTTGAATCAATTTTATCTCTGAATCCCTTACCTTGTATGAATACCTCTGAATATATTTTACCAGTGTTGTGAGGACTATTTTACTTTTCAGAGTTTAAGACAAGAAAGCAAAAACTAAATAGGGGATCAATTTTTGACAAGGTAATAAACTTAAATGCCTATCCACGCACAGCAGTAATTGAGATGTGCATGCATAGCACAACTTGTCCTATTTTAACCATAGATTTCCTGGAAAAAACTACCAGGAATTCTTGTCTGTGCTTAGTTTCTAAATGGTAGCACAGGACATTAATCATAATATAAACAAAATTGGTATGAATATAGTTCTTACGTATAGAAATTTAAATTAGTTGGCTTATATAAATACGTTTCTCTTGTAACAACTGAGAGATGTGATAACTGGTCTTCTTCATACCTCTCTACCATACTCATAATGTGAATGCCAGTCTTCCTCTCTCATTTATCAAATACCAAAGACAAAGCAAGAGTGACATGTTAAAAGAAAATGTCTCAGTCCACAAAAATGTCTTAATTTGTCCATTTCACTGACGACCACTTTTCTTTAAAACTTGGCAATGACCCTACATACCTACCTACGTAGGCGCAAAGGAGTTTGAGGATGCATTGTAGAATTGGTGAGATAGATTAAAAACTCATGGAATTGCTTATGATACAGAGCGAAAAATGTATACCAGAAGCTTAAGGATCTTCTCCCACTAAATGTTTTGCAATTGCTCAGTGTGTTCCCAAGTAATTCAAAAAGTAGTTTGTAATCTTTCAGGTTCTTCCATTGTCTTTAGATATTCTGGTCTCTCTGCTGTGGTTTTTAGGCTACTAGATGTTGAATTTAAAGAAGGCTTCTTAGAGAGCTTAATTGCCCTTCCCCTCTCCCAGTTAGATTTGAAAAACAACCCCCAGTTTATCAGGAGAAAAATGGTTAACAACATAAAATAGCCACGCAAACAAAAGCCAGCAGCAATCTTTTTACACAAATTCTTTAGAAAATGAAGGTAAATTAATTTTTATGTTAAATATTTAAATAATTTAATATTAATAAACATTTAATTATAACTTAATTTTTGATATTAATTAAAGTATTATTGGTATATCACTGTGTAGAGTATACTCAATTTCCATATTGCTATATTGTTTTTGATATCAGTTTGACAGTTTTGTTTTTATCTTTAAAATCTCTAAGCATAAACCTCAATCAATATTTGCAGAGACATGAGAAGAGAAGCTTAGTTATAAAGCATGAGCAGCAGCCATACTATAAGGTTGAAAACTGAAATAACAATGAAATAAATAGAAAGTATATTAGAATTAGAGAAGAGAGGTGTGCTTGAGTTTATCTGTAAGTTTTTCTGTAGATAAAACAGTCAACAACTTATGTGCATCACAATAAAAAGTAAATAAAAAGTAAGATTAAAGAAGCAGTTCAAAGAATCAGGTCTGTCTGAGTATTAAACATATGGCGAGTGATTTAATGATACCCTCTGGGTACGATTAAAACACCCACAAGTAATCTGATTACTGGTCCCATCTGGAATCCACAAAGCTTCAGGTTAGTTGCTGTGTACCTAACTGCATGCCCTCACAATAATTGGTGTGGTCTTACTTTTTTCCCTTATTGTAATTCTCAATCACTGCCAAAATGACATGGAGCAAATACCTGAGGTGAATAGTTAACTAAAGGGAGAAGTCTCATCGTTAATTTTATTTGAACTCATTAATTTCTTTTCTTTTGAAGTTTGTAGAATGAAAAAAATTCATTTGATCTTCTGTTATCTAATGTATCCAGAGCAGAAATTCCACCAGTTTTAGATACATCATGTTTGCAAAGGAATTGCTGTGCATGTGTATGCATGTACGTGTTACATATTACAAGAAGAAAACTTTGGGAACTGAAACCATCTTGCATTGTTGAAGTCAGCTTTTCTGTGTGTGCAGTGCAAACATTATACGTTCATTAATAGTTTCTACTTGAAAGAGAGTTGTCTAATACTTAAATGACTATTAGTGCTTTGGAACACTTTAACAAGTAAAATTTTACTTTGAAATATATACATTTTAAAATAGTACATAAGAATCATATGGCAGTATAGAATTTATTACTTTATCTTTTGTAGATTATAGACTAGATTTAGTAAGTTGGCCATAGAGATGATGTGATGCACCCTTTCCCATCTCATTGTGTGTGTGTGTGTGTGTGGTTGTGTGTGTGTGTGTGTATGTGTGTGTGTGTGTTTATGTGTATTTGTATGTTCTTGTTCTTGAGAGTATTGGGGGCATTAACTCTAGAAAGAGCTATCCAGGACCTTACCCAAGTCAGACAAAGTTAATACATCCTAAGGAGTCCAATTACAAGTTTAGATCTTTTAACAAAAATAATTTTCAGAACCAGTTTTCAAACAATTACTTAAAATTTTACATTCTAAATCTAGCTTGTAGCTGATAAGTATGCTGGGTGCTTATATAATTGTATACTATAATTTCATTTTCCATTGTAAATACACTTAAAGATTTTTGCACATTTAATATTTATTTGATCATTTTTAATTTTAGTTTCATTTTTAAGTTTAATACTTTCTTCTTGTTTTACTCATACTGATTTCATTTTCCTTTAAACTAATTCGATACAATCACTTTAATTTATATATGCATATATATGCTTTTATTTTAATGTCTTTGTTCCTGAAACTTTCTTAAATACATAAAAAAATCTTATTAAACTCCACTTTCCACTTCCCACTCCCCTCAAATCTCTTCAAGCACATATACATCTATAACAAATCGATTTCTTAGTTGGTTTATTGTTGTAGTTGTTATTTTGATAATCTAGTCAGTGTGTCCCTGAATATATACTGGTATAGTGCCACACAGTAAGTCATGGAAACATTACTATTGCCTAAATTCTACATAGATAACGGTTTACCTTTTCACATTAATTATCCACCATAAACACTTTATGAAATGGGTTGTTAATCATCTACCAGACCAGTTCAGGAAATTGGAACGGAGTGATCTTAGGTGGGTCTTCTGTAGAACCATAATTGTGATATCCATTTCATGTCTAGACGAACTCCTTGCAGAAATGAGCTCTCTGCAGTGGCTCCTCACCTGAAGTCAGGATCCCATAAGCTATTCCTCAGTCCATGCTGGAGTATTGACCAGCATGGTATACTTCAAATCTTCTGCAGTGAGCAAGAGCATCTGTGAATGTTTGATTGCAGTACACATATCAAATCCATGAGATGGCATTTGGGAGACTCTTCCTCTCTTCTCCATTTCTTTTGCTCTTTCTGACCCCTCTTCCTGATTGTTCCTATAGCCTTACACAGACTTAACAAATATGGATGAATCAAATTAATATTTTCAAATAGATTGATGGCATACATTCTTACTGACCAGTTTCATGAAGTTGATTTAATAGTTAAAACTATTAGATTTGAATTATAATATTAAAAAACAGATATAATCTTTGCAAAGTTGAATTTTTTTCCTATAAATAGGAAATATATGTGTTAAATGTTATATGTGTAGTAAAGAAGTAAAACCAAAAGAAAGATACTAATTGTTCTATAGAAGTTTTGGGTCGTCTCTTGGTGTATTAAGTGTCTCTGTGGAACACTGTAATTATATCTGCCTATATATTTATAGTTTTGTTAAGGTACAGTTTGTATATTTTTCTTTTTTGGCAAAATTTATCTATAAACATTAATTATTTGAGAAGGTAGATAACTCAGTGAAATTCTCTTACAGATTGATCCAATATATTATTTTAAAATATAATATTCTTTTTAGTGCTTTATTTTATATGTTTTGTAGAATCAATTTCTCATGGATTAAATTCAACAAGAATTGTTTTGGCTCAGATAGATAATTGTACTAAACCTTTTGATATATGAAATACAATTCAGTAGTGTATGTGCGCAGTGTCAACCAGTGTTCTTAGAAATTTAACCATTTCTTTTAACAGTGCGTTTGAAACTTAGCATCTAGAAAAAGATAACACTTATGATTGAGTATGCAACAAGGCACAAAATTCAATTTAAATAGACTATTGTAAGTAGCTTAATTATAATGTATTATACTATCAGTGAAATAGATGAAGATTATAAATGATTAAATATTTCATGCTAATTTATCTCAGATTGAGCTTTGTTTTCTTGTTACAACTGAAATCAGTGTTTATCACACAGCTTCTGAGGATATTTATGGAAATACATAATGCCAAAAACATACAAAAATACAACATCTATAATTATTTGCTTATTAAAGATACCCTTAACAAGTGCACAGGAATATGAAAATGCCACGATAATTTCTTTGCCTTTTCCCTTTGCATTCTGATATACTTGACAACTCTCATAGGTACAATATATAGCTACAATTGCAGTTGTGGTTGATAAAATATAAAAATAACAAGAAAATATAAAAACAACAAACTTCAAGATGTTGAGACGTCTCAATAATGCACTTACTACTATAAGCCACATAAAGTCAGTTGCTTATAAATATCCTTGAAAAGGATAATCCTTGAAAGCCACATGATAGAAGAGAGAACCAACTGATACATTGTGATTTGGCATCTATGTCTACCATAAATAAATAAACAAACAAACAAATAAATAAATAAATAAACAAATTTTAAAGAAGATATACTTTATATAATGATTGATCTATTTGAAGTCCAAAAGTTCGCAACTTCTGGATTTCTGGGGATAACTTTTGTCACACATCACTTATTCCATTAAAATATGCTGACATTTCAATGAATGTGGGAAATCAAAATATGTATGGTCAGTTACTAAATTGAAAGGAGTGCATTACTTTGATTAAAATGACTTTAACACTTCAGCGTTATGGTTAAATTAGAAGAATCAAATTTAAACTAAGATGAAAAATATGCATCTGGTGTCGTCATGCAAAAATGAGAAAAGATTAATTGTGAAACAAAATATACATGACTTCAGTTGTGTAAGGTGTCTCAACAAAGGATACTGAAAATTAAGTACATAATGCTTTCCTTCATGTTTCATCTAATTTTGGCACAGATATATTCATTGAGCTACTGGAAGATATAAAGCACAAATATCTCAGTACTATAGTACTTGATGACAATACTAACTGATTATATTACAACACTAATTAATATTTAAACCATTATTGTAGAATGTACTGCCTCTACTTTTATGTATTTTAAGAAAGGGATTGAGCCTGCCTTCTTTTTTTTCAGCAGTAGTCTTACCCTATATTTTCAATGTCTCTTTCGTGAATGGTTTTCTCTTATGCTAGCTATAATCCCGTTTTGTTTAGTGTAACTTCCATGCACAAAATTTATTGTTACAAATGTCAATTATTAAATTTTGGTGATGAATCTGGGGCAAATTTAAAAATAATTAAGACAAGGAATGCAGGGCTGGAAAGATAGTTCAGCTGTTAAGAACACTGGCTGCTCTTCCAGAGGTCTGGAGTTCAATTCCCAGCAATCACATGGTGGCTCACAACCATTTTTAATGGTAACTGATACCCTCTTCTGGTTTGTCTGAAGATAGTGAGAGTGTACTCATATACATACAATAAATAAATAAATCTTTAAAAAAAGACAAGGAATGCATCCAGTAGACACAGTTTTCCACCTAGATTTGAATAAATATGGACCTTCTTTGTTGGTACCATGATGAAACCACTTTATTATGTTTCTCAGGCAGATTCACAACATACATTGACATAACTATATTACATAAAGTTTAAATCGCTGCTGAGAAAAAGCAAAAAATTGAGAATAATTAGTTGGAAGTGAGTATTAATACAAAATATACAAATATCTTGAAATTAATAAGTAAAAGGAGACCCCAATTATAAATTGAAAAAAGAATGAAGATGCATCTCACAATATCAAGTATCTCAGACATGTAGAACACTGAGCATAGTTTATTAGGTAAGTGCAAACCGGAAACACATGAAGAGCTATTGTCAGCTGCCAGATAGCTATACTAAAATTAAATAACAGACGATAATAACAATTAATGTTAGAATGTCTAAACATGAAAAGTTAATACATAGCTAATAGGATTAGAAACACACCAAGCACAATGCTTCACAAGAAGTTCAACTTCAGGCTACATACTACATTTTAAGGTATTTAGACATAAACATAGCATGTTTCTCTATAGACTCCTTCAGGAGAACATTTATAAAAGCATTAACCAATGAATATTTTTTTATTTTAAGTGCAACAGGTCAAATGGTGTGAATGTGTCTACAACCAATTCTGAAAAGATTCTGTCATATTTGGGAAGACACTGATTTCCTACTGTCATAAAGAAGCATTTGTATGGGATATTCTACTGTTATGGAGCTAATACATTATATAGCTGGATTCTAAATGGCACTTTGAAGTTCCATTCTTGTTTAAACTAATATACTCTTTTTAAAAGGTTATTTTAATACATAAAACCTGCATTTCGTTTGGAGAAATAGTTTCTTCTTTATATTTATTCCACATAATTTTGTTAAAGTAACTTGAACATTCTGTTTACCTCCTATTGAACACAAACCCATAATAAGCTAAGGATTCCAAACTGACGTTATTGTACTTAGGAATAGTTTTTAATCTTTCCTCAATAAACTGGCGTAATCAAATAACAAAAGTAAAATAGCTTCCATGTTTCTGAATGCTATATTGGTAATATATATATGATCAGTTGCAGCTATATGTCTTATATGCAGGGTTGCACATACACTGAGATACTACTAGTTGCTGAAATCCAATAGTTCCTGTTTCAGGGTTACTCATTTTGTATTAAAAAGTAGGATACATCCACTTCATGAGAAGTTATTACTAAGATTCTTTGGGAAACACACATAGAAGAGAAAATTTATTAAAGTACACTTTTATTATTCACTCTGAGTTGTTAGTTTGTTTGAGATCAGCCATTTCTCTACGTAATACTGGCTGACCCAAATTTCTCTATGTGAATAACACTGGTCTCAGACATTTTGTGACCCTCTCTTCCTACTTGCCAGGGATGTAGATTATAATTAGAGATAAAATTAATTTTTATTAATGAAGATTAAGCTAAATTATTTCATTACAGAAAAATATTATGATCAAAGTATAAAATAATCATATGAGGTCCAGGGCCTACAATTTGCTCAGTTTACAGAATCTTGTGATCGCACAGGAGGTTGGACATAGCAGTATAATTTTATGAGTCAGTGATATGGAAAAGCTCATACTATGAGATAGTAGAGAAAAGAAAACATGAAAGTATAGATTACAAAACTCCCCTATAGCTTGAGTCAATAGAATATGTTTGTGAATATTCTCTTACCATTCAAGATATGAAATGAGAGTTCCAGCCACCACTGTGTGAACATGTTTATTTCATATAAGAATTTCTTATACACTCAAGATATTAAAACACACACATGCACACACACACACACACACACACACACACACACACACACACACACACACATAGAGGTCCAAGAAAAAGATGGGGCCAATGACAGAACATTTCAAAGAGCTAAAGTTGGTTGTTATTTGTCAGGTATAATTTGATATCTGTTTTTGATTAAATGCTGGCTATTCAAGTGCTACCAAGCTCTATGTGGTTTCTAAGTATATTCAATGTGAGGGAAAACCAATTTGAAAGGAATGTGCTTATACAGAGTTAAAGCTCGCAGAGGTTTATGTTACAGCTACGGGTTTGGTCAATAGGTGTCTTCTTAGAGTTCCTGCGAGAAAGAATATTACCTGAGAGATTTAAGATATTCAGCTCTGCCCCAGGATATTGAGATGATGCATCTTTAATTGCTATTCAAATACTTCCCATTCCAAATGATTTTGTAAATTTGTGGTAGTCAATGTTTTCCCCTTGTAAGCTCTCTATTCCCAGAATTACATTCTAAACTTTCATCTTCAAGAGTGATTTTGACATTTTCTTTCAATTGCTATTTCTAGTCTTTCAAAAGACAGCTTTTCATTTCATGAGACTCTCCAGACTCACTCATTTCTAAAACTCTAATAAAGCTTCCATATCTAACATAAATATAGCTTTACATGATATATATCTGACTTCAGTAGCAGTAGTACCATTTAACTCCTCTTGTCAGAAGTCACAGCCATTGGTGTAGCTACAAATGTTTTAAATTCTATGCAAATAAAGCCTCCAAAGAACAGTGCGGATGAAACCACATGTTCCAAATGACATTAGATTTACATTATTAGTATTGCCACCTCACTGCATCTGTCAACATTCCCTGATATTAAAGTTTACCTGAAGAAAAAAAAATCACAACATAGGAACTATCCATCAAATGGTAATATAATTGTATTTCTCTTAGGATTAGGGGCTGTAATATGAGTGCATATTTTCAAATATTGAGTCATTACATTTCCCTGTTAAACACATTGAAGTAGACACTCTGAACAAAGAGCCTTAACTTTACATTTTCTACCAAGTGTTTAAGTTTTAGAATTGATAACCTTTGAGAGCTAACATTCCAGTTGAAAACTCTGATCCATGTAATTACCTAGAGAGTTCATTAGAAAGTACACTACAACATTCCAGTCTAGCAAATTCTGTGTCAGGAGATCTGAGGATCACCCTGTACATTTAATTGCTTTGGTGAATCTGAAACCTGACTCACCTGAGATTTCTATCCCTGAAGGGCTTACTTCATGTGCTGAAGAATGAGATATATTAATCTAAAGTTCCAGGTCTGTCGACACAATGCTCAAATATTGCCGGTGGTTTTGAATATTTGTCAAGTAGAACATGAAAATTATTCTAAGGATATTCACAAATCTCCATAAATTCCCCTATTCAAAGCAGTATGATATACTCTATTGAGAGTGGGCTTAGATTTTCATTCATTGCTATGATACACGGTTCAGTCTATCAGTCTTCTCATAGTTTAAAGCATGCTCACCTCACTCGGTATTTACACTAGTCAGTGAAATTTGTAAACAAGCTATGGTGAATCTTAACTTTAAAATCTACCATGACTTGCTATAAATCAGTATATTCAAATAGAAAAAGAAAGCCTCAAAAATACAAAGATATTTTAAGTACTATTTTAAATATCAGTAAATGTGATATTGTCAGTTCCTAAATATTGCTTACATATTTGTATACTGAAAAAATAATTATTATTTCATTTGTTTAAGAAATACTTTTATTTTTATCTGAATAAATCTTTTTATATTCACTAGGATAATAGCTAATGTATTTATATTTATTAATAGTTGTAACACTATCTCAGATATTTTCACATTTTCAGTATGTATACTTCTGCAACCTACTTTGTGAGTAACAATGTTAAGAGTGATGTAAAATGAAAGTCTTGTTCACAGATATAACTCACTCCTCCTTGGCTTTCACAGCAACAATAATAATGGACACATCCACTGAAAGTTAATAGTGTCAAGGTGTGCCAGTGTTAAAAGTATGTCATGTGTTTCACGACTCTAATTTTTCTCCAAACTACTGAGCAGTGACTGAGACTTGCTGTTAAATGATTCCCAAAATGCTAACGTAGGGAAATATCGGAGCCTAATATGCATCAATTAAGCTTTGCTCCAGTGTAATGATGTTGATTATCTTGGTCAATTTTTATCTTCAGTGTAAACAGACATACTTGACTTAAGGAATGAGGAATTTATTGGGTCTCAGATTTTCCAAAGGTTTAGTATCTGTTGCATACCTAATACGTGTAAGTTTATGAATGCCCTGCCAGAAAAAAAACATGTGACATCACAGAATGATCATTTGTTGAAGGTCAAGACTAAGAAAAGAAAAATGTCATTGCTCAGATTTCTTCCCCTTTTCCTAGTGGATTACGTTTAGACCTGTAGGCAGAAACGTCCTCATGGACAGGACCATAGGTGTCCCTCACCAGTTTCCTATTTGATGATGAATAATACCTAATTTTCAAAGATTAACTATGACAAATCACTAAACATTCTGGTTACTTAGGTTTGTAGTTATGCTGATAAAATTGATGTTCTTAAAAATCTGTTGTGAATTGCAAAAAACATTTTTAAAATCAGTTGTATTTGCAGCTATGATAAACATTTTTTTCTTCCTTTAAATGGTTTATGTAAAGCTATGATCATTTGTAACCTAATTTGAAATTTATGATTGTACAGAAAATGTTATATTGTCTAATAAAAATGTGTGGTTTTGATTTTATATTTGTTAACTAAAATTTTTTTTAGGTGTATAAGGAAATAATATTATACATTCATTTACATTATCCATATAATAAAATATTTTTAATAACACATGTAGGTTCCCTCATAAAATAGTTTACTGTACTTTATTTCTTTGTATAGTTTAGGATTTAACATCAAATATGATTCTATTTCTAAATGTAAATATTGTTCATATAATATAATAAGTATGTATATTATAATTTATCGCTATGCTCGTTAGGTCTTATTAGCAGACATTATGGCACAGTATTTATATATTTTTTCCATTTCTCAAGTACATACTTGATTTAAGACAATGTAAGTATTGTATCTTTTCTGAAATCTTAAATGAGATGGAAATTCAAGGGCAGAGTACAGGGGGAAGTTTTAGTGATAAATAATATTGAAAAGCTTTGAAAAAGCCACAATGAACTTCATTATTTTATATGGTAATGTAAAAATGTAAAATGAAATGTAATTATTTGTAAAGCCTTTGAGAAATTCTATAGTTCTTTTTATATAAACCAACCAGCATTAGAGAAAGTGACTACTATGGGTAGTATAAATTCTTAAAGCTGTACTTTTAGAAGCAGGTAAAAACTATCAATTATAGAACAAGATAAGGAACTATGATTTTGTACATATATGTCTATGTGTGTTGGGTTGTAACTATACATAATAATTTATGCGTAGAAAAGATTAAAATAATTGAAACAGAAAATCACATAGCATTAAAAATTTTTGCTAAGAGATGTGGACTATAAAATAAATTCACAAGTCAAATATTTTTGTAATGTTTAGGCCTGGAAGCAATACATTTTAATTATGTTCAGCCACATTTTAAAAAATATTTTAAACACTGTTACTTAATCACAGAATTCAAGAATAAAAGGTAATTTTAATATCCACCACATTATCATACCAATGAAAATATAATGTGATCCCATGAGCACTGGGACATGGCAAAATCAATAGGAATTACTAATAGAACAGATTTTGTATCCATGGCCGTGGGAGCCTAAGACAGCAGTTCAGTGTATTTGGAAAAACAAAGGCTCACCAACTGAGAATTCTTCATTCAGTGAAATTGTTCCTCATAGATAAGGAGTTATTTCCCAATCCACACATGTAGCTCTTTGTAATGTTCTATTATAATCTCTTGTTTCTGAAACTTAAAATTAGCATAACAACATATTTCATATTTTTTATGTTTCTTGTTTGTTTTTGTTTTACTTATTTTTCTGCTTGATATAATCTGAGCCTCATGTGTCTGTTTTGCATCTGTTCTTTACTTTGGAAATTTTTCTTTATTATTAGCGTAATCATTTTCTTCTTTCTTAAGCTGTCTCTGATACATAAAGTCACATGTTTTAGTTTTCTTCGGGACACTCCCACCAGAGACAACTACTCATACACAGCTTATAAAGAATTGCGTATCAGCCGGGCAGTGGTGGCACACGCCTTTAATCCCAGCACTTGGGAGGCAGAGGCAGGCGTATTTCTGAGTTCGAGGCCAACCTGGTATACAGAATGAGTTCTAGGACAGCTCAGGCTATACAGAGAAACCCTGTCTCGAAGAAGAAAAAAAGAGTTGAAAATCCTTATCTATTCCATCTGGGTAGGACTCTACTTAGGTGTTAGTGTAACAGTGAATGTCCAGAGAACAGGGTTTTGAAAGCAGCAATACATCCTGGCATCTACTTAGGTAGCAGTAAGAATGGGGCAGTGATGGTCTGTAGTGGGTGGTGGCAATGGTGGGTAGATGGTAGTGGGAATTTTCTTAAGTAAGGAACTTTTCAGAAGCCAAAATAAGCAATTAGCTAGAGAAGGTTTTGTACAAGCAAGCAATTTAATAGATACTAAGACAACTTAGCTGGAATATCTTAACCTTGGTTTTCTGAGTAGAGTTGTTATTTTCCAGGGGACTCTAACAATGAGATCAAATTCTATTTAAACCTGAAATAGCCGCAAGGAAACAAGATGGAGGAACTTCTGAACTGGCTTGCCTTGTCACAATTATTTAAATAAGTCTGACATTTTCTTAGATGTTCAAATTTTTATTAATACTCTTGTTTATTTGTATTTAGGTTTCAAATGATTCTGTATGTGCAAAAGGAATATCTGTTATTTTTCTCCAGCCATAATCAAAACTTTACACCTTTCAAGTTACCCTCTCTGTCTCATTTTTTCTCTCTCCTTCCCTTCTGCTTCCCCTCCCCTCTTTTTTTTGTTCTTTCCTTCATTTATCAGCACTGATCTAACTCAAGTAATTTTCTTACAAAAACACGAATACCATCAAGTGTACACTGTTGCTGCTGCCAAGGTGCTTTATTGGTACAATGCAAGGAAGACACTCTACATAGAATGACTAAATCTTAATCTTTGGGCCTATTCTTACAGGCTTCCTATATTTAGCTTCCTTTGGATGAGACAAAAGTCTAGAGGATCCAAAGTAAAAGGAATTTATCCCTCAAAGTGGGATAAAACTTTTGCTAAACCCATGCTCATTCGCTATGATCCTAGGTACATCGTAAATGGTTTAATTTTTGTCATCCTGACAAAGGTGCAAGTATATTTTTCTTGCTTAATGACCTTAAGAACCTAATGAATTTCTTGGACATACTTTCTAAAACAAGAAGAGAAGGCCAGGTGTTCACCTTTAATCCCAACCCTTGAGAGACAAAGGCAATTGGAACTCTGTGTGAAATTCTGGCCTGTTCTACATAGTGATAGCTTGTGTCTAAATAACTCCATGAATAAATATTACGGCTACTTTTAAACCTTTTGCCCCAGTATTTACTTTCTCCCTTTACATCCACACACTGTTTATAATTATCTATTTTAATGATGATGTAAATATTTGCATGTTTCCCACAGCTTCTATTTCAGGTAAGATCTCAGCTGACTCAACTGCTTGACTTTTCTTTCTGTACAGTAAATAGAACTTTACCCTCCATGCTCAGTGTTCTGACTGCAGGAGTTTCTGCTCTCAGGTGTCTGTTCGCTTCCATCTTGTATAATGCATATGACAACACTGAAGCTCCTTAAATACAGGGATTAGAGCTTTACTTCCTTTTCACTCTATGGTTCACCTTACATGGAGATTGTGTTCTATCTCTGCTTATTACTAGCTTCTGCTCGGTCACACCTTCCTTCCGTTTATTTCTCCATCTACGTCTACCTCATGTTGCTGACTGTATATCACATGTGGGTTGTGGCATAGATTCTTATGGTAATATATCACTGATGCATATTCTCAAAATTACTAAAATTAAGATTTGATAATAACCCTACAAAAGGCAAAGGTGGTACTTACTACATGGTTATATCATGTCTCTTCAAGCACGGAGGAAGATACCACAACCCCTGTACTCATGTGCCTCATGACTCTAAAACCACAACCATATTGCCAGCACTGCCTTATATGGCTGCCTGCTTGGGATGGAGCCCGGAAACTTCCTTTAATAACATTTGTATGAATGTTGATTTGGTATTGGTTTTTAGGACTAAGAAATCCCTCAGGCTTTTTCCTTTCACAAATTGAAAGATTAGCTGTTTGGGTCTTGTCTGAAGGAGTCACTCTTTTATTTCATTGCAAATGTAGCTTCTCTTTACCTTGTTAAGTATGAGCCTTGGCTCCAACATTAAATTAGTTGGCAATCATTTTCTCCTCAAGCTGTACATTCTTGTTTTTTTTTTCCCTCTGCTCCCTCTTAGATCCATAGGAAAAAAATGGTTACCAATAACCAAGTAACAGAGTCAATATTAGACTATCTTGAAATGTCTTCTGCTGATATATAAAACTTTTAAACATAGTACAGGCATATTCTTAGGAAAAGGTCAAATCACAATGTTTTAAAAAAAAAAATCATAAGAATGTTCTCTAACCAAGTTGGTTATATATTTCCCCTTCTGAAAACTTGAACTGGGGTTCCATAGTCCACCTAGTTCTATGTAGTACAGTCTTGTACACTCCTCTTAGGGTGGCCCATTAAGCCCTAGTTACACTGTTCAAGTACTTTTCTAGATTAATTTTGCAGTGCTTTCAATGGTCCTCCAGAACAAAGCATTGTCATGCTTGTCACAGAAATAGCTCACATTCTAGCACCAACTTCTCTATTAGCTATTTTTCTATTACCATAACAAAGCATCCTGGCAAGAGAAATTTTGAAATGGGGAGAGGTTAGGTTAGAGTCCATGATCATTCTGAAGGGGAATGTGGCAGGAAGCAGGTAGCCAGGGTACTGGAACAGTAGTTGAGAGTTTATATTCTTATTCACAAGCCTAAGGAAGAGAGAAATGAGAATGGCACGGGCTTTGAATCCACACATCTTGCTCCCAGTGATAGATTGCCTCTAACAAGGCCACACCCACAATCCTTCCCAAATACTTCTACCAACTGCATACCAAATATTTAAACCTCTTAGCCTATGGGGCCCATTCTCATCAAAACTAGCACAGAAGGTGACTGAAGTCAAGAAAAATAATTTCCAAAATTTCTCATTTATTTGATTCATAGTAGGTATGAAAATCTTATTTTAATGTTTTTCTAAATAATGAACATTTACAACTTCTGCGAATATCATTCTCTTAAACCTCTTATAAAACTTGCCTGAATAAATGTTAAGAGTAATTAAATAGATGTTTACTAAACTAGCACAAAACCATGAATTTAAACAGTAAATAGGCATACATATGAACTTATGTGGATGCATGGTAACATAGTAGTTTCATTAAATACCTGTAGATATAAGTAGAGAAATAAAAATTTAAATACTAGACTTTTATACCGATTTAAGTGAGAAATGTTTTCTGTGGACTGGATATCTGAACACTGTTCCTGGAGCTACTGTAGAGAAGTTGTGGAACATTTAAAGTAATCATTGCTGGAGGAAGAACACTAGGGGAGATCTTTGAGTTTCTGCAGTTTCAACCTACTTTCTGTTTTTAAACTCTGTGAGCTGCTTGCACTTGAGAGTGTGAATTCTCAGTTTTCTACTTCTGTTAGCACTGAAACCTAATGTTCTTGCTCACTACCACAATGGACATGTACATATCTGAAACCATAAACATAAACAAACACTTCCTTTGAGAAGCCTTCTTCTTTATGGTGCTCAGCAGAGCAACAGAAAACCAACTAACAGAGGCCTGCTGAGGCACCAAAGGACTATTAAATGTAATATCTTATAAGACGGTAAAGTGTGCCGGTACTTACATTGTATGGTTTATTGAAGAATATTCTAGAAACCCAAATGTGACATGAATAAAACTGATTTCTTGTTCTTCTCCAGAATGCACAGGGAAATTTCTCTCGTTATATTTGTAGTATATTCCAGTTTCTCATTTGATTTAATAAAAACTTGATGTAGAAAAGTATGAACGTTTTTCTTCAGTAAACAGTATAAGAAAACATGCACTTGTTTAGAAATGCTCTAATTTCTGCAGAACAAAGCAATTTAATAAACAATGTTTTTATTTTGTGAAGTAACCAGAAATATATTTAGGCAAGTAGCTTGGTAGCTGAATGTTTGTGTAACATATGAAAGACCTAAGGACCAATCCTTACTAAGCTGTGTGTGTGTTTGCGTGTGTGTGTGTGTGTGTGTGTGTGTGTGTGTGTGCGTGCATTTATAATTTTTCTGTCTCTCTGTGTGTTTATAATTTTCACATCATCTTAAAAATGTGTAAGAAGAAAGGATAGTGTCTCATCTTCTAAATCCTAGTTTCCTAGAGCCATGGAAATTTCCCCTTGTGCAAATATTCCCAATTTGCCTTATAAAGATAATTCAATAATTAGTATGTCTCTATTAAAACATAATGTGTTTTTCCATTCATTTTCAAATATGTGTCAGGCAACTTACTATGCCAATGCTAAAAAATGAGTTTACTATCATCTTGAGTTCAGAAGGTTACTCTATAATATGAGAGAATAAGCCAAGGGAATGTAGAATAAATGTAAACAGAGAGAAAATGTTTAGAGGACTTTAAAGAATATCACATATTATTTTAAATCTGTTATATAGGACTTTATTCTTTGCTCACTGAAGTAAGAAAAAGATAATTAAATTGTTCCAACTATACTTTTAGATAGATCCTGTTTTAAAGGCTAGTGAGAAAGTTGCAGGAAATCTATGACAGTGATGTCTCTACTACAGTTGTTGACATCTTAGTTCTTGATAAGCTTGTAAGTAAGTAGAGTCATCCATGTACCAGTCAGAAATGATGCATGGCGCCTTATTCTTTGGAAATTCTATGCACGGACAAACATAAAGCATAAAGTTAAATACCTGGTGGTATCTTTCTGCCAGAGACTTAGCTAGAGTCATCTTGTAGAATTAAGACCTCAATAGAATAAGGTATTAAAGAGGCTTTTCTACTCAGCACATTGGAAAGCATAGTTATTATCAACCCTCTGCTATTAAAACATCATCAAATTATGTTTATAGAATATTATTCACTGAGAACTCCATAGCAGTCTCCTAGCAATAAGTCTGACCATATTAGTGCACAGGGAATGTTAGCACTGACTCTTTCAAACTAATAAAAATATCCAGAGTAATAAATTATGACTCCAGGGTGAACGAAATAACCCTTACTGGCCATATGATGTTAATGTAGCTATAAAAGATTTCCTCCCTACTCAGCAGTACATGTTTGGACCGCATAACATGAAGAAAATGAAAGAGGAATTCATTTATAGAAAAAAAAGAACCATTAAAATATAAATTATATCGATTCATCTTTCATGTTTCTGGTTTTCAACAAATCTAATAAATAAGTTATATTTAGAAACTATGTGTTCTGTATATTATCGACTGACTTAGTCAAGATAGTAAAACTTGAAGAAATGTATGGTCAACCTCCCTCTTTTGAGCAGATAAGCAAACAGGGACTTGAAATAAAGCCATGACATAAAGTCAGATTGGTATGAGTAAGAACGGTAGCTTGGCTTGTCAATCACCTTCGAGATTTTGTTGATTTGTTGCCCATGTTGTTTTGTTATTTTCGTGGGATATTTTCACGGAAAATTTCATCTTTGTATTTATTTGGCAGTGAATCTGTCTAAATTATTTGTTTCAACTAAGTGAAAATGCAATTACTTTTTTTTTAAGTTTATGTTTCAGCTATGCTCCTAACTTCATAAATTTATTCTCTTTCAGTTTCACCTGGCAGAAAGTAAAGGAGGAACACCAGGACTTATTAGCTTTGACTGCACTATCTCCTACAAAACATTCTGAATTCGAAGCGGAGATGAAAGGGGAAAGGCAGATAATAATAAGCAGTGAGCTCAGGGTTTATAAATTGATTACTTATACAGAGCAAAGTAAGAGATGGAGAAAAATAGTTAGAGGGAAGGAAAGAAGGGAGGGAGGGAGGGAGGGAGGGAGGGAGAAGTAAAGGGAAGGAGGAAGAGGCAAATGCCTAAGAGTGACAGACATACATAACTATGTCTTTGCAATTGTTTTATTTTCTTATTGCTAGATGTGGAACTACTGCGTTGTAATCCATGAAAGAGGATAAATAAAAATCATGCGTTGATGACCAACATAGGCTACATTGTAAGAACTTAACATACAAACATAAATGTGTGTGCACACAGTCATACACATACATACACACACACACACACACACACACACACACACACACACACATGCCCCAGAGGGACATAGCACAAAAATCTTACCTCCACATCTATTAATAACTTTGCCTTTTGTACATGTATTTATTGCCTCCTAAGCCTAAATATGACACACTGCTTCTATTCTCTGTTGAAGGTAGAAGGTTCTGTTCCCAACATTCTTCAGTTATTTCCTGTAGGAAATATTCTTCTGCCTGGGTACTTTCAATTTTTCTTTTTCTTTTTTTCTTTTTATGTTTTTTTACCTTTCAAATGTTTTGTTTATTATTATTTTTAATTTAAATTATTTTATTTATTTACATTCCAGTCGTTGCTCCTCTCCATCCCACCTTCCTTAGTTCCTCATCCCATTCCTCCTTCCCATTGCCTTCAAGAGGGTGCTCTCCCTCCCACCATGCCTCTCCATTTTCTGGGGCCTCAAGGCTTTGTAGGATTAAGTGCATCTGCTCCAACTGAGGCCAGACTAGGTAGAACTCTGCTACATATATGCCAGGGGCCTCAGACCAACACATATATGCTCCTGGTTAGCGGCTCAGTCTCTGGAAGCTCCCTGAAGTTTGGATTAGTTGAATCTTCTTGTCTTCTATGGGGTTGCTCTCCCTTTTAGCTTCTTCAATCCTTCCCCTAATTCATCCATAGGGGTCCCAGAATTCAGTTCAGTGGTTGGGTGTGTGTTTGTCTCAGTCAGCTGCTGGTGGGGCCTCTCAGAGGACAGGCATGCCAGGCTCCTGTCTGTAAGCACATCATAACATCCATCAGTAATAGTGTCAGGCCTTGTGCCCCTACCCATCTCCCACCCCATGAGAAGGATTCCAAGTTGGGCCAATCACTGGACCTCTTTCAGTCTGTTGTCCATTGTTGTCCCTGCAGTATTTTCAGACAGGAACAATTCTGGGTCAGGTATTTTGACTGTGGGTTAGTCCTTGTCCCCCCACTTGAGGCCCTGTTTATCTACTGGAGGTGTAATCTATGAGTTCTCTTTTCCCAATGGTGGGCATTTTGGCTAAGGGCATTTGGCTAACCCCAATGAGTTCTGAAAGTTTCACATCTCCCGTGTCCCTAGTACTCTCTACAGGGTCTCCCCACCTCCTATTCCCCAAGGCTGCTTATTTCTATTTGCCTTCTGGGCTTCTCTCCTGCCCCCCCATATCTTATCTTGTTCCCCCTTTCCCAGTCCTTTCCCTCTCTCACCCAGATTACTCCCTCCCTCTGCTTCCCGTGATTATTTCCTTCCCCTTCTATGTGGGGTTAAAGCATCCTCACTTGGGCGTGTCTGCTGTTCACACTTCTTATGCTCTGTAGTACCTTGTGACCTTTACTATTATGTTGTGCATATGGATGTCATGCTGCATGTGTATCTGTGTACTGTTTATGCAATGCCAACTAAGAACAGAAGAGAATATATGATCTCCTGGGCCTGGAGTTACAAATGTGGGTGCTGGGAATGAAGCCTGTATCTTCTGGAAGAGCAGCTGTTGTTCTTAGTCTGAGTCATTTCTCCAGCCCTTTATTCATTGTTTTTAGTTACCCCATTCCGTTTGTGTTTTCATGTATATTTTGTTTTTTTCTTAAGTCTTCTGATCATAAACATAATTTTGAGATCATTTCTATTTTTAATTTTGTACAGCCAATTTTAATCATATTCTTAGCTATCTTTTAATTCCTCCCATATCCAATCCACCTCCCTACCCATGCAATATCCACTTTATTTATCCCACCCTCTTATACACATATATATATATACACACAGAAAAACAGCACACAAACATACTTTCAAATTTTGAAATCTCACTGCCTCACTGATTAGCGAGAATGATGCATTCTTCATTTACCAAATTGTTATAGCACAATAATTAAACCTACTGTATGAAATATATATTACTGATCATTTCCTTATAAAGAATTAATTACTAAGTAGGGAAACATTAGCTCAGAATTACTTTATGTTCCCACAGTATCATCAATAATATTATCTTAATGGAAAAACTGTGTTGAACATGAGG
>NW_021604791.1:3394046-3419058 GCF_004785775.1 Grammomys surdaster | reverse complement strand
TTTTTATCACTATTGCTCTGTAGTACAGCTTGAGGTCAGGGATGGTGATTCCTCCAGAAGTTCTTTTATTGTTGAGAATAGTTTTCGCTATCCTGGGTTTTTTGTTATTCCATATGAATTTGAGAATTTCCTTTTCTAACTCTGTGAAGAATTGAGTTGGGATTTTAATGGGGATTGCATTGAATCTGTAGATTGCTTTTGGCAAGATGGCCATTTTTATTATATTAATCCTGCCAATCCATGAGCATGGGAGATCTTTCCATCTTCTGAGATCTTCTTCGATTTCTTTCTTCAGGGACTTGAAGTTCTTGTCGTACAGGTCTCTCACTTGCTTGGTTAGATTCACACCAAGGTATTTTATATTATTTGCAACTATTGTGAAGGGTGTCATTTCCCTAATTTCTTTTTCAGTCTGTTTATCTTTCATGTAGAGGAAGGCTACTGATTTGTTTGAGTTGATTTTATAACCAGCCACTTTGCTGAAGTTGTTTATCAGGTTTAGGAGTTCTCTGGTGGAAGTTTGGGGGTCACTTAAGTATACTATTGTTGGTGGGACTGCAAGATGGTGCAACCACTTTGGAAATCAGTCTGGTGGTTCCTCAGAAAATTGGACATAGCATTACCTGAGGATCCAGCTATACCACTCCTAGGCATATACCCAGAAGATGCTCGAACATATAACAAGGACATATGCTCAACTATGTTCATAGCAGCCTTATTTATAATAGCCAGGAGCTGGAAAGAACCCAGATGTCCTTCAACTGAGGAATGGATTCAAAAAATATGGTATATTTACACAATGGAGTATTACTCAGCTATTAAAAACAAAGAATTCGAGAGGTGCCTAGGTAAATGGATGGAACTAGAAATTATCATCCTGAGTGAAGTAAGCCAATCACAAAAGAACACACATGGTATTCACTCACTGATTATTGGATATTAGCCTAGAACCTTGAAATGCCCAAGATGCAACTCAAGGGCCACATGAAGCTCATAAAAAAGGAAGACCAAGTTCTTCTTAGAAGGAGCAACAAAATACTCAAGGGAGCAAATATGGAGACAAAGTGAGGGACAGAAACTGAAGGAGGGGCCATTTGAAGACCTTTCCACCTGAGTATCCATCCCATGTGCAGTCACCAAAGGTAGATGCTGATGTGGAAGTCAGGAAGTGCATGCCGATAAGGGCCTGATATGGATGTCTCCTCAGAGGCCTTCAAGAGTCTGACATATTCAGAGGCAGATGCTCACAACTAGCCATTGAACTGATCATGAGGTTCTCAATGGAGGAGTTAGAGTGAGGACTGAAGGAGCTGAAAGGGTTTGTGGCACCATGAGGAGAGCAACAATTCCAACCAACCACAGCTCCCAGGGTCCTAACCACCAGCCTGGGAGCACTTATGGAGGGATCCAGGGCTTCAGCTGAATATGTAAGAGTGGAGGGCCCTGCCAGGCACAGGTGGAAGAAGAGATCCTTGACCTCATGAAGGCTGGACGCCCCAGGGGGTGGGAATTTTGAGGGTGGGAAGTGGGAGTGGGGGGGTAGGTGGGGGTTACATCCACGGAGAAGAAGGAGGAGGGGTAAGGGGATGGGGGGTTCCCGGGTGGGTAGGGGATGGGGTAAGGGGATAACATATGAAATGTAAATAAAATATCCAAAAAAAAAAAAGAAAGTACTTTCTCCAATAAGTTACGTTTATTGAGCCATTTTATTATAGCATTAATATTTAATACAATGGCATAGAAATCAAACAAAAATATATGCATACATTTGTATTATATACATATGTATGTACATTATATATATATATGTATATGTATTTGTTTTCACTATATTCTCATACTCTGTATATTCTCATACTCTACATCAAATGGCCAAGCTCTTATGAGTCTTAGAACATATCAGATACGTAAGTTCAGTGTATGCTTACAGAAGTGTATAATTTAGGTGTATATTTCACATTTTTATAAGTGATACATAAAAATATAATCAGATAATTACTAAGTCGATATGTCTGATGATTATTATATGGTACTGAGATTTAGACTTTTATGTTTTATACAACAAAGGGATGGTGATATTGACCCGGAGATCCACTTAGCTGTGGAATCTCAGAAAACAATCAATCAAGGAAGGACAATATTCATGATGGCATCTACGTTGCTTGCCCTGAAATTGTGCTCTACTGAGATTTTTTTAGAGAAGAACTAATTGAACCAAATGAAGTAATGAAAGCATTACACTAAAACACCTATAATTTGAGGAATTCAATACAATACTTGGAACAAATGTGTTGGTGTTATTGAAGCTGCACTATATTGTGGACTCCAAATGCTGGTATATATTCCCGAGAAAGTTGCCATCTTATAGGTGATTATAGTCATATGAAAATTATTCTCTTTTGTAATGTTTCATTAATAGGATTAGAGTAGCTAACCATTGAAAAGATAATTTCTTACATACCATTAAACATAAATGTATAAAAAATTGAAAGAACAAATATTTTCCGTAGAAAACAACCTAAGAAGGTTCTAACTCTTCACAAAGATTTACAGTGAGATAGTTCTTCAAGTCTTCAACACAGATATGGGCAGTTTGTTAGGTTAACTTGTATATCAGCCTTCATAGAAAGCCATAAATATAGTCAGAGCTAACATCAGATTTTTCTCGCATTTTCTCTGAGCTTTAAAATGACTTCAAGATTCCCAAGACTACACTAGAGTTTTTCGAACCCAGTAATTCCCCAAAGCCTATCATTTCTCAGGCTTGTATTTCAATATCTTTACTATAATTTCCCCTTTCCTCCTGAATTGCCTGTAAATATTTAACCTATTTCTCATTCTTAATTTTAGCTCATAGATCATAATCAGGCTTAATAGACCAGTCGTTTCTGTCCTCAGGTATATTCTTATGAAAATCAGTTCAGAATATTGTTTGCTATATCTCCTTCACTTGTTGATACTGGAAATTTTTTCAGTTACTTCAAGGTCTGCCACTGATCCTGAAGAATTAGTTAGAACATTGCACATTTCAGTGTTATTTCAGAGATCCAGTTTCCATAATGGACTTTCAGAATGATGTAGACTTTTGATTAGCTATAGAATTCTCATAAAGTTGATTCTGGCAGTTTTTGATACTTTTTCCCCCTTGATTTTTTTTTTTAATAAAGCAATAGAAATGGCCTGTTGATTAGGGTAACATTTTCCCTGACATCTCAAGTATAGCTCAAATTTTACCAACAGGTTTGTATACAACATTTTATTCTTGTTGTGTTTTGAAGCAAAATGTAGTTTGAAATTTCTAAAAAGACACATAACTTGATGAATTATACACCCCAGAGAGACTAAGTTCTAAAATCTGCCAAATACATGCTGTGTGCCTGGGAAAGCTTGTGTGTTAGTTCCAAACTGAATCAGCCTGCAAATCCAAACAGCCAGTGGTGTAAGTTATCAGCCAAGTGCAAAAGCCCAGGAAGCAGGGATCACAGAGGGTATATTCTGTTCCTTTGTTTGTTTCTTTGTTAAGCCTGGATTTCCCTATGTGTCCAGGCTGACATTGATCTTGCTTTGGGGCTAATGGTTGCCTTCAAATCATTGTTTCCCCTGAAGACTTGGAACTACACGATTGCACTAGACTGATCAAAAGTAGAAATTGCAGAGTTTCCGGAACTGAGGTCCATACTTACCAACAGTGTAAGGCCCAGATGAAAAGTTGGAGATGATTTTTATTCCAGTTTAAGCAAGCAGGTAAAGATTTGGATTGTGCAAATTTTTCCTTCATTTGATTTTTGTTTATATGTTTGCTTGTTTTGCTCCAGTCAGACTTTCAACAGAATATGTTCCTCATATTGAGAAAGGCTTTAATAAGCCTAACAACCTAATGTTAAAAATCTTAATATTCCTCCAGAGATATACCCAGAAATAAGAGGTAGACAGAAACCCATGCAGCCCATATTTAATCAGTTTTATGTGTAAAACTTAACCATCATGAGCTGTGATGGTTTGTTAATGAATAGCTGGGTAAGCAGCAGTGTTACTAGTCAAAACAGTGAACAGGAATTGTAGCTCATATGAAGGAAGAAAGGAGCAATCTTCCTTAGAGCGCATGATTTTCACTTAAAATGTCCATCAGAAGAAAGAGAGAGAAGCGATATTGAAGCTTAGTTCACAAAGAGATTGAAGAGATCTTTAGTAGAGCCCTAACTCAACTAATTGAATTATAAACTTTCCATACATCTCTTGATGGGACTTCTTCATTACTTCTTTTCTTCCAGTTATGTCTCCCCATATGCAGGCATATTCTTCACTCTTTGGTTTTCCTGAACATTATATTCTCTTTTTTTTAGAGGCTTCTGCTGGCTCTATTTTAAAAATGTACCTGAAAAAAAGATCTTTTCCTGAGATTACTCATAACTCAAGGTGTTAGGACTCTGCCACCAGGCGTCCTTATTCTTACTTAGATTATCATCATGGTCTTCTGTTTGCTACAATAATTTAATTTATTCCACACAAACTCTATCTTCAACACAAAAGCTAAGTCAGAAGGTAGCACTTTCCTAAGAGTGACTGTCCAACCACCTGTAGCTGGTCATGAACATTGAACAATATACCCATGATACTCACCTCTTCTCCCGGCATTTATTTCCACTCATACATCTAATTCACAACATCTTCCTCAGTGCTTTTAATGACCAACCCTCATCTCACTGCATATTCTTTGCATTTGAAAGTGTCTCTGAGTAGGAATTTTTTACATGATTCATTCCCTTACCTCATTATGATCTTTTAAGAAATTACATTTATCCAGTATTATATTTAAGTTAGTCACATCCTCATACCCCTATATTCCCTATCTGTTTTTTTTTCAACTCATGTCATTTCTCATCATCTTTTTCATACCAGTAATCTGGGACTGTAATATCAAGTTACTAAAAATGGATATCTCAAAACCACAAATATATATATACTTTATTGTTTCGGAAGCTAGAAGTCTAAAATCAAGACAATAAAAATAATGATCCACTGCAAAGATTCTGAAGAAAAATCTAGTAGGTGTACAATACAGATGTATTGTAGCTACTATTGGCTGTTAACAACACTTGTGACTAAGCAATTTCAATTATTCTATCTTATTAATCTTCTTATTTTTTTCTATATTTTTCAATTTGTTATAAAGGCAACTGCCACTCGATTTTGGAAACATAGCAAACAAAATTTCAGGATCCCTATGTTATCTGAATCTGTAGATGTTCCTTATATGAAAACAGTAATGGTCACATGCCCCAGACATCGAGATTTGAGCATACTATTTTGAGAATATTTGAGTTAGCTCATTATGTTAATAACAAGATTATTTTGTAATTGCTAACTCTGTTTCCTTGCACTAAAATGTAAAATACATTAATGATAAGGACTACGTTTTATTTATATTTGCTACTTGGTCAAACTCTGCAATACAAAGGAATCCAAAGAATTAATACATCAAATAGATATAGTGAGTTAATATGAGACTGATTGAGGTATTGCCAATATGATTTGATCTCTACAAAATATAAGGTGAAAAAGAATTTAGTCACAGTGTAAGTTTTGAGTTAAAATATAGAAATATGGAGTCTCTGAAGAAAAACATATTTTTTTATTAGGATTGAAATGCTATTACCAAATGTCAAATTGAAAGAAACTATCTAATGACCTGAGTACAAGGTTTCTGTTAATGAGATTTTAGACCCACATATACCTACTAGAAATGAACTAGCATTAGAGTATTCTCAAATATCTCAGGGGCTATGCACAAACTCTATATAAGTAACAAAGTAAAGATATAAGGGTAGAAATCAATGCCTGTCATTGTATTATAGTTTACTTATTGGGACTGTCTATGATATTCTTCTGAAATTTCCTATATTTGAGTCACTCTAAATTGCAAGTCTATATATGTGTGTCTGATGTGTAAAAGTCATTAAGTACTAGATGTGTATATAATTTGGACCTATAATACTTACTAAACTGGGAAAATGTTTTCATCTTTAATTTCCTTATATTACAATATAATTGCATTATTTCTTCCCCTTTTCCTACCTCCAAACATGAATATAAAGCCCTTCTTTGCTATCTTGAAAATTTATGACCTATGCTTTTGTCACACACACACACATACACACACACACACATATATATAAATATATAATTTTAGGACTTAAGATATGAGTGCTAAGCCAGATGACTTTGTCCCCCACACACATTCCCCTCCAAATAGTCCCATGACTATCTACACAGGAAGAGAGATAAGGCATCATCTCTATTACTTGTAGATACTAACACCAGGTATTTAGATTGGAATATATAACATGAAGTAAACAAAGATTGTCTAATACATATAAAAGAACCGTTCAGGGAAGAGAGAAAATGGAGCACTGGAGAGGCGTTAATTTTTACTTATTGCACCCAGCTAATTCCAGCAACATGTGCTGTTTGTTCATTTGTTATATTTTCCTCATTGACATATGTGAATAACAAATCTAAAATCATTCCTTACGTCTACCTATTCTTAAAATGAACATTATATAATATATATATATATATACATATATGTATATATATTTGACTGTAGTATAATTGAGTTATGTCATGTTAATAGGATATTAACTTTCAACATTTATTACTACAAATTTGATTGTGAATACACACAAATTCCATAGTTGTACAATCTACATTTTACTTGATGTAAATTATTAACTATAAAATTTTTCAACTTTCTAAAGTAATTCCAGCATGTAATATGTAGTTTTCATATATGTGAGGCATACTATATAGCCTTTTAAAGTATGCTGAAACTGTCCTTTTATAATTTAATGCTCAGTAACAATTTGTAACACTGTAACACAGAAGTAATTTGATCCTAAAATCAATGGAGGTTCCCATACCTTTCTGGTTATTCCTGTTTTATTTGGACTCTACATCTTCCTCTGAAATGTGTATCTGGAAGGTTTTGTGTCTGCTGTAGTACGAATGATTTCAGTGCTAATCTGATGCAGAAGAAAAGAGTAATCATAAAAGAGAGATTTGATTGAACTGTTATACTGCTTCTTAGGCTTATTGATATTATTCTATATAATTTTACTCAAGAATCTGAGATGTCATTACAAAAGACAAATTTCTTATTTAATCATTAAGAGCTTCTGAAAAACAAGAAATACCAGAAAAAGCAATTATATATTGTGAGGATTAGTTTCAGTAGTCAGCTTGAGCAGAGCTAGAGTCCCGTAGAAGACATGTCTCAGGGTGTGCCAGTATAATATTACCTTTATTAGATTAATTTGGGTGGAAAAAGTATGAATACTGTAGGTGGAAAATATTCTGGACTATATAAAATGGAGAAACTGAGCTGAGCACAAGTGTTTATTACTCTCTGGAACCAGAGTAGATGAAGTGTGACCATTTGCCTAAAGCTCTTGCCACCGTGACTCTCCAAAAGAACAGACTACACCCTGGAGATCTCAGCCAAATAAAGAATTTTCCCCATCAGTTACCTTTCTCGGGAATGTTTACACAGCAAATCAAAAAGCACAAAGATAGATTTCTGGCACCCTCCTCCAAGTCATACTAATGAAAAAGTGAAATAGGTAAAAATGTCAAGATGACCAGAGAAGAACCTAGGAAATGTTGATAAACCTGTGAGCACAAAACATACTGCTTAATTTAACATCAATTTTACAACTTGTTGCACCATAAACTTTATAGACATTTCCAAACATTATTTAAAATTGAAAAAAATATTCTCACCGAAGTTATTGTAATCTAGGAAATGAGTAAAATTTCTTACTACATTTATTGTGTTGCTTGAAATTCACAATGAATGGCATGGTGGGCAAATAAATATTTATATAGTAGCTGTTTTTACCAAAGAATTTATATAAATCTTGTTTTTTTCTTTCTGTCTTTCTTTCTTTTTCCTTGTTTATTTCCTTCCTTCTTTCCTTCCCTTCTTCCTTTCTTCCTTTTATTCATTCACTGTTCATCTTCCTTCCTTTCTTCTAATTTTTCCTTTGTTTATTTTTATGTATGTATGATATGCATACATGAGTATATGTATGTTTGCACATATGTGCCAATTCATGTGGAGATGAGACACACACACACAGAAACAGAGAGAGAGACACAGAGAGAGAGAGAGACAGAGACAGAGAGAACAGACAGAGAGACAGAGAGACAGAGAGAAAGAGAGAAAGAGAGAGAGAAAAAGAGAGGATGCTATAATTTGAATATGAAATATACCTCAAAAGGTTATGTGTTTGAACACTTGTTATCAGGTGGTGTTGTTTGTGGAGGCTGTGGGGCCTTAAATAGAAGAAGTGGTTCATTGAGAATAGAAAGTACTGGCTGATTCTGGTCTATTCTTAGCTCTGTACTTTCTGATCTAACAAGAAATAAGAAATTCTGAGATACTTGCTTGCTATCTTGGAGGTATGTCACACCACTTCTCCTCCACAATAGACAAAATTTCTAGAACTAGTGTCAAAATTCTACCTTACCTGCTTTTGTTGTTTCTGTCAGAAAATCTGTAGAAGTAACAAAGATAACATAAAATAAAGTTATGCAGTGAGCTTTGAAGGATTCAGCCACAGCAATAAATAGGATAGAGAAATGAGAGGTAAGCAGGTAGAAAATAGTAGACAGACAGACAGACAGACAGACAGATAGCTGATAGATTGATAGATAATGGATTGATTTTTAGATAGATAAAATAAAGATAAATATATAAACAGACAAGTCAGCTGAATTAACATAACCAAATGTCACATTTTTTTTCACCCAAATCATTAATGCTTCCTGAGAGCAACCCTCGCATTACAAATGAAATCCCCAAAATTCAGAATGGCTTTAACTTATGCTGCACAACACCTTTAACTATAAAATGTCAAGCCAAAGATTGCATGCCCATTCTTCCTAGTTTTCTTCTCTTTAACTACTATTTTATAAATGTTTATAAATGTTTTTTTAAGTTTGAATTCATACAAAGACTGTTACATTTATGTTAGCCAAATAGTTCATGTGACATGAAGTTTAATGGGGAGACCTCTTGACGTCTGAATATGTCAGCACACCGTTGGTGCTAGTCATCTCCAAACTCAGTCAGTATACACCTGTATAAACACACACCTACACATACATATACAGCCTCTTTCTCTCCGTATCTGTCTATTTCTACCTCTACCTCTACCTCTACCTACACCTATAGCTATATCTATACCTATATAGTCTGTATGATTTTATGTATAGGCTGTATATAAGTCATCAGTGACACTTTGAGCCTTTTAAATTTCAAATTACAGAAGACAGTCTATAAATGTATTTGTCCATATCCATGATCCAAGTGACTGAGGTTTAATGTTGGATTCCTTACTCTTTTAACTGGAAAAATGGGGTAAGTAACTTAACCTTTTAGCAGTTTTATTTCTGACAGAAAAACAAAGTGCTAAAACAATAATAATATCATAACACAATGGAATTTCTAAAATTTCATTATAAGAGTATTAAGAAACAGATACTAAGGCTTTTGGAATAGAAACATATATTAACTAAAAATACTTAAAATTCAAACAGGAGAGTGAAGGTGACCTTCCATAGCAGTTTATATGACTAGCATGCAGGGGGCCCTTGGTTCAATCCCCAATTTGTCTAAAGGAAATTTAAAGAAAGACTGATAAGATGAAGTGAGGTGAGGCAGACTAGAATGCATTTAAGTATAGAGTTCTGGTTAAGATACACATCTAAGTTGATGTTTGTCCTCATGGCAAAGGCAAAGAAAATCACGGACTTAGAAATCAATGAGTCTCAGAGATTATTGTGTCAGCAGCCATTGAAATTTAAAGAAATAAGACCACCAGCCAAAATTACAGCTAACATTCCTGTGTACTGATTGCTGATATTATTTTGCCAACGCAACATACTCTTTCACAGTGATAAACAAGTAACAATTTTAGTCACAGGACACTGTATAGAAGGAAAACAAAAAATTGGTTGTTACATTCTCTTCCATCATCAATTCAAATGACTGACTGACATTCAAAATCTACTCCAGGCAATGCACTAGCAATGTCAGATGAAAGACATGTAAGCCAGTACTTATTGAAAATTGCTAAGGATTGTAGACTCACAGAATAATACAGCATACAATAACATGAATGCTTGGTCAGTCAAAGTTCTGATAACAGAAAACACTGCAATTCCATTTTGTGATTAACCACTATCTACCTTCCCTGTGTCCCCTTCACCTTAAGAAACATCAATTGGCAGTTTTCCAGAATTGACAGCATCATCTCATTGATGGCACCCAACAAACAATGTGTTTCTCTGGTGTACTAACAGCAACAAAAGCTTCTATTAAACAGTGAGGAGAACATACTAATCTGATGCATAATATGCACTCTTAAACTAGTGCATAGCTTGCATTTCAATAGGACATAACTTTCAGCTCCCTTAGGATTTGCCTCTAGTCTCTGATTTAAAGGTTGCCAGCTGCAACAAGACTATTTGGAGGAGCCAACATGGGACCATGGATAAGTCACTGTAGTATGAATGTTTACTCTTGACGAACATCAGGATCCTACAGTCAAATTCAAAGTGAGAAAAATGTCATTCTGCTGAAGACGTTCAATTATAGATTCAAATGCACATGCTATTCGGGTTTAATCCTTGTCATTGTCTGATAAGAGCGCCAAAGATGGAAAACTCAGTGTGGAGCCGACGGATCCTAGTCTCCAAAAACCTTCAATTTGTCAGCTATTTTCAGGGAGGTAAAAATAGATCGAGTGGCATCCTGTGCACCTTCTAATGGCTTACACTGCAGAGAAATACATGTTGCATAATGCTAAATATAAATTCTCATTTGAAATTGTTTTAGCTTTCCGTGAATAACTCATAGCACTTCGTAATACTCAGCTCTGAGTTTTGGGTGAAAATCAACAAAAACTTTATAGTTTAAATTTTGTTTAAAATAAAGCAGTAGCTTGATCAGCTCTAAAATAGACAATGCAGCATGAGTAATTCATTTCATCTTGAGAAACCTGACGAGCACTGGTTCTATTGCTTTGAATCAATTGGGAATCTTTGTGTCCAAACTATGAAGGTCCTTGTCCTCGATTGGTTTTTGATCATTCAAAGAAGAGCCAATGGCCAATGGCTAGGCGGTGGTGGTGGGGACTTTTAGATTTCACTGACTGCCAACTGGGAGAAAGAAGGGGAGGGATTTCCATGATTTGCAGGGAAATGGATTAGATTTAGGGCTGTAAAAAGAAAATAATCATAAATGTAGGTGAAAGAATGCAGCCCTTGAAAGGGCTTCTCAGGATTGTCCTCGACAGCAAAGACTAGGGAGCTGCCCAGAAGGCAGGGCAACAAAGATAAACTACAGAATTAGAAAACATTTTGACCCTGGGGGAGGTGGGGGCACATCTTCATAGAAGCGAGAGGTGGGGAATGGGATAGGGGGTTCCTGGGCAGGAAGGAAGGGGAAATGGGGTAAGGGGAGAACATCTGAAATGTAAATAAAATATCCAATAAAAAAAGAATTAGAGAGTGTTAAGCCAAGATTATAGGAGGGAAATGTGTGCTAACCATGGTGAGGATTAGAACTGCCCAGTCTTTGAGCTAACCAGGGCATTTTAAGGTTAACTGTTACTGATTCTCTCTCTCTCTCTCTCTCTCTCTCTCTCTCTCTCTCTCTCTCTCTCTCTCTCTGTGTGTGTGTGTGTGTGTGTGTGTGTGTTTGTGCCTTTCATTCGCAAATCTAGATTGTTCCTAGGTACACACCAGGAGCCAAATGGTGTGGCTTAGACAAACTCACCACTACAGAAACCAATTGAAAAAAAACAAAACAATAATAGTAAAATAAGTAGTTTTATTGAAATATTTCTATCAGGGTTGTTAAAATTCATTCATTGAGGTTTAAAATGTATTTTTTTTATAGAGAAGGATATAGTATCTCAGCATAAATTACTTAAATCGTTGGCATAAATCCCTAGAGTTCCTTCTTACATACCTGTGAACATGTTTTACAACCAAAAGAAAATGCTTGATTAGGAAGAAGAGAATCAAACATTTCCTCATGTCAGGTATGAAATAATTGAAACTGTAGCCAATAATTCACCAAACCGAGGAACATATGCCAAAGCTATCAAAATGATACACTTTACTTATCATTTTAACTAGGCTTTATGTAATTGATTAAAATCATGAAGTTGGCATAAATTTCATTGTTAAAACATATTTATGCCAGCTGGGATTTGTTTTGTTTTATCTCGCAACTAAAACATTTCAGAAACTCCCAGAAGAATTTTTGGCAGTTTTGTGAATAAAGCAGCACTTATGACTGTCCCTCTCGGTAGAGTAAGTAGAAGTCCAGTGTTCTCATTTATGGTTTGCTTACGTTGCAATCACCTTGATATTTGGTACATTTCAGGGAACATAGAATGAAGCATGTTTTCCCTAGGGAATGTGGAAAACATCATCTATGACAACATGCGAAACCAAACTAAGGCAAACAAATAACAAACACCATCAGAGTAAAATTATCTATCATTCAAAATACAGGAATATTACTACCCAAAATGTATATAAACCACAAGATATCTGCAATCATTGGCATACACACACACACACACTAATACAATGACAATAAACGATATATTTCTTTTATTTGTTAACTAATTTTACAACAGATTTTTTGCAAATTGTAAGTTAATTGCCCCTTAGCTGTATCTTCTTCATTTAGTGTAGACATACCTACTGTAACATCAAATTTTGATTCTTTAATACAAGTAGGATACTGTCACTAAATAGCCTGACATGAAGTTGTACAGACCAAAGAACAAAGCCAAATGAGCACCCTCCCACACAGGTCAAAGAGCGAACAGTCTGAGTCAATTTTGCTTACTGACTTTAAATATAGGAAAAGAAACTGAATTAACTTAATTTTATTCTAAGGCGGTACACACATAGGTATTGATTGTTACAAGCAAATTCCATTTCTGGCATTGATCTAGAACTTTCTATCTATACAGATGAAGAGAGAGATTACGATTTGTGCAATATCTTGGTGACTTGATACCCATTAAGTTCAACAACAACACCAAAATAAAAATCTAAAATCAAGATGCACAACTCATATACACTCATTATGGCTAATATTTGATGTATTCATACAATAATTTTTCCAGCTTCTACTCAACAACACGATTTGTCTCAAGGTGAAGCTCATATGACAACATGTTTTGTCCTCAAAACTATTGAGTAGTGATTGAAATATAAAGTATAAACTGGTGGGACTGGTCAATATGCAACATTTACTTCTCTTCTACAACAAAAAAATTAAGTAATCTAGTAATTTAATTATTATTTAATTATAAATTGTGAAAATTATCTAAAAACAAATTCAAGGTTAATTTTAATAAAACTATCAGGAAGAACAATTTGGACTCAATACCCCAAATAAATCTTTAGTAAAATGATATTTAAACAATTATGTAACACAGTAGCATAGTAAAAGAATGCATAAGTAAAGTCTAGAGAGAAGGATTTGTAACACCAGAGATTGAAAGAATCTATGAAAAAAAACGACAAAGCACAAAATCCTACCACAACAAATGAATCAATAAGACTACTATCATCAAGTCACAAAACAATGAAGTATTTTAAGCTGATAAGACTGAAAGAACAGTGTTCCATCAGAGAAGAGTCGGGATGACTGCAGAGATGAGTCCAGCATAGCAGATAGCTGTGCTAAAAGAGGGCAAGAAGTATAGAACAAGAAGCCATACATATACTGGTAATTTAAAAGTGACACTGACAAGGTAACCCTGCTATCACACTGTTTTGCCATGGGCTCTAATCCTACTGAATACTAACCCAGATCTATGTCAACTATGTGTTGTTGGCCAGAATGTTAGCATAAATCAATAGTCCTATGTATAGCAAAGCATATTAGCTTTAAATATATCAAAGTGAGATACAATCCAAAGTCTTAGTATTTACATCACATGTGCTCATATTTCTTTCAGAAACTTGTCCATATTACATACACAGAAAATAGATAACAATCTGATTTATGGATTACAATAATTTTAAGGAGACTGATATAAAACTATAGCATATATTTTAACACCATTTTTTATTTCTACTATTAATCATCAATTTTAAGGGCAAATGGAGAAAAACTTCCATTGTTGAATATTTATTTAATTATTGTGAATATTGCCACATTAGACTTTACCAAAGCATCATGGGATATCAAAAATAGTACAAAACACTGTACGCTTTAACAAAGGTATTCCTTTAGTATAAATAAACACTAAAACAAAATACATGCATTTAAAAATAGCCACCTCTAGTAAAGATGACCAGATACATGAAAAAATTCCCCAAATCTAATTAAGTGAGCACCCTAGTCACTGAGGATGGTTCCAAGGCTGGGGTTATTATCTTGCATCTTTACCAATTCGGAAAGCTATACCTCGAGGCACAGATCACATTTCTTAAAATGTCTATTTTAGCATAGATAAATTACAGGGGAATGTCAAATAATTTCATACAAGTTTCAGTGTAAAATCAAATATATCTCAGCTATAAATCATTGCAAGCATTCTGATATTTGGCAATATTTGCAGGCAGAAATTTTTGCAATGGTGTTTTCTTTCAAATAGTAGAAAAATCTAATTAAATGGGTTTAAATTTTGCTTGTATTCATTATCATCTCATCCAATGTCACACACACACACACACACACACACACACATACACATACATATATATACATACATATATATATATATATATACATTTCAGATTTATAATTTATCATGATACAACTTCATTCACTTTGTCGCCTTTAGCAATTTTACTTATAACGTGTTCATTGTTTGATTGTCCCTGAGACCTTATGAGTCTTGATTTTACAGCGTACGCACAAATACAATAGAATAAGGCTTTTATTTAAATTATGTGAAACTGATATTGTACTGTATTGAAACGTATCTGTTTCTGGCAATGCTGGTAGAAACAATAGTACTGAAACCTAGAAGAGTGAAAGCTCTGCACTCTGCCCTCTCAGGAAGGTCAGAACAATCCTGGGCGTGACAGGGTACTCTTAATACTGGATTTCGTTGCAACCAAATCAGACCATTCATAATGTCCATCCACAAGTCCACAGAAAGCAGACAATTTAATATCTACTTGTAGGGTGGGATGTGGGGATTGGAAAGTGGGAGTTAGGGAGAACCTCTAGAAAGTTTGAAAGGTCTTAAATGTGAGAGGCTCCCAGGACTTAATGGAGATAACCTTACCCAAAATACCCAACAGTGCACAGATGGAAACTGAAGAGACTTCCTCCAGTAGTGAGATATGGCCCCACAGTGGAGGGATTAGGACACCAATCCACTTTAAAATTTTCGTCCCCAAATTCTCCCTGGCTAAAAGGAATTCCGGGACAAAAGTAGAACAGAGATTGAAGGAAAGACTGACCGGTGACAGGCCCAAATTGGGGTATATTCCATGGGTGGACATCACTATTACTGATGCCCTGTTATTCTGGCAGACAGGAGCCTAGCATGGCTGTCCTCTGAGAGGCTCTGCTAACAGCAGACTGAGACAGATGAAAATACTCACAGCCAACCATGAGACTGAATTCTGGGTACCCTATGGAAGAGTTAGGAGAAGGATTGAAGGAGCTGAAGGGGAGAGCAACCCCATAGGAAGACTGACAGTCTCAACTAATTTGGACCCCTAGGAGCTCCCAGAGACTAAGCAGTCAAACAAAGCACAAACTGAGCTAGGGCTGAGCTAGGGCCCCCGGCACACATGTAGCAGAAGACTGCCTTCTCTGCCTTCAGTGGAAGAGGATATGCCTAATCCTTTAGAGACTTGATGTTCCAGAGAAGGGGTAGACCCTTGGTAATGATGAGCACCCTGTCAGACAAGTAGGGGTAGGAGAATGCAATAATGAAATATGGGAAGGAGTACATGGAGGGGGGGACGTTTGGGATGTAAATAGATAAATAATTAAGAAAAAAATCTGTGCATGCTTGACAAAAACTGTTATTTTCCATGAGAAGTCATAAACTACCTTTTGGGTTTCAGCTAAGCTCATTTGCTCCTACCTCACCTCTCAAAGACACTAATTGATCTACCTCTTCACAAGATTAGGACCAGTGTGCATATACGTAAATATGTTTCCAGATAATAACAGTGACTCTAGGTAACTAAACAGGAAAAAATATTTGCTAGATTTATTTTGAAGTCGTTTAAACTGTTGCCAAAATTCTGATTTCCACAGTACTGCTTTTTGTCTGTTGTTGTAAACTCATGGGACGGCAATGCTCTTGAGGGATCAGAATTTCGGAGTTTAAGAATAAGGTCAAATATGTAGTCTGCCTACCTGTGGGGTGGTGGGCTGTGAAAGGCTGCTGGGCACCTGGTCAAGCACAGGTCTCGACCCCCCACCCTAATGGGATGGAAGAGGTTTGGTGTTGCTCCTGGCTCCTGGTTCCTTTCACTCAGCTTCAGCCCTCCACAGCCCCTCTCAGAGAGAGGTCTATGGCCATCAGTCATGTAGGAACAGTGCCTCAGGCTCTCCCACATGTAGATGAGGCATCTCCTAGCTCTCAGACCAAGCCAATAGGCGTTATCTGCTGCCAGACCCTGACCCACCCTAAAACTTGGATTATAAGGGCTCTATTCAGGAGAAGTAAAGGTGTGTGAGAGTCATCTCATTGCCTAAGCTTTTTTATTAAAAGAGTTGTAACACTTGGGAAGAGATCTGCTCTCCCGAAGCGCTTTCAGGACCCTCCCCTCCTTCCTAGCTAGCTGACTACTTACTGGCCCAGCTTAAAATTTGGGAATTATAAATAAATATTGTTGAAATACATCACAATAAAAATATACTCTTCTAATATTTCCTGTTCTGAGATAATGGAATGTGTTCATCTGGTTCCTGATATAGCCTTGGATACCTGGAAATCTGGAATAGCTGGCTACTTGTGTTCTTGAAAGTCTAGCATGGGAAAGGTGTTTTCTTATGACATGGTCTGGATATCCCATATCCCAAAGTCCTCCAGCTCAGATTCTGATAGTATCAGTACTACATTGTCAGTAACATATGTGATTCTGTGCTGCACATTCAATAATATTTCTTATATGTATATAGGAGGAAACAGTCAGCAAACACTGATCAGCCCCTCAAAGTGGCTCACACATGTGCAACAGTAGCTTCCACACCTGATAACAACTAAAGCCTTCCTGATACCTGAGAACAAATGACCATAGAGCACATAGGCAGAGCAACCAATCAGATAGTGCCAACTGCATAGAGGAGTGGTCCAGGACCAATGGGGCCCAGTGGAGGGTATAAAGGCTTGCCCAGTTCCTACAATAAAGGAGTCTGCTTTTGCAACTTCCCTGAATCTGGAGTTTGTTGTTGACTCTGAGCCTTCTTACTCTTCCTCCACCCCTAAAGGTTTTGGTCAGGGTCTCAAGCAACATATGTGCAAATTGCCTATTTTATTTACTGTATCAATATCTATGTCCTAAATATGGGTATACTATTAAAAATATTCACATAAAATCAATGGACATCCTTGGGAAAATGCAATTTTAAGCAAGTTATAGGGGCTTAGTATTCTAAGGTTTCTTTTTACTTAGTATCAGGAAAAAATTACTTCACTGACAGTAAATAATTCAAATAAAATGTTCTAGGTTTTATTTTTCAGAAATTTAATGTAGACAGCTGATGATCAGTCTTTGAAGATAAATCCTGTTAATCTAATTAACAGAAACCTGAAAAGCAAGTGATTACAGTTCTAACCTTTATTAATTTTTTACTTTGTTTTTCTATTATGTCTTTTAGCCAGCTTAGACAAATACAGGGCTCTCTTTTAATTGTGATAAGAAAAAGATTACTTATTTAGTTACAACCATGGAGTCAGTTTAGCTAAGTACATGGTGGCCTTTGGAAATTTTTTTTCTAAGAAAATAAATTTTGTTAACACTTGTTGTCTTTTAATATTCAAATAAGAGTAAAAATAAGAGATACCACAGCTTTGTCAGTGGACAATAGGAGTGTTTTAGCCTGGCACCAGATGGGTCTGATATGAGCCAAGCAAACACTTTGGATGGGTGTTTTTAGATTAAGTCTGAAAGTGGAGTTAGAGCCCAAAAGTGAATATAACTTTAAGCTGTTATCCTCTTCAGGAACAGCCTTCTAGTGGCAAATAATGCCCACATGAATTTTAAAGCATTGTATTTGGAAATGGGTTCAACCTTGATTTCATTTGCTATTTTTTTGTGCTTTAATTTTCTTTGTACTGAGATACTCATCTGATTATGGAGGTATTGCCATTTCCCCAAAATAACAGAAATTACTGATAAATATCAGGAATTTTAGGACTCATTATATATCTTCAAAAAGCAGATGCAAAAGTTTATGCATCTTCTTTGTCATTTCATATCTTCACTTAAAATTTGTAGATAAACCAATTTTAGCTACCCGAATCATCATAGCTTTGGCAGGTTGAAACAAATGCCTTTAATAAAATACACATTAGCCAATATGTGTCACTATGTCACCTATCCTGATAAACAGAAATAGGTAAGGTAACTAAGATTAATTCACAAAATAGAAGTTAAAATGATTTTCTTGAACATTCTTAAGTATGAGCTCAAAGTACCTCAAGGTAAAATTTTAATACAAGATAATTTACATTCATCTCTGCTGACATATATTTGTAACCATCACACTTTAAAGACTTAGAGAAATTATGAGTTCAATGTCACCCTGGGCTACATAGAAAGGTCTTGGGGACATTAAAAAATGTTCTATATGGTCTTAATCTGTTCGAGGAGCTTAGGACACAAAAGTCAAGAGAGAGTGCATGTTTTACAAAAGGAGATTAAGCTACAGGTAGAAAAAAAGGGTAATTTTATTATCTCTGTGAAGCAGTTATAATAAGAAGGTAAAAAATTAGTTATTGTTCTAATTTGTAGATCAAGTGAATTTATTGACTATTTAAATGTCAGAGGAGATTTTAAAAACAATGTTTTTATTAAGTTTGGTTCATTTCAATTCATTCCTTTATCTAAATGCAATAATTCCAGTGTGTGTCAAACAATGGCCTAGCTTCCATAAAACTCCTTACACTTCTACAAATACTACTATATTACTAGAAATCAATAGCCTAATCAATTAGTGTTAATTGTATTAAGAAAGCCTCTTTCTAGAAGAGACTAATATGTCATTCATCATTCTTCAAGGAAGTTTTCCATTTGATTCTTATCAAATTCAGGCCTGGGTACTATTGGCATTCTCCCACTGCCATTTTGCAAAAGGAAGAACAGATTCATGATATTCACATTCACCAAGCACTTTGTTACTGTGATCAGCCAAGATGGGAGGGCACCAACTACTGTATGCCTGCTTAATGGAATGCCACAAGATGTAAGGTTTACAAACTCTGTGCACTTTTATGAAAGCATTGGCTCTATATTAAAATTGGTATGTTCTTATATGATTTTCAAAAATAAGACATTTCTTGTCTAGAATATTATATCTATTTCAAATGTTCTTTACTCTTTTACTCCTTCCTCTTTTCACTGATGTTTATAAACACATTCTACTTCAGACTCATATATATATATATATATATATATATATATATATATATATATGTTTGTGACTTTTGTATGAACTTCACTCACAGCCTGAAATCAGCTCCAAATATTTACCTCCACTGTGTCTACCACATTTAAAATCCCAATCCTTGCTCACTGAATGATGTCCTGCTCTGACTTTTGGACAATGTCTTACTAAGAGGTTACATGCATAATTTATTTTACAGTCACTTGGCAATTTTTATGTCTTCCATTTTAATATGTATGTGCCCTGTGTTTTGTTCCTTGCATAAATTTGTAATGTTCTTAATTTTTGTAGGTATACCAAATCATTCACAAATCATGAAAAGGATAATCAAATTTCTTAAGGTTTATTGCATGGTATCTTGTTTCTCTAACTAATCAGTTCACTTTTGTAACAAGAATATCTCTACACTTTAACAGCATTTTACATATGCAAGTATTTTCTAAGTATTTAAAAAGAATTTCAATATGTGTTTAGTTGATATAACTTTTCACTGTGACACTGCAAAAGGGGGCACACTAAAAATGAACCATCTTGAGGACTCTCAGGATAAAACTTATACTAATCCAGACATGAATATGATGAAAATCTTTCAACTTCTTACTTCAGGGCACTCAACTGGATTGTGTGCAAGCTGTCAAAAGGATAATTCCCTGGGTAGTTAGTTGGGATCTCAGTGCATTTCTTAAACTGAGGTGTCATAAAACAATGACATGCCTTTTTATCAATGAATATTTTTACTCTTGGTGTGGATCAACAAATCATATTTAAACATACACACATAACCATATTAAACTGTATTCTGATTTGACAATACATGGTCAACACACAGAGATGCCATCAATACAGTGACTACATGATTGATGAATAGAAGCATAGAGTTCCAAATGATCTGAGGAAATCTGTTCAAAACCCCGGGCACCTAATTCAGCCTTCATAGGATTACTGTTTCCAGTGTGTAGATTCTGTATTTGTCTATAGAAATGTAATAGCATTCGACAGGTATCATAAGATTCATGAACTGGGCACTATAGCTGACAAGAGTGCTATAATTAAAAACTTGTTTAATAATTATTAATGGCTAAATTTAAACTCTCATTACTTCCAACTGCCTAATGATATTACAGTCACGTATGATCACCCATGTAGAACTTTATCTTATTATAATGTAAAGCACTCCTTTTAAAAATCACTCCAAATAATTATCATATATGTTGCATAATAAGGAAAAAGAACAACCAGAACAGAGTGAGAATTAAATGTTTATTTAGTATGGTTTGTTAAATTAAAAGGACATCTTGGAGTGTATATGTAAGCATGGTGTAGGTATAATTTCTTCATACCAATAAAATATGTTCTGAAAACAAATACAGGGAGATCTTCAAATAAAAAACTTTACTATGCCACAAGGAGAATATGTGATAAATGACTCCTCTACAATCAAATAAGCAATAGAATGGAAAATCGTGATTTTTATTATAGCTCGAAATAGTTGGTATTTCCTAATTCCACAACTACCTGCTATTGCTCCAACATGGCACTAAGATTATACTTCACCAAAACAAAATAGTATTGAAATAAATTTTGTTTCACATGGAAAGTCTACCAGAACAGATACTGTTAGCTAACTTCATAAAAGAAACTGCAAAGAAAGACGGTCATCAATGCCAAGAAGAGATTTTTGTGCTAATTATCATAAAGTTTATGTTTACTTCTTACTTCTGTTATAGTTTTCAATCCGTTTCATCTATTCTTAATATTTTAGGAGTCATTTTTCTGATGTACAAACGTGCATATAAAAGTGACTATATACACTGAGAAAAAGAGCATGGGCACTGAATTTTCAAACAGCTTTTATTTTGTCTTTTTGATTCTTTGAGATCTTAGCAGTGGATTATTTTTCATGTATCCCTAATGTTTAACATCACATAACATGCAGCATAATTTTTATTGTCTAAGTGACAGAGTACCATTTAATCCTTGCACAGTAAGTTATTACAATAGCATTTTAGGCTGATAATATTAAATGCATGTTTTAAATAAGGTTTTCCTTCAGTTATCTTGACCTGCATCTTGAGTCCTTTCTTAGTGTCTTAATGGCTTTACGCTCCTGAAATGCCCTCTGAAATGTTTTACAGTGTTTGCAAATTCTTGTTTCCTTCTCTTTTATCTTCCAAATGCATATTGCATTTCAAAGAGTACCCACCAGCCTGAGAGGCACAACATCTAAGCATTTGGAAAAAGGCAGTTTAGACAAGAATATAATAAATTATATAATGATATATTTAAATGTTACATGGAATTTTTAAAGCTGAGCCTAAAGGGAGAGTGGAAATGCATATGACTCCCTTATACTTTCAGGCTGTGTATTTACAAAGTACAAACTGCAGCATGGAAAGCATAAAAAAAGTATAAGATCAAAAAATACGCCAGTGTGTTATTGGCACACAAGATAACAAAGGCACAATAAGGTTGGTATCCCAAATAAGGTTTGAATATCCTTGTAAGGATCTCAATTTGGTTTTATATTCTATGTACTATAGACACAAATAACCATAATACCTCAAGGTCAGTATCCTGAAATTTATCTTCTGAAGTCTTCCATTAACAAGAAAAATCTTTATCAATATAGTTTATTAAAACATAGGGCAATATGCTCAATATAATTTCCTACTTGTTTTGCTGAATTACACAGTATTTTACCTTTCACATTGTTAATACACATCACTTTTCCTAGATGACTATAACACTGTGAATACTTTCAGTTATATACTATTACCTAAAAGTTTTACCCATGATATAAAAATGCAGAGCCTGTTTAACATTTCTTTATGAACGTCTCAGTCACTGGAGATTCCTCTGTTGTAAATTGTCTTGTTAGCTCCATATCCCATTTTTAATTGGTTTGCTGGAGTCTAACTTCTTGAGTTCCTTGTAAAGTTTGGATATTAGCCCTCTATCCGATGTAGGGTTAGTAAAGCTATTTCCCAATCTGTAGGCTGCCATTATATCCTATTGACAATGTCCTTTGCTTGACAGAAGCTTTCAGTTTCATGAGGTCCGATATATCAATTGTTGATCTTAGAGCCTGAGGCACTGATGTTCTGTTCAGCAAATTGTCTCCTGTTCCAATGCATTCAAGACTATTTCTCACTTTTTCTTTTATGAGATTTAGTGTATCCAGTTTTATGCTAAGGTCCTTGAAACACTTGGACTTGAGTTTGTGCAGAGTGATAAATATGGATCAATCTGCATTCTTCTACATGCAGACATTCAGTTAGAGGAATCGCGAATGACTAAGAAGCAATTAAGGAAATATTCAACATTCTTAGTCATTACGGAAATGAAAATCATAGCAACACAGAGCTTAGATCTTATACCATCCAGAATGGCTAAGATCAATAGCTCAAGCATCAACACTTCCTGGAGAGGATGTGAAGAAGAACAAACACGTCTCCCTTGCTAGTGGAATTGGAAACTTGTACAACCACTCTGGAAGCTAATCTATTGATTTCTCAGAAAATTGGAAATAGTTCTACCTGAAGCCCTAGCTATACTCCTCCTGGTCCAATGATGCTCTACTGTACCCCAAGAACATGTGTTCCACTGTGTTCACAATAGCTTTATTCATAATAGAGTCTCAGAGGACAATTATGCTAGGATCATGTTTGCAAACACAGCAGAGTATCACTGATAATGTCAGGGATTGGTGTTTGTCAATGAGATGGGTCTAGAGTTGGATTTGTTTTTAGCTATCCTATCCTTAAGACTCTGATCCATCTTTGTCCCTGTATTTCTTTTAGACAGGACAAATTTTGGTTAGAAAGTTTTGTGGGTGGGTTGGGGTCCTTACAGCTCCACTGGGAGTCCTGCCTGTCTATAGGAGGTAGACTCTTCAGGGTCTATATTCCTAATGTTAGTCATCTTGGCTGACTCATGTTGATCCCTGGAATTGTCCTGTCCCAGGTCTCTGGGACTTCCTAGAGATTCCTCCCACCACTCTCAACTAGATTTTCATTCATTCTTCTGACTCTCTGGCCCTTTTTCCTGTCTCTCTCCAAGCTTGAGCACCCTTCCCCCTCCCCCTCCCCTTTCCTACACAGTTCCCTCCCTCTCTCTGCTTTCTATGACTGTTCTATTCCTACACTCTGAGATTCAAACATCCTCTCTTGGCCCTTCTTTCTTGTTTAGCTTGTTTGTGTCTGTAGGGGTGTATCATGGGTATCCTGTACTTTATGACTAATGTCCACTTCTCAGGAGTACATTCCAGGCATGTCCTTTTGGGACTGGATTATCTCTCTCAGGTTGATGTTTCCTAGTTCCATCCATTTACCTAAAAATTTCAAGATTCCCTTGTTTTTAATTCCTAAATTCTATTCCATTACGTAAATGAACCACATTTTCTACATCCATTCTTCAGTTGAAGAATATCTAGATTGTCTCTAGTTTCTGGCTATTATGGAAAAAAAGCTGCTATGAAAATAGTGGGACATGTAACCTTGTCGTACCATGGAGAAACATTTTGGTATTTGCCCAGGAGCTGTATAGCTGGGTCCTCAGATAAAACTCTTTTCAATTTTCTGAGAAACCAACAGAGTGATTTCCAGAGTGGTTGTGTAAGTTTGCAATCCCACAAGCAATGGAGGTGTGTTTTTTCCTTTTGCCACATTTTAACTTATGTTGCCACATTAAGCAGTTTTAACTATATCTTTGACAGGATGTCAGCTCAGGCTATTTGACTTTGACAATGAAAGTCTTAAATCCCAAGTTGAAAGTACCAAGATCATTGTCTGGTATTCATACTAAGCACAGGGTTCTCTGGTTCTTACAATCCTTATACTCTCCATTCTCTTATGATATTTAAGATCAAGATGTGAAAGCTGGGACAGAGATTCACATCTCTGTAGTTTGATTGGTTGCGATTTTTATACAGCGCTCCCCATCTTTTGAAAAGAGATGTTATCTGGATAGAGTGAGGACTACATGTAGCTGTAAGCATTAGAAAAACTAATCAACATATAGCAGTAAATTCCTGGTATGTGTAACATAACTAGTTTCCCAAAATAAGGATGCCATGGAAGTTGGAGGAGAACTACAACTGCCACTCTACTAAATCCACATAATTTTTAACTATATCTCCATTTTTAATCTCAAGGTATCTGGCAAAAATTCCTACAGTTTCATTTGATATGACTAATCCCAATATTCCTTCACACTTCCAATTGTTTCTGTGACATTCATATGTTGAAGAGAAGGGAAACACTGATTTTATCATGAATTCCAACATCACCTGAGTGGACTACTCAGCCCCTTCTCCTTGATATATATATATAT
>NW_021604791.1:3368358-3393946 GCF_004785775.1 Grammomys surdaster | reverse complement strand
ATATATACCTTTTTCCTATTTTCTATGATAATTCATTTTCTCTAAAATCTGTTTCAGGAATGGCACCCTCAACCTCTACTCATTACAGTAACCTATTCCCATCCTTTATGTTTATTCTCATTAGAAATGTCATAGTTCTCTATTCTCTTTCTTTTTAATCCATCATTACTTCAGTCTTGAGGTTACGTCTATTGATTGTCTCCACAACCTGCTTTTCCAGTTTCTTGTCGATACCACCTCTGTTGATTTTATTTCTTCTTTATCACCTGACAACACTGACATCCTCATGTTATACATTACCAGCAGTGACTCCATCTCGAAGCCTCAGTTAACCCTACTTCTTTTTGCCCAGGAGCTCTCTACTAAATAACTTATTTCCTTTAATATTATTTTTTTATAAAATGAACACACCAATAGACTCTAGCTTAACACATTTCCTCTTGTTCTCATGTGTACTCTTTTTTAATGTTTTCAATTTTATTGGTTATTTTATTTATTTATATTTCAAATATTATCCTCCTTCCAAGTTTTTCCTGGACGAGTCCCCGATGCTCTCCTCCCTTCCCCTACCTCTATGAGGGGGCTCTCCCCCCACCCAACCATTCCTGTCTCAGCGCCCTAGAATTCCCCTATCTTGGGTCATCAAGCCTCCACAGGACCAAGGGGCTCCCATCTGAGTGTTGCCAGATAAGGCAATCCTCTACTACATATCCAGCTGGATCCATGGGTACCCACTATGTACTCTTTGGTTGGTGGTTTAGTCTCTCAGAGCTTTGAGGGGTCTGGTTGGTTGATATTGTTGTTCTTCCTATGAGGTTGCAAACCACTTCAGCGCCTACAGTCCTTACTCTTCTCCATTAGAGTCCCCATGCTCAGTCCAATGTTTAGCTGTGTACATCTGCATCTGTCTTGGTCCAGATCTGGCAGAGCTTCTCAGCAGACAGCTATACTGAGCTCCTAACAGTCAGCATGTCTCTGCAACAGCAAAGTGTCTGGATTTGGTGTCTACAGATGGGATGAATCCCTAGATGGAACAGTCCCTGGATGGTCTTTCCTTCAGTTTCTGCTCCACTCTTTGACCCTTTATTTGCTTTCGATAGGAAGAATCTGGATTAATATTTTTGAGGTGGGTGGGTAGCCCCATCCCCCAACTGGGGACTGTGTCTATCCACTGGATATGGTATCTATAGGTTCTATCTCCCCTTTGCTGAATATTTTGCCTATAGTAATCTTTGTTGGGTCCTGGGAATACCTTGGGTCTCTGGCATCTGGAACTTTCTGCTGGCTATCTTCAGTTCCCTCTCTCCCATTGCTACAAACCTAATTTCAAATTCCTGATCCTCTATACTTCTCCCCCACCTCTTCCCATATCTGAACTGCCTTTCCATTTCCCCTCTCCCTCCTCTCTCCCTCTCAGATCCCTCCCTCTCTCTACTTCCTAGAGATTGTTCTCTTCCCGGTAACTGAGTAGGACTGTAGCATCCACAATTTGGTGTGATCTCTCTTCCTGGTTTGATATAGTCTCTAAGTTGCATCTTGGATATTCAGAGTTTCTTTTTGGCTAATATCCACTTATTAGTGCATACATACTATGTGTGTTCTTTTGTGACTGGGTTACCTCACTCAGGATGATATTTTCTAGTTCCATCCATTTGCCTGCATATTAAAAAAAATCATTGTTTCTAATAGCTGAGTAGTACTCCATTGTGTAGGTGTACCACATTTTCTGTATCCGTTCCTCTGTTGAGGGGCACCTGGGTTGTTTCCAGGTTTGGGCTATTATAAATGAGGCTGCTATGAACATAGTGAAGCATGTGTCTTTGTTATATGTAGGAGCATCTTCTGGATGTATGCCCAGGAGTGGTATACCTGAATCCTCAGGTAATATTATGTCCAGTTTTCTGAGGAATCGCCAGACTGATTTCCAGAGTGGTTGTACTAGCTTGCAATCTCACCAACAATGAAGGAGTGTTCTTCTTTCTCCACATCCTCACCAGCATCTGCTGTCCAGAGTTTATGATCTTAGCCATTCTGACTGGTGTGAGGTGGAATCTCAGAGTTGTTTTGATTTGCATTCCCTTGATGACTAAGGATACTGAACATTTCTTTAGGTGCTTCTCTGTCATTTGATTTTCCTCAGTTGAGAATTCTTTTTTGAGCTCTGTACTCTATTTTTAATAGTGTTATTTGATTGTCTGGGGTCTAACTTCTTAAGTTATTTCTATATTTTGGATATTAGCCCTCTATGGGATGTAGGGTTGGTAAAGATCTTTTCCCAATCTGTAGATTGCTGTTTTGTCCTATTGACAGTGTCCTTTGCCTTACATAAGCTTTTCTAATTTAAGATTTCTTGATCTTAGAGCATAAGCCATTATATATGAGTGATACCTAGTGCTGCTTTAGATATTCCATTTAAGAGTATCTCCCTTCCTCTCTTTTCTGTACTCCACACTGGTTTCCAATTCCAAATATGGAATATTTTATATTTCTTTGCAGCCTTTGCCATGTCACACTGACTGAGACAGACTCAGATACTTACACGGAACCATTAGACTGAAGCTGAGGCTCCCTGTGTATGAATTAGAGAAAGGCTGGGAAGTAGTTGAGGAAGAGCATGACCCCAAAGGAAGACCAACAGTCTCAACTAACCAAGAAACCCTGAGGTCTATCAGACTCTGAGCCACTAACCAGCAACATATGTGAGCCGGTCTAACGTCCTCACCACATATACAGCAGAGGATAGCCTGGTCTGGCCCCAGAGAGAGAAGTGCCTTACAGAGAAACTTGAAGTCCCAGGGAACTGGGAAGCCTGGCAGGTGTGAGGGGGGCATCTTCTTGGAGACAAGGGAAGGGAGAATGGGATGATGAGGAACTGTGGGAGAGCACACCAGTAAGAAGGAATCAACTGGAGTATAAAAAAATAAAAATAAAAGTAACAAAAAAGAAAGTTTTCTTAAAACGCTCTATTTTAAATTGAGTCTTTTTTTCACTTTAAATTCTGTCTGGATATTATTTTAAGCATTATTTTTTTCACATCTCACCACTGTATTCTGTTAATCACCTTTTAAATTTATTATTTCTAGATTCCTTTTCTTTCTCATTCCTGATGTGTTATTACGAGCTAGGTGTCTGGTGTTTAGTGTCAATAAATATGTCCTGAGTTTAAAAAAAATGTAGACTTATAACAAGCAAATTCCAAATGCATGAAGTGGGGAATATGGAGGAAAAAGACATGACTGAAAAGCACCATGATCATAGAGTTGTATTTGAAATAAAGTGCATTATTTCATTGAAAAGAGCTCTCATAGGTGGATTTACACTATTTATAATTTGAATTAATCCATTTGTGAAAGCCTAATGAATTTTTCTTAAATACTTGATGGAGACTTTGAAATAAATTCAAATATTTTAGGTGAAATGAAAAAATAGGATTTTCATATGAAAATCTACATCATTTTTTAGATGAAATGCAGAAAATAAATAGAAAATAATTTCTTGATGACCTGGTATGCTCAAGCTGTGTAAAAGACTGTTTCAGAGGTATTTGCCATTTCAGGGTTAGCAAATTTTAAACCACAGAGATTGGGGTAGATGTCTTGTTTGGATTTTGACATACAGACACATATCTATGCATCATAGCTGTATAGGTAATGATTATTCAGTTCATCATTCAAGTTATGACATGTCCTGTTAATGTCCTTAACACATCTTTGGACTCTGCCCAGCTATAACATATATTGAAAATTTATTCCTACAGTTATTTGAAAAGATATCAGTCCTAAAATTGCTCTGAAAGAATTGCCTCCTGAAAGTTACAGAAGCCACATGACCTTCATATTTCATGTTGCTCCCCTTCTCCATTCCCTTCTTTTCTCCGCCCCCACACCGCTTCCTTTTCCTCTTCTCCTTTTGCATACATGTTACTCCTCTGTCTTTCAATTGAAATCGGTCATATATGGTGTTCTACGCACCATTATCCTTCCAAGTTTTTTGTAATTGTTTTATTTATTTACATTTCCAATGTTGCCCCCATTCCCAGTCCACCCTCCAGTGTACATCACTCTATCACCCCATCCCTTTGCCTCTGTTTTTATACAATGAGTTACGTTTTCTTTAAGGATCAAGTTTGGTCTCTCCACTTCTTTGTCTATTGTCATATCCTCTGAGGTTATGTTTACTATCTTTTCTGTATGGAGTTTTGAACCACATGGGAATTTTGTTTTAATTTTTTTTTACATCCTAACAATATCCTGAATTTCCTCCTGCTAAACATCTAGAACACTCATATTTTTCTGTCACTAGTTATGTATCCCCTGATAGTGAATGAATATTTTAGCCAGAATTTTTAGTTTTAACCAGTTTTATACCCATATAAATTGGATTTATGAGTTCCGACAAATAACAGGAACTATACATATAATACTCACCATTGCGTTTATGACTTTACTTCAGTTATCACCCTTTGAGAGTACTTAACAAGTGACAATTAATATCCAATATTAACTATTTTCATATAAAAGAACTTAAAGCTTATATGAGTATCATTGCTAAATGTTTACTTCCTACCTGAATGGACAGAATAAAAAAATGTTTCTATTAGAAAGATTATAATATATGAGATTTAAAAGGCTTGTTGCATACCATACATCTCTTATAAGTTTTATCTATCATAGTGTCTCAAAGATATTATTCCCATGTCTTCAGCCACAAATCCTGAAAGACTTCCCTGAGTGCAGGTAGGACCCATGTTATTTTCCTACCTGGGAGTACTGGATATTTATATATCAGAAATGAGATTTTTTTTTTGCTTTGTTATCTTTTTGGTAATAGGAAACTTTCGTATGAACTTATTTCTTTATCCCGTCTAATGGTTTCATGTAGAAGGAGTCAGTCTCCATAGGACTCTATCTGACTCCCTAAGGGACTATAAACAGAATAGAACATAGATAATGAGAGATTTCATATCCAATTTGAAAGAACTGACAACTGAGACTCAAGTCTAGGCAGAGATGAGCAAGTTAATTTTCATCTTTGTCTTATTGGTTGAGAAATTGCTTGTGCTGCACAGTGTTCTTTTCTGTGTTTCATCTTGCTGTGTCTTCTGGGTAATGGTGAGTTTGGAATCATGTGACCATGCTGCTTTTTAATATTTTCTGCTCTGCTACCATTTTATATTGTTGTCTTTGTTCCGGAACTCTACCTTTTAAACCAGTGATTAGCACTCCTCATTATCTCAGGTTATCTTCTCTAAACACCAAAGTCTAAAATGGGACGGATATAAACAATTTAAGCCTACCAAAATGTATCTAATTTAAGTGAACAAAATACTGTATAGCCAATACCAACATAAATCTTGGCTTTGTAAAAGTGAAGCTATAACGCACTTACTATTATTATTTTTTTCTTGTTTATTATTATACAAATGTAGCAATATTCTGCAGATGAAGCTAAGAACTTTTGTAACACTCTCTTTTTGAACTGATGTTGTCCTACACTAGATCAAAGAAGGTGAACCCAATGTACAGCTCCCTTTTTACTAGATTTTCCCTGTTTTGGTTAAACCTTGATAGCTTCTATCTTAAAGGATTTGAGGAAAAGCATAAGCAAAAGTATAGTCAAATACAAAAGAGTAAACTTGTACTGCACCTGATGTACAATTGAAGTGAACTGACTTGGACATTGAAGGCATGCTAGTCACACATCGGGATAAGTAGGACACTTCAGGTGGACCATATGAACGAAGGAATTCTGCAGAGTCCTTTGAAAACCTGACATAGACAAACAGGTGCTTTTTGTGTTCAAATATGTGCAGTATTTATCATTTTTTAAACATAAAATCTTTCATCTCTGTAAGAGTGGCTTTTTAAATCAATATTGGTATTCTGGTACACATCATATTTGCTTGAAAATGACATTGAATTTGATGTCATATTATCCTCCAAATGAATATCTCTTTATAGGGAAAATGTCTGTAACTCAGCAATCCTAGGTTCATATGACAGAAAAGAATTAACGGAGTTGTTGGTTTGGAACAGAAAAGATTGTCAAGGTTAACATTATTACCATTGCATGTATTTGAAGAAGAGAAGTTATTTCCTTATTGCTTGTTAATAAAGACTTAAGATGTGTGCTAAGCATAACTTTCAAAAAAATTGATCCTTGTAATTCTGAGTGTTACGAACTAAGATTTTTTTCAAATTAAAGCAAATTTGGAAAATAAAGATTTTTAAACAGTTTTTAAATGGATATAATAATAGGGACCTTCTACTTAGACTATCAATATGTTCTGAAGGTATATTTAATCATCGATGAAGCGCCACAACTGGATTCGTATGTACATATTGCATATAAAGTATGTTCTTCTCTAATATGCCATAACACTAACAATTTTACTTCATAAACTTAGCTAAAAAATTAACTCTTATGTTAGTACTTTACTTAAACCTACCAACATATTCCATAGCTATAGAAAATAAAGTTTTCATACACATGTTTTTAAAGCTTACTTTAATCTTTCATTTTGCTTGTTCTGTTTAATTTTGAGACAGTGCATCACCATGTAAACTTTGCTGGCGTGGACTATGTAAGTGTAGGTATACACAAGGCCTTGTCCACCTCAACACTGTGGACTTCAACAAGGTCTTTTGGGGTAGTGACATACACTGGACTAATGTCCTTGTGGTGACAATATTTTTGGAATATTTCTTGAACAACAAGCTGGTGGTGGCTTGAATGAGAATATCCTCATAGACCTTTGTGTTTGAACACCTGGGTAGCATCTACTCATATTATTTTGGAAGTTTTAGGAGTTTTGGTGTTTTGGGGAAATATGTTTCTGAGACAAGGCTTTCAGACATTTAGTCCTTGTCTTACTTTATGGTTATTTCTCTCTGCTTTCCACTTGTAGCTCGAGATATGAGCAAATCAACTTCCTTTGCCTGCCAGATGCCTCTTCAGTGCCACTAGGAATCTAACCTTTGGGAAGCATAATCCAAAATAAGCTATTATATATAATTGGCTTTGGTCATGTTCCTTTATCACAGCAAGTATATATAACAGAAAAGTATATATAATATATAAGCTTGCTTCACAATTAGCTATGGATTTTCTTCATGGTACAAGTAAAACTGAATAAACCAATATTATAATAGTTACAGTATAAAGTATGATACATCCGAAATTGTGCTCTGCATTAATACAGACATCACCGTCTACTACTTTACATATTACCACACATGAACAATGCCTTGTGTCTTTACATTCTATGATGCCTACAATGTCCATGGCTAGTAAGAAAGTTACACAAAGATGGTTGATGAAATGGACACTACATAGGAAAAAACTGCATCTACTTATGCTGATTAGTTACATTATTATAATGTTAAATTTATGCAGAAACACATAAGACCATGAAAATATTTTCTAATTGTACACAAATTGATATTCATCTGCTATTCTTTTACTAATTTGTCTCTATATATCAATATATCAATTTTTAATGCCCTAGAAATCTATTGCCTATAATTTTCTGTGCCTAGAATCCTGCATGATTGAATCATGAGCTAATACAGTATATACATTTTCTAATGATGATTTTTTAAAACAAAAGACTATGAAATTAATGGGTTTTCAGCATCAAATCTACTGCTCCTTTTTATATGATAAAAATTATTCTTATTTTGCTTACCTGTATAACAGAATAAATATTGACTAGTATGGTTGTTAGAATCAATGTGAAATTGGAACTGAATCGATTGCTATTGTAGTTGTTCATACATATGTCTTTATCAAGGCGATACCAAACTTGTTTTTAAAACATTTCAATCTGTAAAATAAGAATACTGGTCAAAAACATTCCTTGAATTGTGTTTAAACATAAAATTTTAGTGTTTTATAGGATTTCCATGGGAGTACTATAAAACAGAAGTTGTTATACTCAATATATTACCTACTTGCAGTAGGTTTACATGTGTTTAGGAGGAAAGGATCCCTTTTTTAGGTGACATATAAAAGGAAATCAGAATAGTTTTGTTAATTTGGTGAAATTTAATGGCATGTCTGTTTTCACTAAACAAACTATTTGCTTTGACAATCCTTTTCCAACCTCCCCCACATTTAAGGGTGTTCCCAGTGATTTGCCAATTTGTTAGTAATAGGGAGAATAATATATAATCAAAACCTGATTTCTTGCCAGATTTAATTATAAGGTACTGATTAAACCAATGCTGGCAAATACCCTTCAATTCAGTAATTAGGAGAAGGGTGTTTCCCTGTATACCTCTTATTAGACCAATCAACATAGGTAAGATTCCTTTCTCTTTATGTCACTTTGCTGGAAACAGACTTTATTTAAAGTATTCATTTCTCAGTGTATACATATTAATAGCGTTTTAGATTCTTGGAAAACTCGGACTCTGTCTCTGGGCAAATGAAAGTAAAGCACCCCCTTCATTTTTTGTGTTTAATGAAATTTATGATTTTAGGGTATGGAGTAGTCTCATTACTACATTTTCCTTCTAGAAAGATGGCTATCTTCTAAGCTTGGAATCTGTCATAGCATTAGATAGCATGGCAAATAGGTCTATAAGTTAATTAACTAAACCAAACAATTTTCATTAGAGTTCTAGCCTCATGTGTTTCTACCAGATGGAAGTCAATCATTTTCTTCTATCAGTTATGGAAAATGATGACTGTGATACATTTATTAAGGTAATGTATATTTTCAAACAATTCTTCAATTAGCTTTGTGACCACTTGTGATGCATACCTCTGTGGTTTGTTTCTTAGAATGTATACTCCTCAAGTAGTTATTAACCTGCGTATCCTTATTCATTACCTACTTTTCTCTGAACAAATCTTACTAACAATCAACTTATCCTGGTTATAGCCCTAGAGTTTGTTAATCTAAGTTTTACATTTCTGTGTTTGGGCACACTCCACTGTTTCTCTGGAATCAGATTCAACTGATACCCTTGTCCAGAAAGCCTCGCTTCTAGTTATATGCACATCTTATTTGCAGATAATAGCTTCTTCTAATGCTAGTTGTGTGATCTTTAGTGTATAGTAAGAATTCCTTATACTTGAGAAGTGGGGCTTTTTTGTATATGTTGTTGCCTTTTTTTACATGTTCATTCAATTTTTAGCACCTAGAAAATGTTAAAAAAAATCACATTTACAACAAGTATCCCAGAACCAAATACAACCTGTTTTTGTTTTGTTTTGTTTTTCTGGTTGATGAATATAGAGCAAAGACACTCTTAATGAACTGCTACTAGGATCTGAGATTGTGTCATGATCCACATTTTACAAATTGCATGTTACATGTTTTAAATAGTCCAGATTGTCGGTTAATATTCTAGTCTCAGGAGTCCTTTCTTAGCTGGCATTCAATTAGCATCTATATTGTGCTACATGTATGTGCCCTAGATATATAAAAGTGTATAAGATTAAAAACTCAGGAACAATGAAAATATAGAGAAATTAACAAAATTCATGTTGCATTTTGTCCTAATTCTCTAATGTTCCAAACACCTTTTGATACTATTAAACAAATACTTTAACTACAAATATAATTCTGTTTTTTAACCTTGTGCTCACAAATGGACATTCCTAATTTGTACCTGGTATAAAAGTTTAAATAGTAAATTTTCTTTCTGGTCTTTATAACCACACTGCACGGTCACTGCATGCTGATTTTCGTTTGTCTAGGGTTTAGTTAACCACAGTACTTGTCTATAATTAAGGAATTAGTTAATTGTGTTGACCTTTTAATAAGCATTCTGATATTGCTCATCTCTGCTAGCTTGTTTAGGCAGAAAGGGTACTCTTCTTCTCTTCTGGCTTCCCTAGAAAGGATCCTAAAGTATATACTAACCTTCTCCCAACACTCTCAACCACCTATACTATTATCAGAATTGTGGAAACATTCTGCATGGTCCTTATATCTCCAGTTTCAACATAGTTAGCAACTTCATTGGAAAACAATTTCAAATTTAGGAGTTGATAATCCAAGGTCACTACTCACCAAGCTTTATTTCTTAACATTACCATAATTTGAGAAAAATTTCCTCCAAATAGAGATAATAAATTTTAGCTAAATCTTCCAAATATGTCTTTTCTGATATAAAGCTTCTAAACTTATGCTTTTGACATTTTAAAATATATTAACAAGCACAATAATCTTGTGACAGGAAGAGGTATAGTTCTCTTAGTAAAAATAATAAAATACTTATTAAAAATGAAAAAAATATAACTATATAAAACATTGATTGAATAGCTTCATATTTTACTTTGTTATTTTAATCTGGTTTTGCAATTTTCAAATTTTTCAAAATATTGCATGTGCAGAAAAATTAAAATCTGTTGTACATGACCATTATGAAAACATAGACAAGAAGATTTCTTTGGGGTAAACTAGTGTTCTGAATGATTCCATTAAATTTGTTTCAATAGAGGAATAAGAATTACCCCAACCCACCCACAAATCCTCAACCTAAAATTTGTCCTGTGCACAAGACGTACAGGGACAAAGATGTAGAGAACCGAGAGAATGATCAAACAACAATTGGCCCAATTTGAGATACATCCTGTGGACAAGAATCAATTCCTTGCACTATTAATGGTATTCTGTTATGCTTGTAGACAGGAGCTTAGCATAACTGTTCTCTGAGGGGCTCCACCCAGCAGCTGATTAAAACAGATGCAGATACCCACAGCTGAACATTAGATCAAGCTCAGAAAGTCTTGTAAAACAGCCAGGGTAAGAATTGAGGAAGCCAAAGGCTTAGGAGAATCCAGAAGAAGAACAAATAGAGTCAACTAATCTGGATCATTGGGGACTCGCAGAGACTGAACCATAGCCCCACCCCATACCCTCTAGACAGAAGCAGGAGACACTTGGTCTTCATGCAGGTTCCCTAACAAATGAAGCTGTGGGTCTAACCTAACTCTGTTGCCTGCTCAGAGATACTGCTCCCTCAAATGGGCTGTCTCCTCTGGACTCAGTGGAAGAGGATATGCCTATACCGAGTCCATCAGTGACTTCAGGCAGCATGGTGGGTTGGTCCCTAAGACAGACTTTCCCCTTCTCAGAGCTGGAGGGAAAGGGACGGGAAGGGGATGATGTGAGGTGGAAGCCGGGAGGAGACAAAGTGCTACAATCCAGATGCAAATGAATAAATAAATAACAAAAACTTATAAATTATTTGAGGAGATGGAATGAAAGAAAAAAGAAAGGGAGAGAGAGAGAGAGAGAGAGAGAGAGCGAGAGAGAGAGAGAGAGAGAGAGAGAGAGAGAGAGAGAGAGAGAAACTACCATACTTTGTTAGAGAGATGATGATCATCAAATGTGCCATAATTTTAGGACATCCTCTCAGAAAGATTAGAAATTTCATCCAATTTTGCAATCTTTTAACTGAAAAAAAAAGGTAGAATTGTTTAAAGTACTCTTAAAACTACATTAGAATATATGTGTTTGTTTCTAAAGTATATATTTTCTAAAGAATTTGTGTGTGTGTGTGTGTGTGTGTGTGTGTGTGTGTGTGTGTGTGTTCTGGTTTCTTCCTTCCTGACTTTATCAAACAGAAAAGTATTTTTTTCTAACACCATAAAAACTCTTGGAAGATGTTTAGAAAAGAATTCTCAGCTTTCTTTGAAGGTTATAATTTAGAGTAGTAAATATGTGCTTTGAGAAACAAACAAAACCATGATAAAATTTCTTTTAACTAGAAGAAAAAAGAAACCTTCATGTTTAATTCCTTAACTTTCCAAGCTTCACATATGAGTGTTATGCGTTTGCTAGAGCTTCAATAGTTTGTAACTTTTTTTCTATATGCATACAGTTGTCTTACTTTTGTTTAATCTTTGTTTTATCCTTTTTTTAAAAAAAAATTCATCTTCCATCCCTCCAGCAGAATGTGTCTTGCCAGGAGTAAGCTATGGCCTTTTGTGGTCTAAATACTGTCCTCAGACTTATACTAAACTCAGTCAAACATTTTCAAATGTTGAGACCTTTACATCCTCTTCTAGACAAATCTTCGAATTAATTCTTCTCCAATGAGTACTTACAAATTTTGGTCATTTGAATGAGATATTCCCCATAATCTTTTACATATAAATATTTAGTCCTCAGTTGATTGTTCTTTATGGTAGGTTTAGATGGTGTGCCTTAGTTGAAGGAATTATGGGACTAAAGGTGGGCTTTAAGTATTTAAAGTCTTGTGAAATTACATTTTGGTCTCTGCTTCATGCTGTGGTTTGAGATGTGAGCCCTCAGCATCCTGGTCCAGCTTCCTGCCTATTACAATGCCTCCCCATTCCTTTTATACATTGCAGTCTTGGCCATAGTACCGCAACAATAGAAAAGTATTTGACAACCTTCCCAATATCAATCTAACCTTTTCGTAAAAACACTATTTCACTCTCTATCCACCTTCTTTCATTGGAGCAAAACTAAATTAGCACTTAATATGGTGTCATACACTGAACCGAGGCTTAGACAATGTTTAATGGCATCAGGGTTTTATTGACTGTGTTTTGCTACTGCTTGTATTAAGTTCTAATAAACCTTGGTATGCTCTTTCTCCTTACGGATTAGATCTTCCAATTTCATATTTGGAACTCTTCTTTTACATTCATGGAACTTGCAAACTTTTTCATATAACAATTTAAAAAAATAATTTTAATAATTATATAATTTCTGCCAGCCAAGCACAATGCCAATATCTGATTAATCTGCCTATAAGTACATTTTCGTTTTTCTTATGAAAAATAGTCAATAGGTATTTAGTAAATCCTCTTACTTTTCTATCAAGATCCAAAATACACTATGCTCTGATGGGCTTGATTCTTGATTCTTTGACTGTCTCTGCTAACATGTTCTTTGTAATGCCAATGGGGTGGTGTTTTGCTGGGGCAAACTCATGAGGAACATTTAGCTTAAGTGAACGCAGGTGAAAGACTAAAGCAGACTCATGAAGGAATGTTTAATTGAAGCAGACACAAGAGAAAGGATGTTCTGCTAAAGCAAACACATGGAAGGACACATGATAAAGGATTCTTTGCTAACAACACACATATATTGGTCTGCCTTACATTGCAGAGTTGAGCTGCATTTGTTAGGACTCTTCGGATTAGGGCTGATTGGATGCATGTGCTGAGGCAAAGCAAGTGGAGGACACGTGATGTTTGGGGGTATAAAGAGGACTCTACAAAGTGATAGAGACAGAGCTTGGCTGATGGTACAGCTACCTGCGCAATGTTTGTGAGTCTCTAGTCTTCACTGATCTTTGCTTTCTCCTGAGAGGAAAGGCAGAGAACTTCTCTAAGTGTTCCTATTGGTTCCTCCTGGTGACTTGAGCTGAGGCTGAGGCCTGGCTATCTCTGCTAGGTCATGTCACCACTGTTGCTAACCTGACTCTACTGAACTGGATTGCTGGTGTATCCATGAACTGTTTTTGAGTGGATCATACTGCTGCTGCCAGCTAACCTGTGAACTGAGCTGCCGATGTTCAGACATAACAGATGGGAGTTTCTCCAAAGAACTTTTCTGAACAGGTCCACTTCCCTATATCCTTTCTTTTCTACTTCCTCTGGTGGGTGTTGGGCTACAAGGGAGATCAAAGTGTTTAAGAAGCATCATTAAAAACAGGGTCTGAAAAAATTAAAGGTACACACTGCCTTTACAAAAAGTTGATGATTCTACACTGATTAAAGTATTGTGTTCATATCCCTGTTAGGTTGGTGCCTCATAATAAGTATTTGATAAAATTATAACCTCTTTACCTAAGTCAATTTATCCATGACTTATTAGTGCTCATAGGAATTCTATACACATTTACCTAATTTCAAGAAACTCTATCTGCTTATAATTTTCTTGTAATCTCCCTCTCACTGAGGTATTAATACCTGCTGATACTCAATTTTGATTATTTCAAAAATCAATCTTCAACTGTAAATCCTTTATCATTTTAATACATGCAAAGTATTCAGCTATAAAAAATGAATAGATTCATAACACCCATGTATTTTTTTAAAAAAAATCGGTTTGACTCTACATTTATGTATCTCTGTGTGTATAGTTGGTATGTATGTAGACTTCTCTAGACACAAAACAATGTATGATAAGTTTTTATAGCATTGTTCACAACTCAGTGTCTATTTTTCAGCTCTACTATCACTGAGTATCACATGTCCAGAGTTTTGTTATCTATGCGAGCTCAGTATTTTTTTCTATTCCTTTGCAACAGACACAGACTGGTTGAATAAATGCTTCTTTAAACTTCATAAATTTTCTAATCATTTTGTACTTATTATCACAAAATTTATCTATATTAGCACAATCTAAAAATGGGCGGATAGGGAGAATCAGAGATAAATTCTGAATAAGATTATAATGTGTGGGCTATACTTGGTCCCCACCCCAAGCATGTATGTAGCAGATGTTCAACTTGGTCTTCATGCAAGTCTCCCAACAACTGGAGCATGTGCTGTTCCTAACTCTGTTGCCTGCCTGTGAATCCTGTTCACCTAATTGGGCTGCCTTTTCTGGTCTCACTGGGAGAGGATGCACCAAATCCTGAAGTAACTTGATGTGGCAGGGTAAGTGATATCTAGTGGGGTCCCACCCCTCCTCAAAGGAGAAGGAAATTGGAGAATGTGGGAGGGGCTGTGTGAGAGTTGGGACAGGAGGAGGTGTGGGGGGGGGCTATGATCAGGTTGTAAAGTGAATAAATATGTTAATGAAAAAGAAAAAAACAAAGAACTCATATATAAAGAACTTAAAATTTTCTCTCTACATGTAATTCTAATAGCTTTTACCCTGTTTTGCTAATCTGTGGACCTCAATCCACGTGTCCTGTGCATTTGGTATTTGTTTAATTTGTCTTTGAGGTTTTTCTGCTTGTGTTACTGGCAAGAATAGCTCCCCCTTCCCTTCGTTATTGCTCATGCAGTTCAACCTTTCCCTCTTCTGAATCTAGTTTTCTTCTAATACCTGTTTTTTTCCAAATCACCTGTGTGCAGTTTCTTTATTTTCCTTCTCAAGTATAAAATATCTTGATTCATTTTCAACAGCTAAAATGAATATATACATATATGTAGCCATATCCCTGGATCTCAAACTCCACTGTGCATTTTCCCCTTTTTTCTACCTCCTTATTACGGTCCACTTGTTTTGTTCCTGTACTTCTTCTAAATTTCAAGAACTTTGTATTAATGGCTCTCTTGATTTTAATTCAGAAACTTCTCTTTTCAATTTCATGGGAGGTTTGTTTGTTTATCTTCTCTTCATCAGGGTACCTAAAGAAGAAAATGAGGTAAGCCAGGGTCATTAGTATGGTCATTTTTGCAAGAATCAATTCGAAGTTCTTTTATCCATTCTTGTTTCTCAAGGTTAAAGTAATTTGCAGCAACATAAAAGGCAAAACATCATATATGAGAGCATTCAATATTAGACACTGAATTTGTTTTTGAAGTTTGACAACTATTCCTTCTTTAATTCATGTCACCTTCAATGCTTCCTGGAATTATATTTGAAATCAAGATATAAAAATGTATTAATACAAGAGTATTTACCTTGTATTTTCTTTAAGAGATGGTGGGAATAAAAAAGACGGAGTGATAAATGTAGTTGTAATTTTTTTAAATAAATATTTATTATTTATTTATTTTTTGTATGTGAGTGTACTGTTGCTGTCTTCAGATACCCGAGAGGAAGAATCAGATCCTATTTCAGATGGTTGAGTCACCATGTGATTGCTGGAAATTGAACTCAGGACCTCAGGAAGAGCAGTCAATGATCTTAACCTCTAAGCCATTTCTCCAGGCACGTAATTGTAATTGTGAACTACATAGGAGGTTGATATTCACCCAAGTATTGATGAGTTTGGTAAGTACCAAAATCTACCTATTAGGACACCTTCCCTGATGTATAGAGTAGAACTTACAGTACCAGTAGAATAAGAAGAATAAGTAATATAATATATACAAAACACACCACTATGCTTGACAGAAAATATTCAAATAACTCCCATTATAATTAAATAACCTCAGTGGGATTTCTTTGATAGCTATAGAATTGAAGATCATGGAGGATTTCTATCTTGCATCAACATGCTCAAGAAGTCTAGAGGATTAATTTTTTTTACTTTGTATACTAATCAATTTCAAAATCAGAAACCAATTATTTTTCCCAACCCCCAAAATAATAATGAACCCTCTGTAAAGTCAACATCTATAAGAACATTTTCCTATTCTTTTATTTCAGACAGAGAAGAGAATTGCATTTTTAGCAAGGATGGCCAGACTATCTCTCCTTGAGTGATCTCATCTTCAGTGCAAAATTACCTCACTAGAGAATGTGTTACTAGTCAGGTCTAAGGTACAGGTATAGGTAAATATTGGGAGCACTTGAGCATATTCACATCATAAGGTGTTGTTTCTTCTGCCCTCTTCTCTTCCTCCACTCCCTACCATCAGTGCCCTGTATGAATACTTTCTGATGAAGAGATCTATCTCATGACTCCAGATTATTCAATTCTCAAACATGCAAGCTATATATGTTTATTCAAACATTTTATTGTGTGTTAATAAGAATCAAGTTTGAAAGAGGATACATGCTAAGGTTGTGCTTAGTGTATGCTGAAGTTTCAGTTGTTCATGTACTGGTCTCTACCTTCCATTATTGGAAGTTCTACTCCCCATATTGAAAGGTGGTGGCATGTGAAGATATGAAATCAGTGGAGGTGTGCCCTTGACAAGGATTGAAGGACTTGTTTTTCTTCTTACTTTTGCTGCCTGGCAATGAAAAAAGCAATTTTGTTCTGTCACACATCGTCATTGTGTGATGTGCTGCACAGGTCCAGTATATTTTGACGATGAAGGAAGGAAAGCATCAAAGTTTTGGTACTAAATCTACATTTTCTATGGACAAATTAATTATCTATATTTGCTATAGTGATGGAAAACTGAGTAATGTACTGATAACCTATTCTGATGCTGTTCATAAGATAGATAGATAGATAGATAGATAGATAGATAGATCATCTCAGCAAATCTGAAGATTCATATGGCTGTATAATATTTTTAAATCACTTTTTCAGTTGTAAAAGTAACATTTTTTCTTTTTAAGTTGATTTTTAAAATTTATACTCTCAATGATTAAATATGGAATTATGATAATACTAAGATATTTTAACTTGGACTAGTCATACTTTAAGTGCTCACAAAATTCACATGGCTAACGACTATAAATATACAACATTCTTGCTACTGTGAAACATATCACTGAGATGGTCTAATGAACAAAAAATGTCCTATTCTCAGATGTTCAGCAGTAATCATTATTTTTGTGATTTTTTTAGATGCTTACACTGATAATTTTGCCTATCATCTTATTTCTTTTCTTATTTTAATCTATATTTTTTAAGTTTTCAATACTTTTATGAATTTTCTCCTCTAATTAATGATTTTTACTATAAGACTATTCCATTTTATCACCACTTCAAACACTCTTTACTCTAAACCAAGAATGCTTTCTTTCCTATTTGCTTTTAAGCTCATAGGGACTCATCTCTCAGTTACTCAACCACCATTTTATTTTGTAACCACTTGCTCAGTTGCACACTTTATTTTACCTTTATAAACTTCCCTGCTCTAAAACAGGCCCTGTGCTAAAGCAACATTTATGATCTTTGAAAAACTATTTCCTATTACTATCTACTTTTAACTCATTGCTGCCTATTAGCAATAACTTCAGGCATTATGCTTCCAAATGTTCTTCCTTATCACTTTGGTAAACATTATATAATCTATTCTGTCAGCAATAGCTATACTTGCTTAGGAACCAAGCAAAGAAATGAATTATATCTCATGCATTGATTTATAATTAAATCTTATTGTTTTACAAAGCAATGCATTCAAACAGACAACTACCTGAATTGGGCGGCATACCAAAAATTTCCAATGTTAGTATCATTTATATTCCGTGACTCAATACCAGAACAAGAAAGCCCTTAATAGCAGAAAGACATCTCTATTAATTTAAATATATACCATAAAAGCTTAAGAATTTTATGTCCATATTATCTATTTGTAGAGCTTATGTAGATTAAAAATGATACTGTCCTCTGTACATATTGGAAATCAGTAAACTTCAAAGATTTTAATTACAACATTTGCAAGTGATTTGAATGTAAATAGAACAATAGAGTATAATCCTCTCCTAGATGAAAGAAAAGCACAAAGGAAATCAGCTGGAGATATCGTAACATCAATGCCTGTTGTTTATTTGATGTTTAACTCCCATGTAAACAATATTTAAAAGGAAACATAAGAGCTTATTGTCAAATCAAATGTACTTTCTTGGAACAAAGAGTCAGAACACAGTGACACGATGAGAGGCTCGTCCTACAAACCAACTGCTCCAAGCAGCCTTCTCCCTCCACTTTGGCAGATGGTACTTGTTATGACTGCTCTCAAATAGAGTGGTTTGAAGCAGGCTGTATTTACAATTATGGCTCTCACATAAGGAGGTTTACTAGGGTTCTAAAGCTAATTAGTTCTGTCCACATCTCAACATTTGTCTGTTCTTCTAGCCCACAGACCACTTTGGCAATTACAGAGGGAGGACAGCCTGGGGAAAGGGTAGATAGGGTGATTCCAAAAATGTACATTAGACTGTTATAATGTGGCAGTTCCTTTACGATATGAAGTAAAAGGATAAACTTAAAAGCGTCTCATAAAATGAGTTACGAAATTCAAGCTCATTAGAAACTTCAAGGGACCTGAATGTTCTTATACAAAAATTACTATATAAAATATCATAACCAATCCTATGCTTATTTACATCAACTTGATAGCCATACTCGAATACTTGGTCGATAAATGTTCATGAATATTCCCTTACACTCCACCATCTAGATTCATACGTGAGTGTGAGTCTTTATGTGTGGAGATATCTTACTGGGCAGTCTTTTCTTCCTCCATTAAAAAAAAAGCACAGCACAAACATAGAAAGATATAATGCTATAAAATATAAGAATGTGAAGACAAAGAAAATAAGCACCAATGACTTAAGTTTTACAAATGACAGCTACATCCCAGAGAAATGCAAAGCCAGTAGCCAATTACCATCCATCTCCATCCAGAGTAACATTCAATCTGAAGGAAAGCTATACTAAATGCTTGATACATGTCATCGATTTTTAATACCTACAATGTGAATAACATTCTTGTAATCAGATGTAGTGTGCATGCTCTGATATGCTCGAAACACAGAGTTTAAAACCGAGCATTTATATCAATGAAAGGCTGGAACTCAGCCTTTGAAAGCTTTTTCTTTCATTCCATTTTTCTTTATTGCTTCTTGTCTTTCTTCATCTACTAGACTATATCAGTATTTAATCATCTCTAACTCCAGTGAAGAATATCCTTGTTTTCAATAGTTAATGTGTTGAGCACTATGGATCAATAATAAGATGGGGGGAGTGTTAGTGGAAAGATTTCTACCCCTAAAGCTGTAGCCTGACTGTGGTGTCCATTCCCCAACAGGCCTGTGTGGTCTAGCCTCAGTGGGAGTGAATGTACCTAAACCTGTAGAGACTTGATGCACCAGAGTGGGGAATACAAGATGCACCATCTTAGAGGAGAAGGGAAGGGAGAGGGGCAAAGGAGTGGGAAAAAGTTGCACAGAAAGAAAGAAAGAAAGAAAGAAAGAGAGAGAGAGAGAGAGAGAGAGAGAGAAGGAGGGAGGGAGGGAGGGAGGGAGGGAGGGAGGGAGGGAGGGAGGAAGGAAGGAAGGAAGGAAGGTTTTGTAGTAAAATAGCTTTCTTTTTAATTAAATTTTTGTTTTACTTATTTTATTTACATCCTTCTCACTGTCCTGTCCCAGTCATTCCCTCCCAGAATCCTTTTCCCTACCGCCCCTCCCTTCTGCTCGATGCAAGAGGGGGTCTCCTGAGTATTCTCTGACCCTGGTACATCAAGTCTCTGCAAGGCTAGGCACATCCTCTCCTACTGATGTTAGACTAGACAGGGCAGCTAGAAGAACATATCACAGATGCAGGCAACAACTTTGAGACAGTCCTTCCCTGCTTCAGTTATTCAGGAACGGTATCAAGATGAGGCTGCACATCTGTTACATGTGGGCAGGGAGGCCTAGGTACAATCTGTGTATGCTCTTTGGTTTGTAGTTCAGTCTCCAAGAGCCCCAAGGGCTCAGGTTGATTAACTCTGTTTATCTTCCTGTGGCTATTCCTATGCCTTTCCTGCCCTCAATCTTTCCTCCTCTTCATCCATAAGAATCTGCAAGCATCATCCACTGTTGGGTTGTGGTGTCAGCCACTGTCTGAGTCAGGTACTGGATGGACCCTTTCAGGGGACAACTATACAAAATAACATTCTTTCCTTTCCCTTCAAATTTTAAAACAAGGGGCTGGAGTATTAGATGACTCAATAGTTATCAGAATGTTGTACCACATGAGCAAAGTTCAGATCCTAGTGTTGATACTGGACAGCTCACAACCTCCTATTAATTCCAGCTTTAGGCAGTCTGACAAATTTTTCTGACCTCTAATGATAGAGCAATCACATGCACAAATACACACACACAATCTCAAACTGATGGCATCTTTTCTTTGAAAAAATATATATGTATGTACATATATAGACATACATACACTTAGACATATACATAATATATATCCTCATAGAGATGCAAATTATATACATTATGAATATTTATATAATTGTGTACACACATACACACACACACACACACACACACACATATATATATATATATATATATATATATATATATATATATATATATACACACACACACACACACAGATATATATATCCTAAGTTTCCAGTGTCTTAACTTCATCAGGAACTTCTGCAAGTCAACCAAGGGCAACAACCACAACACTGCAGTTCATAATTATAAGAAATTAAAACTAGAATCAAAATGAGAGGTTATCAAATGTATGTTATTTGATTTTTTATGTTTAAATGCCAAGAGAACAGATGACTACTTCCAGTTGCCACACAATGATGCCTTGTGTAATTCAAAGCTATTTTACTTACAGAAAAACAGAAAAAGTTATCTTTCCATTCACTGACATGTGAAGTTGAAATTAAAAGATATGAGCAATAAAGGAAATTACAATTTTGTGGACCAAAAGTTACTAGCCCAGGGCTGCGGAGATGGCATGATAGTTAAGAGCCTTTGTTATTCTAGCAGAGGAACCAGGCTGACTCCCAGGCAGCTTATAACCACATGTTACTAACAGGTCCAAAGTTTCTGGGTTCCAAGACACCTGTGTACAGGTGGAACACTTACAAGCAAGTAGGGACACACATACACATAGAATGCAAATAATTCTTTCAAAATGTGTTCTGAATACACGTTTGTAGTATTTTTAAGAACAGACTATACAAACGTTTGAAAGAGTCTGGAGAGAACCTGGTATTGCTGAATAGTCCATAATTGCCAAAGGAGGTTACAAGTAATGGCAAGACAGAAACATACGGACAAATAATTAAAAATAAAAGAAGGACAACCATGAAAATAAGAAGTCTACTTGACAGAATAAAAAATTTTACAAACTGAGTCATTAGATCCATTGGTAAATTGGAAGATGTAAACTCTGAGGACTGACAGATCGTGTTATTCCTAAAATTATATCTAAAATTATATCTATAATTATATCTGAAATAAATATCAATATCAGCTGAGATGTTCTAGCTTAAGTAGCAGGAAACTACAGACCAAAGAGATGATTATAAAACAGAATTCTCCAAAACCATATATAAAACTTGAGTATATTTTCTCAACAAGTTGATTAAAAATGTATTTTGTAAACTAGGTAATATTGTTGTTATTTATTAAGTAAAAGTACTAAATAATTTTAACACAGAAAACCAATTAATGCTTTAACATATGGAAGTGCTAATTATCCTAATTTAATTACTACATAGTGAATAAATGAGTCAAATCATCATGACATACTACATACAGATGTACAAATACATATTATCAACAAAATTACAATTCATTTGAACTCATCCATTTTAATTATTATATTATATAATGTAATACATGTAGTTTGATATTAGTTTTGCTTCAGAATATGACATACTTCTGTATACTGTAAATTTTAATACCGGTTTCAAAAGTTTAAACATAGTTTAATAATTCATTAACATATATTTATATAATTTATATAGCAAAATCATACTTTCTTTAAAATACTTAAAATAATCAAAGCAATGCTTTCTGATTTCTAAAACTATAGTTAATGTGTATTCTATGCTTTTATATTACATATATTATATATTTATTATATGTTATATGTTATATGTTATGTGTTATATGTTATATATTATATATATATATATATATATATATATATATATATATTAGAAAGATTCTTTTAACTTGCAAGTATATTAATGTCAGAAAATTCTAACATGGTAATAAAAATCATAGTGCAACATTATCATGAGATTTATTGAAACTATAAAACTTCACTTTGGGTATTTGCAAATATGTGCAGATCACAGTAACCTGTCAAATCACATAATTTAAGTTTTGTAATAGCTCTTGAGGATCTCTGTGTTAATAAATATGTTTCAGGCAACAGATTGACCTTTTGTGTGACTTTTCATCCTAAAATAGTATTGCCTCTAATGCTTGTCCATCCCAGCTGGCCATGGAGACACAGACCTTTAAAGTCTAATCCCAGAGCATGCAGTGGCAAGTGGATCTCTGTGCATCCTTAGGCCAGCCTGCTGTCTACTCTAAGTAGTGAGTTTTAGGCCAGCCAGAGATTCCCAGTGAGATTCTGCTAAGAGCAGAAGAAAAAAATGAAGAGAAGAAAGAGAAGAGGGGAGGAGATGGGAGGGAAGGGGAGGGGAGAGGAGGGGGAAGGACTGGGGGCGAGGCGAGAGGCGAGGCGAGGCGAGGCGAGGCGAGGCGGGGCGGGGCGGGGCGGGGCGGGGCGGGGCGGGGCGGAAGGAGGGAAGAGAGTAGATAGTGGAGGAGAGATGAGGAGACAGGGGAGGGGAGGGGAGAGGAGGCTTTAAGGGCATAATTTCTATATTATAGGAGGCACAATTTCAAAGCAAGTTCTATGATTCTCTTACTCTTGTTAGGTTGGTCATTTCACTATATTAATCCAACTGAGGCATAATCTTTCCATCTTCTGGCATTTTCTTCATTTTTTTCTTCTACTTTTATCATACAAGAATTTTGCTTGCTTGGTTTAGCAAGATATTTTATAGTTTTTGAGTCTACCATAAAATAAATTGTGTCTCTAATCCTTTCTCAGGTCATTTGTATCTAGGATAATTACAATTTCTATAGCTTGAGGTCAGTTACTGTGAATGTGTTACAGCTAAAACACAGAGGCAATATCTAATAACTAAAGGTCCATATACAGTTGATACTAAAATTATTTTACATTATTCACATTTTATTTGTTTTCATATGAGACAAATTATGTAATTATTTCCTACATAAAATAGTGAGATTTTCGGTTCTGAAAATAAAAATAGACAATATTGACAGCAATCTGTATCTGCTGTTGGCTGTATCTTTTCCAGTAATTATATTCTGTGAACTTATGCTTTTACATAGAACACTTTAATAGTGAAGTGGTCAAGAACATTGTCTTTTGAATTGGCTTCTGAGGTTTTGCTGGTATGAAATATGTGACCTCTGGCAAAACATGTTTAATTTTTTCGGTATGTTTCTTTCCTTGTTTTTGAAATGTAACTTACTACACAGGAAGGAGTGGCCAAATAGTCAAATTAATTCACATTAGGATTTAATGCACTGTATGTTCCTAATCGGTAATTGACAGTGAGGTACAATTGACAGTATTGCTACTTTCATACTATCAGACCTAGGCAACATAATGTGTCGCTTAAAATTTTACGTATTTAATGAGAATTTGAGTTTTGTTTTATTCCATGCTCTTCATTTAGCTGAGATTTATGAGCATATATATAAATTATAAAAATGCTTGTTTAATGCAGATGATGATTTTCATACGTTTATTAAAGCAATTAGAAACAAAGTATGTTGACTCAACTCCTCTTTACCAGCTTCTTAAGCTTTCACCACCAGTAGTTGTGATTTAAAATCAGATACAATGTATACAAGGAGGAAATATGGTCCCAGTTATGAAAACCAACCAGAAGGTTAGAGAAATTGAGATAGACGGCCTACTGCTAACCAGGTGTTAAGTAACCATTATTAAACAGACCAGGAAATAAATAACCACTGATGCATTACTTAAGATAAATAAGATCCTGCTGGTTAAGGTACAACGGCTTTACCAATTTACAGAAACTGCAATGAGTAGGTTATCAAAAAGGACACATTTAAACGAAATTATTTTACAGAGAGTTTAATACAGACGTTCCATAAGTCATATGCTTAAATCATTACTCATGTGCCACATAATTATTTCTTAATATAACTGAAGACAGAAGGACGTCTGGGGTATACCAAGGAAGAGCAGTGAGTGTCGTGTGCATGAAAAGCACACTTGCCTTTCGTTCCTAGAGCAGTGAATCTCAAACCTGTCTGAACATTAGACTCACTTGAGGACCTTTGCCAGCATGCCCCTAATCAGGAGATATCCCCTAGAGATTCCTACTCAGTGCGTCTGCATGAGCACTAGCATCAACATGTTCCATTCTGGTTCTGCAGGTGGCTTTACTTTGCATACGATTTGAGAAACATTGTGCTAGGCTCATTTCCCTATCTATCAAAGATCTCAAGGCATATTTTTATTAATTCATTTCCTGAAAATGCTATGTGTGCATAAATGTTGTAGTACATGTAGATCAAGGCATTTTAAGCACATACTCAGAATCTCCATCATTCCCTACATCTGTTAACATCTGTCTTTAAAAACAAAATAGCTGAAACTCTTCACATTAAACATTCTCTGTGTACACACTTCTAAACTTTTTCTTAAATCAGCTCTATAGATATTTGGAGTAAATTGGGGGTGGGGGAGGGAGGATTGAGCAGAAACTACCTAGCGAACAGTAAGACGTTAAAGAGACACTCAATTTTTCACTCTGTAATAATAAATAGAACTTTTCAAAATGACAACCTAGAGCAATTTCAGAATATCTTCAAGTGTCCCTAGGTGGAATTCATCAGCCTGGAATTACTCCTTTTCCTAATCACAGTCCTGGTAGACAACTCAGAATATCTATGATAAATTGAAAGTTCATTGCTTCCACATAATGATATCAATAAAATGATACAGAATGTTAGTTGGGAACAGAGTAACAGGAATAACACAAGAAGTGGGAGGTAAATATCTTTACAGAATTCAAGAAAAACAGACTGAATTACACTTTTTGTTTTTGCTTCCATTTTTCTTTTTAACTTTACCTTAATAATATTTTATTTACTGTGTGTGTGTGTGTGTGTGTATGTGTGTGTATGTGTGTGGTATGTGTGTGTGTAGGTGTGGTGTGGTATGTGTGTGTGTAGTGTATGTGTGTGTGCATGGTGTCTGTGTGTCTCTGTGTGTGTGTCTCTGTGTGTGTGTGTGTGTGT